>NC_135647.1:8489224-8793620 GCF_053574225.1 Canis aureus
TTTGCCACTCAAGAAATTCCAAAAGTTTTAGGAGCTCAGGGCCAGGAACCAAGGACACTAAATATATATTTCATGTTATGTCACCGTATCACTGTGTGGTGTGGGAAGAGGGTGCAAAAGTGGGGGGAGGGAGAGCTTTGATCGGTGGGGATTTTATCAAGGATGGTATGTGTTGTGTTCAGTGGTCACAGTGTGGAAGGGTAGCCAGAGACCAGCGGTAGGCCTGTGTCGCATCCAGCCAGACTACAAATGAGCCATGTACCCCTCTCTAGCTAATCACCTCAGTACTATGCAACACCTTGTCCAGCCTTCCATGTCTGGATTTAAGAAAGTGACCAAAACAAGGCAACACAGAGAAGAGGAGTGAAGGGCAATGTTAATGAGAGAAGTCTACTGCGTGTTTAGTATGGGCATTTTTTTTTTACCTTGGTTACTTCTAATGACTCATATTTGAAGTCCTGATTTGTCTCCCAGAGCTTCGAACCAGCTGTCTGCACCAAAGTGCTTTGACGCATTATTGTACTGTACACCGGGTTGCTCATTTAATCAGCCGTGGCGCTGCTCTTCACATAGAGCATGTCACATTTGACAGATTTATCACAAGACTGTGGGCTCTATTTTCCACAGCGCTGTGGAACCCTATCCCATTAGTGATAGCAGGAGTAATGTTTATGCATGAAGAGAGACTGTTCGATTGGGCAATTGTAGCCCTCCACTGCAGGCCTGAGCACAGCTCCCACTTATCAAGTGGGGCTAATAGGGGATATTCATATGCACTGGGAATCAATTCTCTGTACATGGACCTCTACTACAAAAATAATTGCTACTCACTGGTGGTAAAGATCTCAGCAATGTCAGGGCCTTAATGGTGAGATTAATGCTCTACTGCTACTAGGCTGGGCCATTGCTCTACAGAAAAAAAAATAGGGAAAAAAAAAAAAAAAGAAAGAAAGAAAGAAAGAAAAAGTCCTGGCTTGAGAACCTGGTGAACCTACGTTTTTTAGGTGAAATCTGGAGCTGTGCTCATTTGCCATGCTATTTGGGTAAACCTTTTCTCTGTAGGTGATTTTCTTTTTTTTTTTTTTTTTAAGATTTTATTTATTTATTCATGATAGTCACAGAGAGAGAGAGAGAGAGAGAGAGGCAGAGACACAGGCAGAGGAAGAAGCAGGCTCCATGCAGGGAACCCGACGTGGGATTCGATCCCGAGTCTCCAGGATCGCGCCCTGGGCCAAAGGCAGGCGCCAAACCGCTGCGCCACCCAGGGATCCCTGTAGGTGATTTTCTATTTGCTGTAATTAATTGAAGCCACCAGTAAATGGCTTGGGGTCCAGTACCTGGTTCTGCTGCCGAAATATACATGTAACTGTGGAGAAGCTGCTTTTTTTAATTTTCTGAGCCTTGGTGTCTTCAGCTTTAAAATAAAGGAGCCACATGAGATGGTTTTTAAGTATTTTTTTCATTTTCTATTATACAAGTATCATGCTATATCAAAAAGATGTTTAATTTTTGTTTCATTTTTCCCCTACCAGATTGTGATCTCATCTCTCATTTTAACTCAAGAGTCTACCCCAGTTCTTAGTGCATACAATATGAGTTCAATAGATGTTTTATTTATTGAAAATAAAATTTTGTAATTCTATCACTATAAATCCTTTGTGTACTGATTGGAAAGCAGTGCAGTTCCTTGGATGTTGTACACGATTCCTCTTTGTATCAGCAAAATTTAGAAAAAAAAATTAATAGATATGAATTTATTGCAATAGTATCATTGATCTTATGTTGCCTTATCATATTACAAAGTATTTAATGAAGATGTACTGAGCACTGACGGTTAGCAAAAGTAGGGAATTCATAGATGAAGTTGATTGATAACTAGAACTTACTTTGACCTGTCCCTTGCTGAACAGACAGAGGAAAAAGAAAAAAAAATGTAGATGAGAAGAAAATAAATATGGCTGCAGTGTGGGACTAGGATAGAGATTCTGTGGAACTACAAAGGGATGTGTTGCTTGCATCTGAAAGCCTCACTTGGAGACTTGAAGGAAATGAGGTTCAGTATGGAAGTGAAGGTTTCTGCTGAGACCCAGTTACAATTGAGACTAAGATAGTGACAACAAGGTGGCCACAAGAAATAAGGATCCTTCCTGAAAAACAGAATGTTTTCTGTTCCAATGAAAGCAGGCTTACAGAAAAGATACCTGAAAATGTTTATCTGATTCAGAAAGCAGGTGGAACCCAATGCCTTTTCTTTTTGACAGAGAGCTGAGACTTTACCCACTGTGGAATAACCTCATGCAAATTGACACTCCGCCTTTTGTTATTAAGGAGTTCATTTAGAAAAAGTTACCTTCATTATGACACCACTTCATCATCTGAGCGAGTCAACTTGTACTCTGTCCTGTGTTCTCTTGGCGTTCTGTGAAGTGTTTGTTTTCTGTGATGGTTAATTTCATGTGTCAACTTGACTAGTCTATGACATCCAGATGTTTGGTCAACATCAGCCTGGATGTTGCTGTGAGGTAGCTTTTAGCTATGATTAACATTTAAATCAGTAAACTTCAAATATAGCAGATTACCTTCTGTAATGTGGGTGAGCCTCTTCCAATCAGTCAAAGGCCTTAAAAAAAAAAAAAAAAAAAAAAAGACTGAGATCTCCTGAGAAAGAAGGAATTCTGGAAAAAAAAGACTGCCTTTGGACTCTAGCTGCAACATCAACTTTCCCTGGGTCTGCAACCTGATAACCTACTCTAAAGATTTTGAACTTTCCAGCCAACATAGTAGGATGAATATATTTTTTTAAATCTCTAAATATACGGATAGATGATAGAGAAGAAAGAAAGAAAAGAAGGAAGGAAGGAAGAAAGAAAGAAAGAAAGAAAGAAAGAAAGAAAGAAAGAAAGAAAGAAAGAAAGAAAGACACGCATACATCCTATTGATTCTATTTCTCTGGAGAAGCCTAACTCAGTTGTTTTTTCATAGTAAAACAGCTCTGATGCAACACTTTTAAAATCCAGCTGATGAGCCCAGAAGTCGTGGAGTTATATTTTTCTGCCCCGATTCCTATCCTCCTGTCTCCCCCATCATCAGCCTTCACTTACTTGATAAAAGAGTACATACTTCCTCTACACTGTCTCTCTTTTTAATCTGAATCTGAGAGAAGGAAGTTTATATATTGTATCCTTAATATAAAATGGGTTGGAAATATTATTCTCATGAAAGAAGCTCACTCCACTTTTACAGCACTTAAAGAGATCCTGTGCTCTCTACAAAGCACCAAATATCATTGTTATTCAATGAGTTACCACATCCTCCTTCTCTTTTTTTTCTTTTTGTCATCTTTTCTGAAAACAATATTTTGACTTACTGGGACTCTCTCCTGTTCCTTCTCCCCCTGAACTCACCCTAGAATTTACCTCTGTCAGAGATGTTCTAGCTTCCAAATGTTTTATTTTCCTTATTTCCTAGAAAGCTTAATTTCACTAAAGTAAAGACACATTTGTAGTGTCTGCTTCAGAGCAATCTATCCTTTGAAAGTGGAGAGAGCAGATAGTAAGCGTGCAAGAATAAGAGCTGTTGGCTGCTTATGCCAGCATTGGTAAACACTGGGCTGCTACTTCTTCACTACTTAGAAGTATTTTGGTTCTGGTCCTGCTGCTCTGTTTTTGACCATATAAACTCATTTCCTTCGATTTAGCTTGGAGCCATGTCCCTGCTCCTAGATTAAGGAGTACTACTGGGGAGTAGAATACGCTTTAGGTTTTAGCTTGTCATCTAATTAGGTTCTGTTTTTTCCTTACACTTTTGCAATTTTGAAGTAAATGTATATTCCCCAAAATACTGAAAAATGTAACAATGTCAGCTGTAATTTAACAGCATATAAATCGCCACTGTTAATAGTTATAGTTTGTTTTCTTCTACTCTTTTCTCTCTCTCTCTCTCTCTGTGTGTGTGTGTGAGAGAGAGAGAGAGAGAGAGAGAGAGAGAGAGAGAAAGGCAGAAAAGGTCTAAATTGCTCCCCAGCCAAAAGTCATCTCAGTAATCTTACATTTCTTAATACTGGATACAATCAAATTTCGTCTGACTCTGTCATTGGTTGGGATTGAAATCCACTCTTAGTCATTTTCAGCCTCTTCTGGCTCCTTCCTTGGGCTGACACAGAACACCAGCATCTCTGCAGTCTAGGAAATCAGGAAGCACTCCTGTTCTTCAGGTGACTTAAAGACCATTCCTCTCAGTGTCTCTTGTCCTGTGCGACCTGTGGACCTGGTATGGTTTTCGGACACACGGAGCTAAATGTTCTCAATATTCTGCTCCTGGTGGGCCTCCTACACACCCCACATGAGGATCCTTCCACCTCCAGTTTGTTCTTCAAGCACACATAACACTTGCAATCTAGACTCCTCCGTGAAGGTGTTTTCAACCCTCTCATCCTTTTCTCACAATTCTGAAGAATCTTCCCACTCTTTCTAGTCCCTAGATCAGACCTGCTGGCCTCCAGTCTTTATAAATACCCAGACTTTCTTTCTCATTTGGTTGTATCATGACATTTGAAGGCTTGCCTGGACGACTTCATGTTTAAGATGGCCAGTTCCTAGGTCCTTGGACCCAGCTACAGACTATTTAGCTTCTCAGGAGCTAAGAAGCTCCAGTCTTGACATTCAATCTCTGAAAACTCATCCTCCAAGGATGTATAGGAATATTCTCCTAGAAGCAGCAGGAAAAACTCTAATTTACTATCTAGTAAATTAGAGTTTTCATATACTATTGCATTAAATGCCAACACCTCAAAAAACATCTAAGCAAAAACATTATCAGAATGTTGATATGAATACAGGTTTATAACTCTTTCTCTTTTTAACTAGCATCATGACCCTTTTCCCATTACAACTTTTTAATTTCAATTTGCACTGGTTAAAATAAATGGGCAGATGTTTAGGATGTTCACTGGTGTGTGTGTCCAATGAACTTGCAGTCTTCAGTTGGGTTATCTCAAATGCCTCATGAAGAAATGATACACATCCCTTTGTAGAGCAACCAGCCCTACTGAAAGTTGGGGAAAGATCAGGTTTCCTGTTTCTGAAGTCTGCGTCAAGAGCAGCCTTAAGCTTTAACAGTATTATGTCTGATGAACCTAATTAATCACAAATAGAAGTGATACCAAAATAGTTCCTATTTGTTTTTCCTTTATCATTCTTCTCATTCCATGATGGGTAAATGTGTCTATGTATTCTTGACTGATCCCTTTGAGTGATCCCTTTTGAGAATGAAACTGTTTTTTTTTCTACCCTAGAATCTCACTAGAGATGTGATGGTTTAACCAGTTGATGGCCTAAGTCATACTGTTGCAATTCTGATTCTAGCTTTTGTGAGGACTGGCAGCTTTCCTTTCTCTTTTCTTGGGATGTTCACTCCAGGATACTGCCTCTCAGCACCCAGTCCTCATGCTCTGCGATGCTCAAGCCACTGGGAGAAGTAAAGGTTCTTTGCAGGTATTCCAGAGAACATCTGAGCTCCCATCTGAGCTCCCACCCAACAAGCCAGCACCCCGTACCAGCCAGGGGAACCCTCTTGTTCACTCTAGATTGCCTTCTCAGGTAACTGCAGGGCCAGCCAATATCATAACAGCCTACTCAACATATATAATCTCAAACAATAATGAAACATTTGTGTCTTAAGACTTTAAAGTCAGTAGCTTTTGAAGTCACTTGTTATAAAGCAATTACACAGGGGAGATATATTCTTTTGATCTCCATGACTATAGGTTTGAATGTAGCTAACTATATTTAACCTCATTCTAGGTCTGTTATTAGTTTCCATATAGGCCATCTTCATAGAAAATAGCTGTTCAGTTTTATGACTATTTATTGAGAAATGACTCTGTGCCAGACAGAGTGTTAGTCAAGAGATTAAGAAGATAAAGTCTGAATCATCAAGAGGCAGAGAGTTTAGCAGAAAAAACATGTATAAATGATCATAACTACCTTGTGAAAAATCCTGCTAGAAAAATTTTTTTAAAAATTTAACACATGAATACTTGAGCATCTATTATATGCCAGGTATGCAAGGCACTGAGGACAGAGAAAAATGGAGTCTTTGCTGTGGCAAATTTACTATCTAGTAGGGGAAGAAAGATTAAAAGCAAATGTTTTCCATATAACGTGGCAAATGCTAGGACTGACACACATGAAGCAGTTGGTAACTCAGTGGTATCCTGTGTGTATTGCTTAGCATAAAGAATGTCATGTGAAAGATGCTAAGTGCATTTTATATCCCATCTTCCTCCTTTGAATGTATGACAGATGTCTTTTCCTAAGATGGCTGCAAAAACATCTATCTCTCAGGCCCTTCAGCAATGTGACCTTGCCACTCCCCCATCGAGAGAAAGTCTCATGGCACTTCCTTTAAACTGGGCTGGTCTTTAGGACTTGCTTGTAACCAACAGAATTTAGTGGAAGAGATGCTATATGGCTTCTAAGGCTGGCCCAGGAAAGGCTGAGTGATATCAGCCTTTATCTTCTGCAATACTCATTTACCAGATGTTCCATCTCAGAGGGCTTTTTCTGAAACACAGCTGCCATGCTGGCACATGGAGAGACTGTATGCAGGCATGCTGGTGAGACCATGCCACATGGAGAGACTGTATGCAGGCATGCTGGTCAACAGCCCTAGCTGAGCTCAGCCTATGGGTCATCATAGTTCAGGCACCAGTCATGTGAGTGAAGAAGCCTCCAGACAATTACAGCCCCCAATGACTGAGTCATTCTCAACCCACCTGAGTCTTCAAGCAGAGACCTCATGCCCTGGAGCAGGAACAAGCCATCCCCACTGTACTCTGCTCAAAATCCTGCCCTGCAGACTCCATAACCGCAATAAAATGGCCACTATTTTTATGTCACTAGGTATGGAGAGTGGTTTGTTACATAGCAGTAGATGATTAGAACAAATGGATTCAAAGAAAGAACTATCTTTCAAAGAATAGTATTGTTTTTGAATAGTGCCTGCGGTGAGGTGTCAGTGTTCCTGGACACAGGTCTTTCTGCTAACTCAGAAACTGAGAAAACATTTAGTCGCTAATTACTTTCTAAATGCAAATCACAGGGTCTGGCTAGCTCATCCCCAACTGAAATACTTCTTCACATTTGTAAAATTATAGGACTGCTTTCTCAAGGAATATTTTCTTTCTTATGATGAAGATTACTTTTCTTCATCTTCAGATTTAGTGCAAATAGAAATGTTGGAAAGAAGTGATTTATTTGATATTCATATCATAAAGCTATGAGACACCACATTTTAGTAACTGATTAGTAGGAGAGTATGCCTTGGCATATTCAGAGACACTGGCTACTGCAAACATAATGTGTTTTGTGACTTTTAATTACTAATTATCATTTGTAGGAAGAGTTTGCTTCTGTGAGGAGGATTTGGAGGAAAACTCACTATTAAATGGTACAGTTCTCTTCTGCTTCAGTTATTTGTTCCATTGTACCACTTATTAACAATTAAACCATGTAAGTTTTTAGATTGGCAACCTGAAAATTATCTAAGGAAGATACTCTTCTTAATTATGTAATTGAGAAGCACTTTTTTCCCTACTATTTTTCTATCTTTCAGTAATTGAGAAATCATTAATAATTGGAACACAGTTCCGTTAAATTTAGAAGGGGGGGGGAGAGGCCGTGTTAATAACCAAAACATTTCCTTTCTTAGACTGTAGTTTGACAGATGAGATAGTTAAATCTGAATCTCTGTGGTAGTAAAATTGGTGACATGGAGGGAAAACAGAGGTGTAAGAAATGCTTAATGAAGGAATGCCAATTATGTCTCAGGCAGGACGGAGTATATGTCTTAGGGAAATGAGAGGACTCTGGGTAAAGACGGGAAGGAGTGGCACTGGATGTGACATGGTAGATGCCCCTCTTGAAAGCCAGGACCAAATAAATAAATAAATAAATAAATAAATAAATAAATAAATAAATAAGCAATTATATTGCTATTTATTAATATTAATATTAATAAATAATAAATAAAGCAACCCCTGATATCTCAATTTTTAGAATCTGACAATTCTGGCATCGAGAGCCTGTTGTCTACACAGAAAGTGTAGATTCCCCGATTCCCCACTTTCTGATTCTTTGCAACCTGCTGAAAAAAGCAGGACTAGATGGGTGGGAGGAAAGCATAAATTGCGATACATCCCAGATCTAGGAAGTCTTTCCAGGTCTTGGACTTCAGGACTCCACAGCATCATCCTTATCGCTTCCTGTCCCAATCCTCAGACTTCTCTGTCACCTCCTGTCATGTCATCTGCTTGGCAAGTAATAATGCTTTTGTAAGAACCCCTCAGATTTTATTCAAGTTGCCTAATCACACTTTTTTTTTTAAAGATGGAGATGTAAAAAAAAAAAAAATAAAAAAAAAAAAAAATAAAGATGGAGATGTAAAGTTACTCCGGTGATGGTCCCCTCTCCTCCTTGCTCAGGTAGTTCATGGTTGAACTGTGTGGTTCTTTTCGAATGATGGACTAAATAGAGGGTTGTGCCTGAGGCAAGAAAAGTTAAATCAGTTTAGGATTTTGGCCCTTCCATGATGAAAGTAAGTTAGAATATATTTATGCTTTTCTATGTATCTTTTAGCGACATGTACACATAGTAAAAATAACCAAAAAATAAATCTAACAGTCTCAGGAATTTCTTTGTAAAAATTAAAGATCTTCCTTTAATATGAAATTTGGATTATTTTTAAGGAGATAATACACGCCTAAGTACTGGTATGTGAGAGTGCGCATTTGCGGTATTTTTGTTCCATTAAAATTGTCTTTTTGAGCTTGCTTGTCAGTTCAGTCACCAAGCTTCACTAAGCTTTGCTAATTTTGTGAAATTTGGAATAGTGTTTTGCCACGTTAGAGATAATCCCTGAAAGCTTCCTTCTTGCAGATGGCAATAAATCATTCTCTCCACTAAAAGCTTCGATGTCACTCGGAATTTATTACACAGAGTGGGTAGTGGACTTAAAAGCCATTTCACGTGTCTTATTACTTCAATCATCTAATTTATGGGTTTCAGCTGCAATTGCAGTTGGAAAAAGTATTTTCCTTCCCCTGATCAATATGAGTCTGGTTTTGCATTCATCCTTCCTAACCCTCCTTGCTCGATTTTATCCACCATCTTTCTTGGATTTTAGAGCTTCTTTGGTCACTGTCCAGCTTCCATTATTCAAGGTAAGGCAGGTTTGAAATGGAAAGAAAGTGCCAACAAGGCTGATGCAGATTGACGAAGCTTTACCAGCTCTTAGCTGCACTTGTCAAAAGATATCTTAGTTATTATTAGTTGAGCAAGCTGCCCTAGGGAAGGAGAAGCTGTCAAACACTCCTGTGTTTAATATGTACATCTTTGGCTTCATGGAGAGAGTATGAAGGAGGCCGATTAACAGTGATGAGGTAAGCCTAAATAACACACTTAACACAAAGGACGATAAGGATTTGGTACTCTTTATGGCCGTATTGGAGGTGTACCCATTCCACGATAAATAACCTCTGTTCCCATATGTCAGCCATTCTCATCTCTATGATGAAAGATAGCATTAATGGATTAATATAATGAAGAGGAATAAAGGAAAAGGAGAATCCCTATAGGAGCCTGGGGTCTCAAGTGTAAAACATCCCATGTGGGTGGAGCAATGATGAAACTACTGCAATGTGTGGGCTTAGACCTGGTCTTTAGCCCCATCCAGATGGTTGTAAAAGTCAACTGCCATATTCTTTGAGATTATTGTCAGAAAAATAAGGTGTGCTCTCAAATATTCCTATTCTGTGTTGTCATGAATGCATCCAGCCCTTACTGATCTTACATTTTTAATCCATTCAACCTTATAGGAAAATTCAAAATGTATTCAAAGCCTACCTTGTGCACAATACTGAAAGGCAACTACACTCTCTACAATTCTTAGCTCTGGGACGTAAACAACGCTTGTGTTTTGTACCCAAATACTCTCTTCTTTGTTGTTCTTTCCTCCCTCCCCAGTGGGGCTCACTGGGTGCCCATCCTCCCCTGTTCTCCTGTGGCCCAAGTATTGGTGGCCTTGAGAACAGTGTTTTTCCCTTTCATTTCATGTAAGGGAGCATACTCCTACAATAGATGCTGAAAATGCAATCAGTTATAAGACCTGAGTCACATCACTTCACTCTTGGGTTTCAGACTTTTCATCTGAGAAATGAAGCTAGTAATGGCGGCCATAGAAGGATTAGTGTGATTAAAAATACATGTAAAACATCTACTTACTACTGGATTTTTGTAAATGATTGTTGAAAAAAAAATATATTGCCTATTCTGGAGTTTTAGCCACCCAAACATATTTGAAAAACAAAACAAAACAAAACAAAACCGGGAAACATTTGAACATATACTTAGCTGAAGTCAATGAATGTGTAACATGTATTCCAAATAATCCAGTTACATGAGTTCTTTCTCTTTCTGATAATTCCAGATAAGATCTTCAATGATAAAAACAAAAGTTTCAAAAACCTTTCTGGACACATATCACAACAGACAGTTGACTTTTTTCTTGTCATTTATTTTGATCCAAAGGAAGAAACACATTCTCTGAGAATGTGCCTGCAATCTGTTGATTTGGGGTCCATTTCATTCTCCAGATGATAGGACACATTCAGCTTCCTGGTTGCTCATCTTTGAAGTCCCTTTTCCTATTTTCTATCCCTCTGGCCCTCTGCTTCTCCAATCAGGTGCTCATAATTTATGGAAGACTGGAGAAGCAGTTAATTTTTTCCTTCCTCCCATAACTCTCTTCTGAAATCACACACTAATTTCCATAACATAGCTTTGCAATTTTCCTAAGACTGTGATTCTATTTATCTGGAGTGCAGCAATGAGAAGAGGGGGGAATGCAGAGCAGCTCCATCCAGGGGTCTGTGTTGACTTTGAACATATTCATATCTTCTTCGTGAAACCAAATCATGTGTTTTTATATTTCCATAGTTTCAATATCATTTTGTTCAAATGCTTTATCACATCAATAAGCATTATGTCTTTGAAGAGCCAACAGGAAGCTAAGAAATTGGACTTTTGGGAATCTTGAATCTAAAAAATGTCTTCATTTTGAGGAAGACATTGAGTAAATTTCTTCAACAAAATTTTACAATGTTTTCTGAATATCGTAAAATAAAATAAATGGCCACATCCGGCTTCAATTCCTTAAAAATACTCCATAAATTCTCAATGGATAATTTATAGTTTCTATCTCTTTGTGCATCCCATCGTGTAACGAGTAGGTCTTGCAAAGTTGGCACAACACAATCTATTGCTCTGCCATATGAAATGTAAACTCTGCCCACCAACCATCACTTTTGACCATAATACATTTTTTCTTTTTGTTCTAAGGGCCCCATCTGTGACATGTGAATTCAGCTTTTCTGTATTTAGATCAAACTTCTCATATTTCTTGAGCATAGGCACATCAGCCATAGATGTTCTTATATGCTAAAATTACTTAACATTATTTTTTGCTAAAAAGGAGGCCACATGTCAAGCAGACCATATCCAGAAACAAATTAGTTGTATCAAAATATCTTTTTCTGATGATAAATAAGAGGAAACCTGGGGAATGCATAAAAAGAGAAGAAAATAGCATTTGTCTATTCCATCACTCAGAGGTAAGTACCCTTGAAGGCTGTTTCATTTGTTTACCACCTTTTTTTTACAATGTATATATTTGGGATCTATGAATATATCTATGCATCTATACATTTCTCCTTATGTAGAAAAGAATGAGAAGACATCCTGTCTTAGTTTTTCCCAAACAATAAATCTTAGGTTGCTGCATGCTTCACCAATTCATCAACAAATACAAGCTTTTTGTCATCGCTTCACTATTTTTTTGATTAATTCCTTTTGCTAATATTTTATTATGGGCTTATAAAGTCATAGAAATCTTCCCAACAACCTACTTCTAAGTCTCCTCTAGGTTTTTAGCTCATTTATCTAAATTGTATGGGAAAATAGGAGACATTAAAATGCCTGGAATAAAGAAAAAGGTAGGATCTCTCTGCTCACACATAGGTAGATATTTTACTTAATTGCTTCTTGGACATCAAGACCTCAGAAGTAGAAGAGCTGGATCTTACAGATGATCAAATTTAGTGTTCTCATTTTATAGATACAATTACTTCGTGAAAAGGCTATTTCCAGTTCTCATAGTTCTAGTAATGCTCTGATAATTTCTGACTCAAATCCAAAGCCCCAGTAAAAGAATGGCTGTGGAATCCTCTATCTTATGGGGTTTGGAGAAATCTGCAGATACATTGATCAAGAGGTTTATCTGACCTCCCAGAGGATTTCTTAATTGACACATTCCTCTGTGCTGCCATTTACGCCTCTCTCCTCTCTGGTTGCTTAATTCCAGCTTATGGGGACACTGAATTAGGAACAGAGTGGATAGGGATGGAGAAGAAAGAAAAGGTTAGTCTTCTAGTCTGCCCATGAAGAAAAGACCAGTTGTAATTGTAAAAACTGAGAATCACTTATTATCCTGCATTTTGCCTCTTGGTAGTGTGACAATATGTTTTTATAGTGCTGTATTTAAAAATCCCTTAAGTACATAACAAAAAATTTAAATCCTATAAGGTGGAACAAATTTTTGAGAGCTATCACCACTTTATTTGGAACGAGAAGATAATAGGGATTTAATTAAAAATTCCTTTAGAAGAGATCAACTTTTAAGTGCCCTTACTTCACCAGGAGTCAGATTTCTTTTATTTTGAAAAATGTGCTTTGTGTGTGAGAACTAGTTATAATCTTAAATATTCCTAGTGTCATCAATAAAATATCATTTTAATATTCTATAGCTTATATTTAAACATTCAAAATATTAATAGATATTTCAACAAGGCAGAAGCAAATTGTTATCCAACTATTTAAGAATTTCATGAACGTATGACTCAAAGAAATATTCCCACCACATTTTACCCTAATTTTCTTTCTCCAAAATGTACTACCTATGTTATGTGACTTTGATGCGTTTCCTTCTAGAATAACTAGAGTGTGTCTTAGCTTATTTGTGAAATACTCTTAGGGATGATAGTATTAACAATACTACTTAAAACTCTGCTATTCGGAAATTTATGAAAATTTACATTAGAATTCTGTACAAATGGTGTGTAGTAAAAAGCTTGCTAAGAAAATTAATCTTGAAAACAGGCTTTTAAAATGACATGGATTCCCCAAATAATAGGCCATCTTCTTTCTGCTGAAGCACTTTGGATCCTGGCAGCGTGGTATTTAGCATGGTATATTGTAAACGTTTGTTTATGTGCTTTTCTCCTCCAATGGACTGACCTACTTGAGGGCCTGAACAACCTCTTATTCATCTTTTTGTTCTCATGTCCCAGCACAGTGCCCAACACAAAGTACATATTCAATATGCACTGATTCACTTGAAATAAATGTGTATTTTTAAGCACTCGGGAAATAACCATTTATATATATAAAACACCATAATTGAGTGAGCAGCGACCAACCCCTCATAAGCTGGTGCTTTGAAATGTTAATGTAAAATAATTCTTACCTATTCATCCCGAAAGAGAGAATTTGGTATCAGACAGATTTGGCATCTACTTTGGTATTTATTGGCCATGGAACTGGACACATTAGCAAACCACTATGAATCTTAGTCTTTTCATATGAAATGTGGTCATTAATTGCACCTTACTGATTTGTAAGGATCAAATGACTTAATGTGTGTAAAGTGTTTAACATCATACCTGCCACATAATAAGCTCTCAATAAATGTTATTAGCTGGACATTCTACCTGCATTTCCAAGTTAATTCATTTACACATTTTTTTCTTTTAGCATTTTTTTTTGGCAGATGGCTAGTAATTAGCCTCTATGTCCCTTTGTAAAAAATATTCTACATAGGTATTCTCCAGTTTATATATATAGACTTCATATGTATATACGTATGTGTTTATGTGTATACACACACATATATATATTTTTGACACATATATTTTTTATTTGGGACTGCATTATATTTATGATTGTATTTGATGTTTTGTCACATAAGCCTGTAACTACTATATTCTTTTTAGAAGTTGTATAAAATTGTATAAAATAGTTGTTTCTATATTTTCTTTTACTTTTTTGTGTATTTTGAGTTTTTGAAGGTATATCTTTAAATCAGCAGATACTCATTTTGTGCACTCTGGAATGATGTCTGGCTGGTAGAAGGCCTGTGCATTGCTTTATGTCACTGTTGCATGTTTAAAATGTACAGGGAAGCCCTCTATCCAGTAGGCACGTTACCATGGATTAATACCTGATGCCTTAACTTAAGTCATCAAAGATATTCTTGTCATTGAATCATTGAATTTTCTTAAGAAATGAATTGAAACAAGATTTCCACTGTGACAGCCATATGAATTGTGGTGCTAAATCACATTTTAGAACAAAAAAATCTTAAAATCTTAGTAATGTAAACATTTCAATTAGAATGAAATAGAATCCTTTTCCTTCAAGTTTTTTTCCTATTTAAATTGATCATCTCTCTTTCATGTAACTGTGGTCCCCCTGATTATAACGAAAGACACAACATTCTTCCAGTATGCATTGAAGCTTTTGGACAATTTCTTCTCTAATATATCTGCTTTAAAAACCACTTCTGTTTTCATGCTACCAACTCACAGCTATCCCAGAAAATGGAAAAAAAAAAAAGTTCATACAGATTGTTGAAAAATCACAGTTCATCAAAGAGACTTCTGTTTTAACCAATATATTCTCTGAGCATTGCTAACAAAGAGGAAAAAGTAGATTTATGTTTTCTTCTTTGCTGTGGAAGTGTGGCCAAAGCTCTATACAAAAGTCTAAGATGAAGCAAGGCTCCCAGACAACCCCCAAACTGGAATCAACCTTCGTGTAACTTCACAGTGGCTGAACCAGAATTTTCAACGTGAAGAATTAGATGGATAAGCTTGGAAATCTTTATAAAACTCAGCCTTCCAAAGAGAAAGTTGGAGTTAAAGCACATCTCAAACTTCATTTCCTGTGAGCAGAATAATACATTTTTCTCCTAGGGACAGAGTACACTAGGAATTTATGCGGTGGACAGGCAAGAGTCTAAGAATGAGAAATTGTATTTCTTAAATCCTCTAGAGGCTATTGCAGGATCATGTGGCCTGAAGGAGCCTTCCATGTGTCTTCTGATTTTCAGGAAAACATATTTTTTAAGCCACTGCAGGAGAGGTGACATTTCATTTTCTCCATAAAAGACTCTCTTGGAAGGTTATTTTATAGTTTCTCTCACAGAACCATCCCAAAGAGGTTTTTCTTAGTCCAGACAGGACTCATATCTCTTATAAAAGATGGAGACAAGGTGGGCTAGGTTATTCAGGGCTTGGGGAACGTGTATGAGAGTAATTTAAAGTTTTTCCTTTTATCACCAGAGTTCCATCTATATCCTTCTAAAGTTAGAGAGCCAAAGCTAAAGGATAATTTTCAAGTAGTCCAGGAGATATGAAACAGACCATCACCTTCTTCAAAATTGTTTTACTTCTGCATGTGTATCTTCCCACTGTGTGTGCGCTTATTAGTTGTGCGTGAATGCTTGTAGTGATAGAAAATGCTCAGCAAGCACGACATCAGCTCTTGACCTGCGAGTCATCATTAACACATCAAGCCACTTTTTCTCTCTGAGCTCTGGAGCTTGAATCAAGCAGCTATTACGAATCAATCAGCACTGTCATAGTAGATAAAATCTGATCATCTCAGCCCTAGATTTCAATCAGCCACCATACTCTTGTCAGGGACCAGACGGATAAGGATTTCAATGCAAGATGGACCTCAGAATCTAAAGGAAAGCCCTGAGTGATCTTCCTGTTACCTAAAACTTTCTAAGCATTAGTTCTCTTGGGTAATAATAAGCATTGATATATTTGTTCTCAGACATCCTTTACAATCTATAATTGTACGAAACCGCTAAAACAAGAAAATATCATCTCTTGTGGATTAAGATAAAAACAAGGACAACTATAAATGAGCTATCCAGTTGAGCTCTCTGTGATGAATAAGATATTCCGTACTGCCCAGTACAGTAGCCAGTAGCCACGGGTGGCTCTTGAGCACTTGAAATGGATTAGTATAGCTGAGGAACTGAGTTCTTAATTTGAAACAATTTATATATAAAAGGTCACGTATCACTGGTGGCTCTACTCTAGTATTGGGCAATGAACACCTATAGAATGTTTCCATGGAAAGTATCCTACAATATGATATAAAGTATTCTGATTAAAGTATATATTTCCTTTTCTGTTATAAGCCTACTTAAAATGTATGCTACAGAAAAATGATTATAAAACCTGGAATTGTTGTATGCTTTGGAAGTGTATGGAAATGGGTGATTAGCTTTTTAAATTGTGGGTTGGTTCCCAAATGAGTCATGTGAACTTGTTCAAAAAAATAGAGACATGATATTTCTGTGCATATTTTATTTATTATAAAGGTATATGCAGAGTCTCTTTATGAGCTGTGAAAACATACTGTTTGTAACTGAAACAGTGTTCTGTTCTTTTGTTCTTACATCATCTAGTACATGGTAAGCATTTATTTTTGTTTTTTAAAAGAATGAATAGAGAGGCTCCTGGGTGGCTCAGTCAGTTAAACATCTAACTCTTGATTTTGGTTCAAGTCATGATCTCAGGGTTATGAGATTGAGCCCTACATCAGGCTTCTTGCTGGACATGGAGTCTTTTTGGGATTCTCTCTCTCTCTCTCTCCGTCTACCCCTCCTCCATGCCCCCACCTCCACATGTGCATTCTCTCTCTCAAAAAAAAAAAGAAAGAATAAATAGAGTTTATCAGGCTCTATCACTCACAGAAAGTATCTCTTCAAATCTGCCAAAGAGCAGGTGATTAAACAGAAAAGGAAAGAGGGTTCTCTAACAAGTCATCATTTTCTTTCTGTGAAATTGCCCTTTGGCTGATCATCTCACTGCAGGAACTCAAAAGAAACGAAAGCACAAGCTTTGACCAGCAGCATTTCTTAACATATACACAACCCTTGCCCCAAAAGTAGCATCAAGTTGTGACCAGTTAATTTGTGCTTTGTTATTAGGCTGTCTCTGTGCTGTATTTGTGAGTACAGAAATTCCAAACTATTATGTTTTATCTTAAAATGAGTTACGTATATGCACCGCTTGAGAAAAAGCAATAGTGTGAGATGATCACACAGAAAATGTTTCTTGTAATTTTTTTCATCTGGAAGAATGGCTATGTAGTTCATCTCCCTGAAGAGCTGAACTCTTAATTAGCAAAGGATTAGTGTAAATCTTAGACTAGACTTATCATTATCTGGACCAAATTGACAGGCTTGGAACCCTCTTGTCCTGAGGCAAAAAGCCAGTTTCCTATCTAATAGCAACGGGGTTATGGAAAGTTCTCAGAGTAGGTGCTGCGTTTTCTCATAAGTCTCTAACCCTCTACTGATGGAGACTGGCAAGGCTTGCAAGTCAGTTCAAGATTGACTCCTGTTCTTAATTATTGAGCAACATACTGATTCTCGGCACCCTCTCTGAAAACACCTCTAGAACTAGTTTGTTTATATCATCGTTACAGCCTGACCTAAAATCTCAGATACTTAGCATCCTGTTAAAAAGTATTCCTAAAAAAAAAAAAAAAAAGTATTCCTAGATGTAGATGACATCCCTAGGGTAATATGATGACAAAAATCTATAATAGTGTATGTCTTTCAAAAAAGTCAGATTTATGGCAAAGAATTCATGCCAATTTTGGGTGAATAGCTTGAATTTTTTAGAAAGTTTTTCTACCTCTGAAACTGTACAGCTGGTATCAGATATAAGCCAATATGAAATGTCGAATAGTAAAATATGTGCCTTTTTATCAACTTGCGGATGTGAGTTAGGGAGATCTTGCACCATAAAAGTTTCCTAAGTAGGTTGCATAATACAATTGGGTATTTCTAAGGGCAGATGACTGGGAGCCTCAGTATTTCAAATTGCTTTAATGACTGGTAATGTGTCATAGATAATGAAGATGATTTCAGCACTGTGTAGTAGTGGTATAATTTAGGGCACAGATTCATAACTGGACAAAAATCCTAAAACAGGCCCGTGGTCAGTTTAAATAAAAACTCACAGATTTCCACAGGGTCATGAAATTTCTTGCCTCCAATTTTAACATCAGGGATTCCTAAGTTTTTGCTTACCTCTGTGTTTTAGATGACGCTGTAAGCGGCTGTGTCCCAATGCCATCCGGCACATCACAGCAAACGTGGATCCATTACTGCATGGTGGATTGCCAGCAGAACAAAGAGTAGTTTCACTTCACTGTAACTTGCTACGCAAGTAAAGACATGGCTGACATTTTGGAAAGTTCTTCACATTGGTGAGTTCAATATTGGGGAATGCCTCTTCCAAGTCATGGGGATAGCCTCAGGAAGATTTGAGTACCCACTCTTTTGTGGGTAAGAGTAAGATCACTGCACCTTTGTATTTGTTATTTTGGTTGGTGGGTCTGTTCTTTTTCTGTTGCTGTAAAAATTACCACAAATTCAGTGACATAACAGAATATTCATGTGATTCTTTGTTATCTCGCAGTTTCTGTGGGTCAGAAGTCCGGATATGGTGTGGCTCAGCTGGTTGCTCTCCGTAGAGTCTCATAAGACCCAAATCAAGGTGATTGGAGGGCTGTATTCCCTTCTGGAGGTTCTGGGGAAAGAAACTGTCCAACTGCATCTGGGTTGTTGGTGGAATTCTACTGCCTCTGTACTGGAGCATTGTGTGCTGGCTGTCAGACAGGGGTAACCCTTAGCTTCTAGAAATGTCTCTGCCACTATTGTACATGGTCCTCTTATACCTCAGAACCACAGCAATGGGGTGTCAAGTTCTGCTCACACTTGGAATCTCTCTGACCTTCCTTTTTATTGGCTCTCTCAGACTCCAGCTAGGGTAAGTTCTCTGGACTGTAAGGAAGGGCTCATGTGGTAAAGCTGGATCCACCTGGATAATTCATGCTCATCTCTCTACCTTAAAATTCTCAACTTTAAATATATCTGCAAGTCCTTTTTCCATGTAAGGTAACACGTTGAGTGAGTGGTCTAGGGACTAGGGCATGGACATCTTTGGGAAGCCATTATTCTGCCTACCGTAGTGATTATCAGCATCAATAGTTTATATTAATTGTAGCTTTAAAAGGTTACTTTTACCTCTCTGTCTTCTTCTCAGTCTGTCTTTCACTTAGAAACTTGGATTACTAAAAAGAAAAGCTTTTCTAAACTGTTCTGTAAGTTTATTCTCTAACAATTTCCTCATTAAGTACAACTTAGGCATTTGCTATTAAACCTGGAAACCTGCAAAAGCAAGGTCCCAGTGAAATAATGAACAATTCCAAGGCTAAGGACATTATAAATTTAATGGGGTTAACTAAGAATGCCACTGGATATGTAAGCAATTCCTTTATTACATCCATTTTTATAGTATTTAGGTTTTTAAAAAACACACATTTAGTAAAGGCTGCCATATTTGCAAGAGCAACCCAGTGTTAGTTGTCTATACAGTTGTATGTGCTGAGTAAATTCCTATTCATAGTTCATTTTAGTGTCCATAAAACCTTGCTACTAGAAATTAGTAGTGTCAAGGTTAAATGCAGTTAAATTGAGAAAACCTTGTTTGATATGATACCAGTAACACTGGGACATCAGATGATGTTGGCAATTTTTTTTTCAATTTATGCTGTGCTAATTAGTCTGTTTATGTTTTCTACTTCTCTTTGGTAATTTATATTTTTCTAGAAAACTGTCCTTGTCATTCAGATTTTCAAGATTCTTGGTAATTTTTAAATGTCCTGTCACAATGTAACAAATTTAAAATATCTTGATTTATAGAGACATTTATCAACTTGTGTTTTTTTGACTTATTTTTTTCTTTCACCATTTCATGTGTTTTCCTTTAATATACCCACAAAATTATTTCATTAGTTTTAAGTGAGGCACTGGTTTGCTTTAATTAATTCTAGTTTTTTTTTTTTTTTTTTTTTTTGTATACTTATTATCATTACAAGGTGGTAGCTTTATTTCCTACCATTGCTTTATCTGGATTCATTTTGTTATTCCTCTTCTAGCATATTCCTTAGAAATATTAATTTATTTAATCTTTAGTATTTTTAAGAAATAATTTGAAGTGTATAAATTCTCTGAGGGCTATATTGCCTTTATCTCACTGGCCTTGATATATATATTTTTTTACATTATTAAATAATTTGCAATTTTCACACTGGTTTCCTATTTTACTCATTAATTACTGACACACAGGGAAAAAAGTCCTAGATATATGGAGTTAGTAGGGAAGGGGCTGTTTTCTGGTTGACTTCTCATTTTATTGTGTGTAATGTGGCCATCTTAATGCTAACAGTATGGAATTTGTTGAGACTTCCTTTTGTGTCTAGAGCAGTCTTTGTAAACGGCCTTTGTGTAGATGAAAAGAGTGTACATTCCCTGTTTTTAGGAATGCAAAGTTCTATACAAATCTGTTACAGCAAATTTGTTCATTATGTTGTTCAAATCTCTTACATCCTTGCTTTTTTTGGGTACTTGATCTGTCACTATATGACAGATTTACACTATGATTATGGATTTGTCTGTTTCTCTTTGTGTTTCTATCAGATTTGCTTTTATATATTTTAAGCTTTATTTGGGTTCATTCAAGTTCAAAACCTTCTTTCTATCTCATTACTGCAACTTTCCATTTATTGATATTTAAAATGTCTCTCTGTGTTCCTTGGATTCTATTTTGTCAGATTTAATATCATTATACCTTCTTTTTATTAATATTTGACTGTTTTGCATTTTTCCATTCTCTTATTTTCAACATCTCTGATTCCTCTTCATTAAGCTATGTGCATTTTATAAATAGCCTCTATTTGCATATTATATTATTCATTCTGAGGTTCTCTATCTTTTAATACAGTACTAACATTTACTATAGTTAATAAGATCCTTAGGTTTATTTTTTTTTTAATTTTTATTTATTTATGATAGTCACAGAGAGAGAGAGAGAGGCAGAGACACAGGCAGAGGGAGAAGCAGGCTTCATGCACCGGGAGCCCGACGTGGGAATCGATTCAGGGTCTCCTGGATCGGGCCCTGGGCCAAAGGCAGGCGCCAAACCGCTGCGCCACCCAGGGACCCCGATCTTTAGGTTTATATCTAGTTTCTTTTTCCATGTGTTTTCTACTAACAGGCATACTTTGGAGATATTGCAGGTTGGGTTCCAGACCACCACAGCAAAGCAAATATTGCCATATAGTGTGTCAAATGAATTTTTTTGGTTTCCCAGTGCATATAGAAGTTATGTTTGCACTATACTGTAGTTTATTAAGTGTGAAATAGCATTATGTCTAAAAAAACAATGCAGGTAGCTTAATTTAAAAATATTTTACTGGTAAAAAATGCTAACCATCTTCTGAGAAGTCAATGAGTTCTGGTCTTTTCGCTGGTGGAGGGTCTTCTCTTGATGTTGCTGGCTGCTGACTGCTCATGGTGGTGATTACCAAAGGTGAGGTGGCTGTGGCTATTTTTGTTTGTTTGTTTGTTTTGCTATTTCTTAAAACAAGAAAAAAGTGAAGTTTGCCACATCAGTGAACTCTTTTTTTCATGAATGATTTCTCTGTAGTATGTGATGCTGTTTGGTAGCATTGTACCCACTGTAGAACTTCTTTCAGAATTGGAGTGCATCTTTTCAAACCCTGCCACTGCTTGTTCAACTGAGTTTATGTAATATTCTAAATCCTTTGTTATTTCAACAATCTTCATGGCATCTCCACCAGGAGTAGATTCCACCTCAAGAAACAACTTTCTTTACTCATCCATAAGAAGCAACTCTTCATCCTTTCAAGTTTTATCAAAAGATGGCAACAATTCAGTCCTCAAGATTCCTCCACAGAAGTCTTGAACCCCTCAAAATCTTCTATGAAGTTTGGATTCAACTTTTTCCAAACTCCTGTTCATGTTGGTATTTTGACCTCTAGGTATGAATCATGAATGTTCTTAATGGCATCTAGAATAGTGACTCCTTTCCAGAAGGTCTTCAGTTCACTTTACTCAGATCCACCAAAAGAATTACTATGCATGGCAGCTATATGGGCTTATGAAATGTATTTCCTAAGTAATATGATTTGGAAGGAAAAATTCTTGGGTTTCAGAATGGATGTTGTGTCAGCAGGCATGAAAACAATATTTATCTCACTGTTCATCTCCACCAGCTCTTGGGTGACTAGGTTCACTGTCATTGACCACTAATATTTTGAAAGGGATCATTTTTCTGAGCAGCAGATGATCATAGTGGGCTTAAGATATTCAGCAAATCATGTTATAAACAGATGTACTGTCATCCTGGTTTTGTTGTTCCATTTATAGAACACAGGCAGGGTAGATCTAGCATCATTCTTAAGGCTCTAGGATTTTCAAAATGGTAACTGAGCATTGGCTTCGACTAAGTCAGTAGCTTCATTAGCCCCTAACTAGAGCATCAGCCTGTCCTTTGATGGCAGGCATTGACTTCTCTGTAGCTCTGAAAGTCCTAGATGGCATCTTCTTCCAATAGAAGGCTGTTTTATCTACATTGAAAATCTATTGTTTATTGTAACCACCTTCATGAACTATCTCAGCTAGATCTTCTGGAGAACTAGCTGCAGCTTCTACAGCAGCACTTGTTGCTTCTTCTTGCATTTTTACCTTATGGAGATGGCTTCTTTCCTTAAGCCTCATGAACCAACCTCTCCTAGCTTCAGACTTTTTTATGGTTTCCTCACCTCTCTCAGCCTTCATAGAATAAGAGAGAGTTAGGGCCTTGCTGTGGATGAGGTTTTGGCTGAAGGGAATACTGTGCTTATTTGATCTTCTGTCCAGAACACTCACACTTTCTCCATATTAGCTTTCTTATCATTCATATGTTCATAGGAGTGGCACTTCTTATTTTTTTTAATAATAAATTTATTTTTTATTGGTGCTCAATTTGCCAACATACAGAGTAACACCCAGTGCTCATGCCGTCAAGTGCCCCCCTCAGTGCCCGCTACCCAGTCACCCCCACCCCCCACCCTCCTCCCCTTCCACCACCCCTATTTCTTTTCCCAGAGTTAGGAGTCTTTATGTTCTGTCTCCCTTTCTGATATTTCCCACACATTTCTTCTCCCTTCCCTTCTATTCCCTTTCACTATTATTTATATTCCCCAAATGAATGAGACCATATAATGTTTGTCCTTCTCCGATTGACTTATTTCATTCAGCATAATACCCTCCAGTTCCATCCACGTTGAAGCAAATGCTGGGTATTTGTCATTTCTAATGACTGAGTAATATTCTATTGTATACATAAACCACATCTTCTTTATCCATTCATCTTTTGATGGACACCGAGGATCCTTCCACAGTTTGGCTATTGTGGACATTGCTGCTAGAAACATCGGGGTGCAGGTGTCCCGGCGTTTCATTGCATCTGTATCTTTGGGGTAAATCCCCAGCAGTGCAATTGCTGGGTCATAGGGCAGGTCTATTTTTAACTCTTTGAGGAACCTCCACAGTTTTCAAGAGTGGCTGCACCAGTTCACATTCCCACCAACAGTGTAAGAGGGTTCCCTTTTCTCCGCATCCTCTCCAACATTTGTGGTTTCCTGCCTTGTTAATTTTCCCCATTCTCACTGGTGTGAGGTGGTATCTCATTGTGATTTTGATTTGTATTTCCCTGATGGCAAGTGATGCAGAGCATTTTCTCATGTGCATGTTGGCCATGTCTATGTCTTTCTCCGTGAGATTTCTGTTCATGTCTTTTGCCCATTTCAGGATTGGATTGTTTGTTTCTTTGTTGTTGAGTTTAATAAGTTCTTTATTGATCTTGGAAACTAGCCCTTTATCTGATGTGTCATTTGCAAATATCTTCTCCCATTCTGTAGGTTGTCTTTTAGTTTTGTTGACTGTATCCTTTGCTGTGCAAAAGCTTCCTATCTTGATGAAGTCCCAATAGTTCATTTTTTCTTTTGTTTCTTTTGCCTTCATGGATGTATCTTGCAAGAAGTTACTGTGGCCGAGTTCAAAAAGGGTGTGGCACTTCTTATTTTCCTCAAGAACTTTTCTTTGCATTCACAACTTGGCTAACTGACATAAGATCCTACCTCTCAGTCTTTTTTGCCTTTCGACATGCCTTCCTTCCTGAGCTTGATCATTTCAAGCTTTTGATTTAAAGTGAGAGACCTGTGACTCTTCCTTTTACTCGAACAGGAGGCTATTGTAGGTTGATTAATTGGCCTAGTTTCAATACTGCTGTGTCTCAGAGGGCAAGGAAAGAAAATGGGGGAAAGAATAGTTGGTCAGTGGAGCAATCAGAACACACACATTTATCAATTAATTTTGCCATCTTACATGGGTACGGCGCCCCAAAACAACTGTAATAGTAACATGAAAGAGAAGTCATTGATCACAAATTGCCACAACAAATATGATAATAAACAAAAAAATTTGAAATGTTGGAAGAATTACCAAAATGTGACAGAGACACGAATTGAGAAAATGCTGTTGGAAAAATGGCACTGATAGACTTGCTAGATACAGGGTTGCCATAAACCTTCCATTTGTAAAAGAAAAAAAAAAGCAGTATCTGTGAAGTACAATAAAGCAAAGCACAATAAAATGAGGTGTGCTTGTATGAGCTTGGTCATTGTTTCCTTTTCTTCTCCATCGTGCTTTTGTTGAATTGTTCAAGATTTATTAGAGTTCCTAATAAAGTCTGGTGTTACTCAATTACTTTCTTCCTTCCAACTACTTTCTTCCTTCCAAGAATTTAAACATGTTAGAATGTTTTTTTATTCTGGGTTTTACTCACTAACCACCAGCCCCCTCACAAGAACCACCATAGCCCATGCTATCATCTAATTTTTAATTTGAACTAATTGTTAAAATAATTTTATCAATATTTAGCTATTACTAATAGACATGCCTGCTTATATACTGCTTGCCAGTGCATTTTTTGAATCTAAGTTTTTCTTTTTGTGTTTACTTCTTTTCTTGTTAGAATTGTTTACTTCTGTGAGAGTGTATAGGGAGTAGGATTTTAAGTCTTTTAAGGATATTAAAATATCTTCATTAAACTTTTACTCTTGAAGTTTTATTGTGCATTGCGTTCTAGGTTCAAAGTTATTTTCTCTCAGGATTTAGAAATACTTTTCCAACTGCTTTCTTATAGTCTGTGGTACTGATAAGCGATCTGATGCCAGTCCAATTTTTATTTTTAAGGATACTCTTCCTTTTTCTCTGGTAGATTTTATGATTTTATTTAGTTATGTATTTATTTTTAGAGAAAGAGCGTGTGAGAGGGGGTGGTACAGAGGGAGAGAGAATCTTAAGCAGGCTCCACATTAGCATGGAGCTCGACACAGGGCTCGATGTTATGACCCCAAGATCATGACCTGAGCTGAAATCAATAGTTGCATGCTTAACTGACTGAGCTACCCGGGCACCTCTTTTTTTTTCTCTCTTTATAGTTTTGTTTGTACTATGGCATTTTGAGTGAGGTTTTATATTTGTTTCCCTTCCTGGCCCTTACTGAGCACTGACAACCTATCAACTCATGTTTTTTTCCTCCTAGTTCTGGGAAACAATTGGCTATTGTTATTTTATTTTATGTATTTTCTAGTATTGCCTATCATTCATGCTATCTCTTATTTGCTTCTAGAAATATCATTATACATATATATTCAGTTTGGAGTTTCTATTCGAAATGTTTTAAATTTTGTTATGGCTTTTCATCCTTCCCCCCCACCCCTTCTTTGTGCTACATTTAAAAAAATTATTCCATCCAATCTTCCAAGTGACTGAATTAGTACTCTCCAATTGTTAAGACCATGTATGAGGTTTTATTTTAAGAGTATGGGTACACAAAATTGGGTTTGTTTAATCCTGGGTTCATGAACACATTAACATTGCTCTAGCCAGTATCTTTTATTTTATTTTTTAAAGTGGGCTCCATGTGTAGCATGGAGCCTAATCCAGGGCTTGAATTCACGACCATGAGATCAAGACCTAAGCTGAGCCAAAAGTCAGATGCTTAACCAACTAAGTCACTAAGGTGCCCCATAGCCAGTATCATTTTTAATTAATTTATTTTCACACTACAGTGGATATCCATGAATATGCCACCAAAGTAAGTTGTTAACAGAAACTTATGCAATAACTTACATATGTCTCTATGTTCCTTTTTTGTTTTGTCTCTATTTCTCTAACTCAACTGTTGTAAGTCTTGTGTTTTTCTTTTGCTGTTTAAAAGTTTTTGTTATGCACAGAGATATATGCCTAAAATAAACGGTTTACTTTTACACATTTTTGTACTTTATTAAAAGGGTACTTGTGTATAAAATCCTCTGAGACTTCCTTTTCATTCATTATTAAGATTCTGAGATTTGCCCATGTTTTTATGTAAAATATTTTATTATATGTACATACCACTACTTATATATCTGTCCTTGGGTTGACAGCATCACATTGTTTTTATTGTAAAAATTAAAAAAAAAAAAAACACCTCTATTTAGAGTGTATTGAATAGGAAGGGATTTAATACAGGGCATTAGGTGCTTACATATTTGTTTAAAGGACCTGTGAAGGTCAGAGATACTGCAGCTAGCTTCCAGGAAATCTTGAGGTGGAGGGAAGCTGGTTTCAATGATCTCACCTCCATGCATTAGTGAAGTGGGCTGTTTTCAGCAGGATTATCAGCCACCCTGACGAAACCTGGTTTCTATTCCCTACCAATGTTCCCTGCTTTGCTTACCGCGCTTTTGAAAGTTAATGGCTTCTCTTTTTGGGCTTTCTAATTTCACAGAAGTGGTTCATAATGGTATCTTCTAACCCATAATTCTGTTGGCTAAGATATCTGGGAAATATATAGTTACTATGCTGCTTCCTTTCTACATAGGAAGTATAGAAAAGAGTGGGGATAATACTAAGTTGACCAAATAAAGTCTATTGCAACATGCATAAAATTTTCTCTTGAATAGAAGTGAAAATGCTAGGTCCTAGGTTATATGAATATTCAAATTTATAAGACATTGACTACTATTCTTTCCCAATTTACATTTTCACCAGAATATGTGATATTCTACTATTGATCTACATTTTCCCTGCCATTTCATATCACCTACCTTTTTTTATTTTTGTTATTCAAATGGATATGAATCAATATCTCATTATGGTCTTACTTTGTATTTTCCTAATTACTAATGAAGCTCATATTTTCATGTTTATTTCTCACCCATTTCCTCTCCTGTGAAGTGCCCAATTGAGTATCTTTACTTTTTTTTCTATTGTGTTTTTTTTAATCTTACTAACTTTTAGGACATCATTAAATATTCATTATTAACACAGGACTTGTGGCTTCTAATAATGGCACAGTAGCTTGTATTAGACTAACCCTCCTGCTGCTACAATTATAAACTTGTTAAAAGCACTGGGAAAGATAGAAAACAGCCATCAACTAGATAAAATACAATGTTTGTAAGAAAGTAACTGCAATGGTGAGACCCACATTCATCTGACTTCTCTTTCCAAGGCATTCATGTCTATTCATACAACAAAACAAGGAAAGAGATCAATGGTCTTAAAGGTATCAGAAATCAGAAGTCAGACTTAGGCATTGTCACACTTACTAGAAATTGATTAATTAAATCCTAGAAAAGAAGGAGCCACCCTTGGGGAGCTCCCAAATCCATATATGAACTTCCACAAAGCTCTGGGCCAGCTCCCAGATTGCACAAGCACAGGGTAAGGCTCAAAATGGCTCTGGGATCAGCAGCTGTAGGAAGACTGAACAACAGATGAGCCTTGATATTGGTGGTTCTCCACAGCTAGGGAGACAGAATTTAGAGTTAAAATCCTTTCAAACTAGAGGTACATGATCTACAGCTTGAACTTTTCTGTGAATCTTCAAAGGACTCTGACTAAGAGATACAGATAAAACCAAAATAGACCTGCTCAACAAAAACTTAACACCAAGTCTCCACAAGACTAAGGGGAGCTGCCAGTGATTTCACCATCTACTAGCAAAACCTTAACAGATTTAGAGAAAGAAAATAGAACACAGAACTTCTAAAATATATCATTCAGAATATTTAGTATACAGTAAAAATTACTGAGCAGAGAAAGAAAGGACCTACATTTTGGAAATAGCAGAAAAATAACCATGCTAAATATTTTGTAAATATACAAGAAAATGTGGCTATAGGAGGTGAGGAGACAGAGGTTTTCATGAGAGATCTGGAATCTCTAAAAAGAACCAAAAGGAAGTTCTAGAATTGAAAATACAATATCTAAAAACAAAAATTCCCTAGATGGACTTAATATTGGAAGAGACATTGCAGAAAAAAGGATTCATGCAATGAAACTAGGCAAGTGGAAATTATGTAAACTATAGCAGAGAGACCATTAATTAATTAAATAAATAATTAAAAATAGTGTTCATGACCTAAAGGACAGTATGAAAAAAGTCTAAAAATAAGGCAAATGGAGTTCCAGAGAAAGAGGTAAAATAATGGATGACAGTCTGCCATATTTGACTTAAAAATATCATCCCATGAATGTGAGAATCTCATCAAATTCTTAGTGGGATGAAGGGCAGAGAAAATTAATTTTAAGCCATTATGGGAAGCTGCTAAAAACTAAGATAAAATATAAGGAAATAGTTACATATTTTCCCTTTGTCTATGACATATATTATAATATTTTATCACCCCAAAGGTGCTTTAGACATCAGCAGGGAAGCCATTCCCACCACTGGCCCAGAGTCCTGTTTCAAAGAATTGGGCCTCTTCCTTTTTAGGGACCTGGATGCCACGGCCCAGGGCCATCCTCACAGAGTCTGGTTATGATGCTGCCACCCCAGCGGGCATGGAGGACAGAGCATCAAATCAGAGAGGATTATTCTTGAGCCTTACAATCCAATGGAAATCTGCCTTGCTAGATTTTTTCTTCTTCCCAATTTCTTCCTTTTGTAATGTGAATGTCCTGCCATTGGAGTTTGGAGGCATATGACTCATCTAGTTTCTCAGGCTCACAGCTGTCAAGGAGTTTTGCCTCAGGATGGATCATGTGTTCAGACTCATGCATAGCTGGTTTAAATATTTAGATGATACTTTGACCTTTAGACTTTAAAATTGATGCAGGAATGAATTAAAATTGTTGGGACTATTGGGATAGAATGAATGTATTTTGCATGTGAGAAGGACATGAATTTAAGGGGGGCCTGGGGTAGAATGTTATAAACCGAATATATATGTTCTCCCAAATTCATATATAAAGCCCTCACCCATGGTGTGGGTGTATTTGAAGTAAGGAAGTAATTAAGGTTAGATAAGGTCATATCAGTGGGGCCCTGACAAATAGGATTAGTGTCCTTAGAAGAAAAAAACACCAGAGAGCTCTGTATCTCTCTCTCTCCATGCATGCTCAGAGGATGTGAGGACAAAGCAGTCGTCTGCAAGATAGGAAGAGAGCTGTAACCCCAAACAGAGCCCAGCCAGATCTTGATCTTGGATTTCCAGCCTCCAGAAGTAGGAGATACACATTTCTATTGTTTAAGCCACCTGCATGAGGTATTTTGTTATGGCTATCTGAGCAGGGTAAGGGCACAATCTTGGGTAGAATTTTCCTAGTTATGTAGTTGTTTCATTACATACTGGGAAGGAAACTGGGGAGGTCGATTACTACACAGGCGCCATTGTCTTTAGATATGGAAGAGATATTTGTTAAATTCACTGTGATTTCTTTTTAAAAAAATCCTAATATAACCCATTTGGTTATCCTGATTTCTTGGAACTTTTTCAATTACTTTCTTCTTGTGCTATTTTTCTTTTCCCTTACCAATTTTGGATTTAATATTTTTTATATTTCCTTTTCTTTTTTGTTTTTTATATTTTCTTCCTCAACTTTTTTCTGTCCTTCAAATGTAGACATTCCACTTTTAATACCTTATTGATGGCCACTGAAATTTTATCATGCTTATCTAAATTAACAAAATCCAAACATAAAAATACCTTTTCTCTTCATGCTAAACAAGATACGATCTTGTCTTTTCTCTCTGGCTGTTCAAGATATTTTCTTTGTCCTTGAAGTCTTCTGGTTTTACAAAGATATGTCATAAGGAATTTTTCTTGATTTATCCGTTTTGGGGCAAATTGTGCTTACTACATCTACAGATCCATGCTTTTCTGAGATTAGATGCTACTTTTCCTCCGTTCCCTCCATGCTGTCCTCAAGGGGCTAAGAGTAAACTCACGTTGGTCCTTGTCATTCTGTGTTCCAACATCTCTTAATTTCTCATGTTTTCTTAAATCCTTATTCCTCTTTTATTGTATTTTGAAGATCTATCTATCCATCCATCCACCTGTTCATCTATCTATATATTTCTTAAAGATTTTATTTATTCATGAGAGACACAGAGAGAAAGACAGAGACATAGAGGGAGAAGCAGGCTCCTCAGAAAGAGCCCGATGTAGGACTTGATCCCTGGACCCAGGATCAAACCCTGAGCCAAAAGCAGACATTCAACTGCTGAGCCACCCAGGTGTCCCATCTATATATTTTTTTTGTAGCTATATCCTCTGGTTACCAGTTTTCTTTTCAGTGTGTAAAACTGCTGTATCACTCATCCACCAAATCTTTTATTTCTATGAATACATTTTTCAGTCCTGGAAGACTTTTCTTCTAAATATTTCTTTCTATTGTCAATAATTTCTTGGTGAAAGCAAATTATATCGAATATATATTGAATTACATATTGAATTTATATTGACTATTTCACTCAATCATTTCATGTAGCCATAAAATATATCCATCAAGTTAAACATCTGTAGTTTTTGTCAGTCAAAATCTGTTACTTCTTGTTTATAATTACTGATGCTAATAGTAGTGGTTTTGGTGATTTTGTCCATAAGTTATTTACTTGGTCTTCACTGGGGTGAGTCCTTCAGGACTAACATATTGATTAAATCCAGTGTGATTCTCTTTTTCCTCAAACCTGAGTTCAGTCCATTTGGTAGTCTTCATTGTTGTTATAGGCAACTATTTCTACTAATTTCTACCTGCTCCATTTTTCTCTTAGCATTTTTAGATTGAATATGTTTTAAAGATTTATTTATTTATTTTAGAGAGAGAGAGCATGGGGGGAGGGCAGAGACAGAGAGAAGAAGAGAATCTCAAGCAGACACCTCACAGAGCCCAGAGCCCAATGCAGGGCTTGATCTCACAACCCTGAGATCATGACTTAGGCCAAAATCAAGAGTTGGATGCTTAACTGAGTCACTCAGGTGCCCCGGGTTGAATTTTTTTAATCTTTTTTTTTTTCTTCCTCAATTTTTTTCTCTCATTCAAAATTATACATTTTATTTTATTTATTTTTTTAAAAGATTTTATTTATTTATTCATGAGAGACACACACACACACAGGGGCAGAGACATAGGCAGAGAGAGAAGCAGGCTCCACGCAGGGAGCTCGATGTGGGACTCAATCCTGGGACTCCAGGATCATGCCCTGGGCCAAAGGCAGGCACTAAACCATTGAGCCATCTAGGGATCCCCATACATTTTATTTTTTATCTCTTTCAGGTTATTGAGCTTTATGATGCATGTTTAACATAGTAAAATCTGAAGTTAAACAATACCTTTATCTGTATCCTAAACAATATATTCATTTGGGGAATATAAATAATAGTGAAAGGGAATATAAGGGAAGGGAGAAGAAATGTGTGGGAAATATCAGAAAGGGAGACATAACGTAAAGACTGCTAACTCTGGGAAACGAACTAGGGGTGGTAGAAGGGGAGGAGGGCGGGGGGTGGGAGTGAATGGGTGACGGGCACTGGGGGTTATTCTGTATGTTAGTAAATTGAACACCAATAAAAAATAAATAAAAAAAATAAAATAAAATCTTACATACTGGAAAAAAAAACAATATATGAAATTTAGAACATTTTACATCTGATTGTCTTCCCTCACACTTACATCTTATAAATTTCCATTCTACTAGTTCCTCTCTGGCTCCATAATTCAGCACCTTTCCACTCTAGCACATTTCCTTAATGCTGGCCTCAGCTCCTGTATTCCTATCCTGACTCCTGAGCTCTTCTATCTCAGTTAACAACTGACTCAAGACCCAGATTGACCAACGGTGTTTATGTTTCTTTCTCTGAATGTTTCCCCCTTTTGTAAGATCAACGATACCTCCAAGAATAAGTTTTTCTTCCCCCAGGGTTTAGTTACTGTGAGAAAGTAAATCCCCCATAGCAATGTCCATTTATGATACATTGATTATGAATCTTTTATTTCAACAATTATTCCAGTCACATCTCTGATCCCTGATTAGTTCTTATAAATAGTTGTTCTTATTTCATAACTACTACTTTTGTTTAATAACTTATATTTTACACACCTAATTTCTTCTTTTTTAAAAAAGATTTATTTAAAAGAGAGAGACAGAAAAAGAGTGTGGCAGGAGGGGCAGAGGAAGAGGGAGAGAAGCAGACTCCCTGCTGAGCATGGAGCCCAATGTGGGGCTCAATCCCATGACCCTGAGATCATGACCTGAGCCGAAAAAAAAAAAAAAAAAAAAAAAAAAAAAGACCTGAGCTGAGATCAAGAGTTGGCTGCTTAACTGAGTGAGCCACTCCAGTGCTCCGGTTTTGTTTGTTTGTTTGTTTTTAATTAAAAGTCCCCTCTACCTTTTTGGCATATGTTGACATTATCTCATTTTCCAAAGCATTTTCTTGTATTGCTATAAGTACTGACGTACAGTTCAGTAAGTAAAGCCATTAAAAGTCTTCATAATTAAATTTCTATTTGGAGAGGAACAGTAGCTGAGAAAAATTTCACATTCTATCATCCTATGATTTTTATTTTTTTATTTTTTAAAAAAATTTTATTTATTTATTTAATTTTACTTTTTTAAATTTTTATAAATTTATTTTTTATTGGTGTTCAATTTGCCAACATATAGAATAACACCCAGTGCTCATCCCGTCAAGTGTCCACCTCAGTGCCAGCACAGCAGGCCCCTCCCCCAGAAGACCAGCTAGACCAACAGGGGAAAAGCTGAGAAAAAATTCAAGAGTGCTACGTGCTAACAGAGATGTCACAACTTTGCAGTATAAACATCATTGTTCCTGCTTGTTTTTTTATTCTGTTTATGTTATTTAAACCCTTGAACACTGACCATGGTGTCATTGTGAAATGGACTTTGCATCATACCGTGACTCTTCAAATATTTTTAGTATTAAACGAACAGGAAGGAAATGGTAAAATGATTTTATCGCAGCTACCATTTGAGTTCGATTAAATGCCAGAAGCATAGAGCATGCTGATTCAAGGACCTTTATCCCAATTATTTTGTGATAGAATGAAATCCACTCAGCACAGGCTTCCTCTGAAGTAGGATGAATACCATCAAATTCTTCAGTGGATCCTTAAACACGTTTTCATGTCCCTCACATAGATAATGAAAAATATACAGACCCCTGTGGAGTGCCACTTATCTTCTGTTCCTTCTTTACCTGAAGACGCCTTTCTATGAATTTATGCTCTGAATAGGAACCTCCAGTTCACTAAGTAGCCACCTCATAGTCGTGCATTATTCCAACTGTGCAAGCAACAGCTGTGAACGAGAGAAATGCATCTCATCATAGAGCTTATGGAGCTCAATATGTTAGTTCTGTTTATTCAAAAGACCACCTGTGTTTCTGGGGAAATTGGAGAAGTTCCAAAGGAGAATGAAGACACAGCAGACAGTAATGAAACCTTCCTAGTTGTAAGACGAAGCATCATAGCTCTGGGTTAAAAACAATGTGACAGTCCTATGGGAAACTTGATTTCTAATATCTATAGCAGAGCATTTTGGGCTAGAATATTAATTAGCAAGTAGATGGCTGAAATGCCCAGTTCCCTTTTCTCACATATAAAATGAATATGAAATCACAAACACATACAACGCACACACACACACACACACACACACACGTTTCTCTTGAATAGATAATTCCTCCATCTCCTTCAAGTTGTTGAGAGAAATTGAATTACCTGATGGCTCTTCAGCACACTTTCCCCATCAGTAATATTATTGTCATGATGATGATTCCTGACGTAAGAGAAGAATAGTGGAGGGAAGGTTGAGTAGCGAATGAATGATTGAACAATGTACTGTGATACCTGGCATTCTTATACTACAGGCTGCTGAAGAAGGGCAAGTGCAGGATTTGGCTGACAGGAGTATCTGAATTGAGTATAGCCTCAGGATAGGAAAAATGCAAGTAGTTCCTTCTTCCGCTTTCCCAGCTGTGTCCATTAGGAGCATAAGTTTGGAAGATACCTTGTTGTAATCACGCAGAGATGCTCTGGTTGAATAGTGTTGTTATTGTTGGTGGATCTTTCTCCAACTTTCTCCTGCCCCCTTCAAAGCTCTACAGCAATAATGACGGTATTTCTCCACCTCTTCAAAACTTTTGTGTCCACCCTCGCTAGCCTGGGCATTGTGGGAACGTTTTTCAGGTTGTCTGTTTATATATCCTCAAGTGCAACTTAAGCTCCCCCAGAGCAGCTTAAGGTTATTTTACATTAGAGAAAGCTGTGACTTGGGACTGAATTGATTCGCAAGTTGCTTCTTTTGGGTACCTCCAGAACACACTTTTCATCCCGGTTTGCCTAGCTTTGATATGAAAGCATAGATCCATGGTGGGGAAGAGAAAACTTTTCAAATAATGGGACACGCTCTCTGTTCAAGTTCTTTATTTCTTTGCACATCTTCTATAGCATTTCTTGCATGACTCATGAACCATTTTTGTTTTAAATGAGGTTTGGTAAAAGTTCAGGTTATGAAAGGAGGCAACAGATATAAATGTGTTTTTTTTTTCCAGGTTACTTCTTGCCAAAAGCCAGCACATCAAAGAAAACTGAATATAGTCTCAGCAGAATATTGTAGTGGAAGGCAGAGGGCAAACATACACAGGATTAGAGTGTAATGCAGAAAAAAACTGAAAAATGCACGATGGCAAGGCAAAGCTCTTGGTGTTTGAAACGTGTTGTACATATATGTGTAAGTGTATACATATATATATACATATATATATATTCATTTCTTTTGCTTCCCCTTGTATTTGCAATATGAAATTCTTGATGCTGCCAGAGACACGGTCTGCCACACAATGAGTATTTGTGTGGATTGCATTCTGGGCCAGGGCGCCTGAGCATTCTGGTTGTGGCTAGTTAATTGGTAGTGCAAAGGAAATGCCTAGACTTGTCTGGGAGAAATTTCTCAACGGCTCCTCTTGCAGCTGGTCTACCTCAGAGTGGGTTTATAAGGCAAGATCTGGGGTGGGGTGGCAACCCCTGTTACAAGCTCTCACCATTGAAATCCCTCTCCACCACGCCTGTTTCAGGAAATATAATTTCCTTTGCTATTTTCTCTCTCTTCTTTCTTTACCAGTGTAACAGTGTGAGTTACTGAAAAATTAATTGGGGGGCACCTGGGTCGCTCAGTGGTTGAGCATCTGCCTTTGCTCAAGTTGTGATCCCAGGGTCCTGGATCGAGTCCGGCATCAAGTTCCCCGTGGAAGCCTGCTTCTCCCTCTGCCTATGTCTCTGCCTCTCTCTTTGTGTCTCTCATGAATAAATAAATAAAATCTTAAAAAAATTAATTGGGGTCCTATCCTTTTTGCTGCCCTATACCGTTTCACAAAAAGAATGAGAAGATAAATTTGTATCCCTTTTAAGCAAAAGTAACATAAATCGTGTTACTCAAAGGGTGGTCTAGGGACCAGCAGCATTAGCACCACCCAGGAGCTTGTTAGAAAAGTATATTCTGGGATCCCTGGGTGGTGCAGCGGTTTGGCGCCTGTCTTTGGCCCAGGGCGCGATCCTGGAGACCCGGGATCGAATCCCACATCGGGGTCCTGGTGCATGGAGCCTGCTTCTCCCTCTGCCTATGTCTCTGCCTCTCTCTCTCTCTGTGACTATCATAAATAAATTAAAAATATATATATTCTTTGGCCCTACCTCAGGCCTACTGAATCAAAATCCCTGAGGTGGAGACCAGCAATCTGTGTTCTAATAAATTCTCTAGGTGAGTTTTATGAACTCTGAAGTTGGAGAAGGTGTGGAGAGAGGAGATAACCTTTGTGTTTTGAACCCATCCAAGTATGTCTTCCTGGATTATTCTCAGAGAGAAGAGGGCACTTGGCAAATGGTTCCCATTTACATGGAATGTCCCAGTAGGTGTCAGAATGTCTGAGGAGAGGCCTGGAGACCAATCACTAGATGTGCAGCCTTCAGAGTGGCAGTGAAGATCTTGGTTTATGAGTTTGGCTTAGAACGTACAGACACTGCTACCAGAGCCAGCCAGTTATTTGTGTGCCATGTGAGCTTGCGCAGTGAGCATCTCTGGGGAGGCTATCAAGAATAGAAAGCCTAAAAAAAAAAAAAAAAAAAAGAAAGCCTGGGATCTCTGGGTGGCTCAGCAGTTTAGCACCTGCCTTCAGCCCAGGGCATGATCCTGGAATCCCAGGATCTAGTCCCACATCGGGGTCCCTGCGTGGAGCCTGTTTCTCCTTCTGCCTGTCTCTGCCTCTCTCTCTCTGTGTGTGTCTCTCATGAATAAATAATAAAATCTTTTTTAAAAAAGAGAGAAAAGAACAGAAAGCCAGAGGTCCCTCCCCATGGCTCCTGGACTGTGTTAGCCCAGGGCTTCAGATAATCTCAGGAAAGTGGGGATATAAGTATGGATTTCCTTCAATTTTTGGCTTGTATGGAACACACATTATTTAGTTTGCTTTCAAAAACAAATTAGATATAAATTTGAGTATACATAAAAAATATTTTATTAGACTTAAGAGTAAGAAGAAATACTATTCAGGAACGCATATCAAGTATGGGAATATCTTTATCCCCCTCTGTTTTTAGTAAAAATAGGGCATTCTCCTATTTGACATCTTCTGAGAAGTGCCCCACTGAAGTGTTTAGTAAATTCTTTTTGGTTCACCTAGCTGGCTAAGGAAAACATGTATTGTCCTTATTTGTTTCTATATGAAAATTGTTTTTGAACGCACTTGCAGATAATAAAAGAAAATGAAAATGATGTGGCTGATTGGTTTGCAGTTGACCTGCAGAAACCCATATGTGTTGTAGTAGAAAGAGGGCAGAGCTTAGAGACTTGGCTTTGACTCCCCCACTCTGCTGCTTATTAGCTACGTGACCTCAGGCAAGGCGATTTCTCATTTCTATGGTTCGGTTTCATCATAATCTTATAAGGCTTCATTTTCTTGAGAGTCATATAGCTCGCTCTTTCTTATCATAGAGGTTTCTGCTTAGACATCACCTGCTGAGAATGGGCCTCCCTGACCTCCATATTTAAAATAGTCTCCATTTCCAGTGCCATTCTGTCATCCTGTTCTACTTGGTTTCCTTCTTTGTGTTCACTTGGATATTGTGTTATTTATTCATACAACGACTTGCTTATAGCTTGTTTGCTCCCTAGAAAGTAAGCTCCATGAAGACAGAAACTTTATGTATCTTGTTCATCCATGATCAGAAGAGTGCTTGGCAACAGTAGGCACCCATATATATTTGTTGAATGAATGATCGATAAGATGGCTACAGTAGCATAGACCTTCTGGTGGTTTTGCAGCAATTAGATAACCTAATCTAGGTGGATACATACTCATGCCATTGCAGAGATCACCCTGCAATATGGTTAAGAACTAACTCTCTCAGAATTAGAGAGATTTGGGTTTGATAGCTGGTTCTCCTATTGACTAGTAACAGTAAACTGGGGCAGGTTACATTATTTCTGTTGGCCTGTTTCTTGTCTATAAAATGGACTAGTAACACCTAACACCTCCTCATAGGCCTAATACGTGAATTAAATAAAACAGTATCCAGAAAGGCTTAGAGTGCATAGTACATAGGAAGAAGTAGCTGGGTGAATGAGTGAATGGATGAAGCTCAGGAAAGTACTTTAAAAAAGACATAAACCTATAGCAATATAAAGTATTCGTATTCATAAGATTAATAATAAGCCCCCAAAAACTTTCTTGTATGAGGTCCCCATGCCAATCTCCTACTGGAGGAGAAACATACCCAGTGTGGTCACAAGAGTTACCACATAATGTACTGGGAAACACTGAAGGGACCTTTCCCAGCTTCTTTGTCCTAGGAAAACATTGATTACAACCTGTTTCACATGGGGAAAGAACAGCATCAAACCAGAGTGCATGTCAAGCGACCTCTATTCTGGTTCCAGTTCTATCACGAATAAACTTTATAATTCCTGCCAAGAATAACCTTTGGATTCCAGGTTATTTATCTTAAAATGAGAATGAAAATGTAGAAACAGATGATCTTGAAGGATTTTATCAATTGTGAACATGCCATTCACTTATTTCATTTCTTATCTCTTATCTGTAAGGATTTTTGATTTCCTGAGCCACCTTCTAACCATGGTGTGCAAAGTCTTCCCAATCCTGACACATCAGTTAGCACCTCCCCACACACATATCTCAGGTCTTCATTCCCTATGCCATGATTTCTAGTAACATGTCTTATTGAAATTGTATGTTGTAAGGACATCTGGGTGATTTGGTCAGCTGAGTGTCAGACTCTTGATTTAAACTCATGTCATGGGGCAGCCCGGGTGGCTCAGCGGTTTAGCGCTACCTTCAGCCCAGGACCTGATCTTGGAGACCAGGGATCGAGTCCCATGTCAGGCTCCCTGCATTGAGCCTGCTTCTCCCTCTGCCTATGTCTCTGCCTCTCTCTCTTTCTCTCTCTCTGTCTCTCATAAATAAATAAAAATCTTTAAAAAAATAAAAAAAATAAACGCATGTTGCAATCTTGAGGTCCTGAGATTGAGCCCCTGACAGGCTCTATACTGGGTGTGGAGACACCTTAAGATTCTTTCTCCCTCTCCCTCTGCTTCTCCCCACCGCCCCCCCCCCCCGCCAGCTGCCCCTACTTTCATGCACAGGCTCTCCCTCAAGAAAACCCCCAAAAAACAAAAAAGGAATTGTGCATTGTAAGTACTGAAGCTGTCATCATTCTGTTGCCAGTTTTACTTACATTAGGAGGACATTGAAATACCTTTGTCAGGAGGACAAAGAGGGGTTGTCTTTTTTTCTTTTGTTTCTTTTGTTTATTCCATGAGAAAAAAATTTAAAGAGGTATATAAAATATAAAAATATAAAATTTATATTTTATAAATATTATAAATTTACAAGTAAATGTATATATAAATAAAATACATAAATATGTAAAATATAGAAAATATATATATTCTGTAAAAGGAATTGTAAGAACTAGGAAGTCAGAGTGGGAGATGCTGCCCAAATGGACTTCGAATCAACCCTTGAGTTTGTATCAAATGCTTCTGTACTATCTGAGTGGGAATAAAATGAAGTTAATAGAGTGCCTATAACATGCCTTATAAAATAAGTTTTTGAAAAGGAGAAACTTTGAAAGTATCTCCTTAAGCTCCCCATCTGCCTAGTTTCAATTCAGAACACAAAGCGCTCCGCAGAAAAGGCTACCTCGCTGACCATGATGCAGAAATCCTATGGAATCCAGGGCCTCCAGGCCTTCTAAGATGCAAGTCTCAGTTCCTTGAAAGTTTGGCTGATACCCTCCACTGGGGTTACTATGTTCATTCCTGAGCCATAACAATACTGAGCTTCTCCATGGCTTTGTGGAAACAGATAAGTTACTTCCTTGATTTGATTTTTCCCTTCCAGTCCTCCAGCTCAATAATTGCCTGAACCACATAAACTGGTACTTCATTACCCCAGAGCACAATCCTAATATTCATACAAAATGAGGCCTGATTTATTATTTATGCAATCCTATCTTTTCACCTACATCAGAATTTCTGACATTTCATTTGTCTTTCCATTCACATCAAAAGTTGTTATATTTTCTTCCCCCGACCCACCCAGAATCTTGAGTTTGTGATCATAAGAGGTTGTGGAGGGGGGGAAAACACTTCAAAAGCAGGTTGATGAAGTGATTGTATCTGTAAAGAACCAGCATAATGTTCCATGTCGCATGGTTACCCAATGTTAATGTGTACTGATGAGCACCAAGGTGATAGAGGTCTTTTTTAAAAATGAGATAGGAGACTCAATAGAGCATTTTAATGCAGCCTCATCTCACTCATCCTCAATTATTAGGGCTACATTCACTACTGTTTTTTAAAATGTGCATGCAAATGGCATCATTAGTCTATAATTAATGCTGCTTGTCCCTGGGAGCTCTGCAGTGGCCTCTGGGTGATGTGAAGGACACTGTCTGTGCGGGCTGCCCTGTGTTCTCACTACTGTTATTTACTATGTGCGGTGAGTGTGGGCATTACATGGGCTTCTGTTCCATGTCATGCTTCAGTGCTCCCTTCCGGTGAGCAGGCAATAAAGTCAAATTTAAAGGAATCCTGGTCTTCCAAAGAGGTCAAAATAAGAGCTCAGAGAGCATTTTACACTTTTCCTGTGCATACCAGATGCCTTGCTAAGTGCCTTCCCATATAGAATTGAATCAGGGCTCTTGTCCATTTGGGGGGAAAGCGTCCATCCACAAACAAAGGCTCACACTTGTTAGCATATGATTTTGCATATGATTTGCATGTTAATGGTCTAATGTCAAAACACTCAGTTATCTACCTGTCCCTGTTCCTTCCCCTCTATTGTCAAGATGGGCTGATGAGTCTTATTAAAATTAACTCTTAGGTTTCTCCAGCCTCAACTGCAGCAAAATGAAAAGCCACTATATGACAGAAGAGGTTGTAGATTGTTCTGATTCTACCAGAAGCTCTGTCATGTTGGTGGGAACAAGCTTAAGTGAAGAAGTCACTTGCATGGATGAAATTCTCGTTTGCAAGATGGGATATTGATGGTTATTCATCTTGGTCTCCAAGCCCAGAAAGCTTTTTCCTTCTCATAGCCCTGAAGCTCCAAATAACAGCTATTTGAATGCTCTGTCACTTATCTCCACCAAATGGACTTATTTTAAACAAACAAACAAACAAATAAGTCTGTGATCACATATATAAGAGGTGCTCATATTTCTATACAACTATTTCAGATGCTTAGGAATAAAAAGAAACAAAATGAAGCACATATCAAGTAGAAAATTTTAATGAAGAGCATATTTGTCCAAGGATGGCATTCTAGACATCATTTTGATGGGTAGAATGAAGGTTTGTTAACAAAAGGTATTTTCCTCAAATTAGTAGCAGAGAGAGACACTGCATCTGGAAATACTTGCTAATAAGGATGAGATTTCGGAGTCCAATTAACTCAAAAGTGAGTGTAGTTCTTTGGTCTAGTTAGATCTGGTACATACAACCACACACACACACACACACACACACACACACACTCCTTTCTGATAATTTAAAGAATTATTTAGGGAAAATGGCAATGTTTGTATGTTATTGCTAAGATATTTAAGGTTATTGTTAAGTCTAAGCACAGTGTAAGAAACACAAAGAGATATAATGGAATCCCTGCCTTCAATTCAACTATGATCTAGCCAGGAAGACAAGTCAAATTCATATGAAAATATAGCTAAAATTTTACAGACCACAAACGCATAAGAGTCCAAGGAAGGAAGTAATGGTGATAAGGAAGTTCTTCATGAGTCTCAGGAGACAGCAAAGACAATTATATTATCATTCATTTGTCCATTTATTCAGCTAATATTTATTAAGGGCCTAGGTATTAGGCACTATGCCTGGTGCTAGATAGAAACCAATGAGCGGGACACAGTTCCTGTTTCCTGATTCAATAATAAGTAATACATCCTTTAATTTGTGTAGTATGGAAGAGTTTATGGAATGCTTCTGGTATTTGATATTTACCTGCATAATCAACACAACCTTAAGATGATGATATTTGTTACCCCTACTTTAATGAATAATATTTTCAGAGAGGGAAATGAATGTTTAATTCCCCACAGAAATATGGTGGCTGAGGCAGGCTTGAACTCTCCTCTTCTGATTTCAGATCTTTTACCACCTCAAACTATATCAGAGTAGGATGATTTAACTGGAGTGATGGTTTCATGTATAGGAAAAGTAGGAAAGATATCTAGAGAATTTGCTAAGACTGAGACTTCACAAACTCTTCACAAGTAGGCTAAGAAATTTGACAATGGGAACCAGTAAATTTTGAATGAAGAAATCTTAGTAAAGGGAGTAATACCTTCATAAAAATGAATCCTATGATCCTACACAGACCTAGGGTGAGATGGAGAAATTGTTGGCAACAGATTAGCCACTATCCCACCACCAAGTAACAACCCAGTTTACTCCAAAATTGATTGAGCGAGCTCACTTTCAGGGCTAGAGGCTGCCAGAGAATGGGGAAAGGGGCAAATATGAGAATGTTTACTGAAAAATAATTGGCATATTGATGACTGCTTTGATATGAAATTAGAGAAAAGGGTAAGAATAAAGTCAGTGTCCATCATATACAGATATAAATTCAAAATGAATTAAAGACCTAAATATGAGACCTGAAAATATAAAAATCCTAGAAGAGAGCATGGGCAGTAACTATTTTGACATCAGCCATAGCAACTTCTTTCTGGATATGTCTCCTGAGAAACAAAAACAAAAATAAATTATGGGGACACTTTAAAATAAAAAGCTTCTGCAGAGCCAGGAAACAATCAACAAAACTAAAAGGGAAGCCATGGAATGAGAGAAGATATTTGCAAATGATATATCTAATAAAGGGTTAGTATCCAAAATATGTAAAGAACTTATAAAGCTCCCACATCAAAAACAAATAAGCCATTTTTTAAAAATTGGGCAGAAGACATGAATAGACATTTCTGCAAAGAAGACATACAGATGGTTGAAAGACACATGAAAAGATACTCAACATCACTCATTGTCAGGAAAATGCAAATCAAAACTACAATGATCTATCACCTCATATCCGTCAGAATGACTAAAATTAACAACACAAGAAACAACAAGTATTGGCAAGGATGTGGGAGAAAAAGGATTTCCGCTGCACTTATACACTGTTGGTGGGAAGGCAAACTGGTTGAGCCAATGTGGAAAACAGTATGGAAGTTCCTCAAAAGGTGAAAAATAGAACTACCTTATGATCCAGTCACACTACTGGATATGTACTCGACTACAAAAACACTAATTCAAAGGGCTACATGCACCACTATGTTTATGGAAGCATTATTTACAATAGCCAAGACATGGAAGCAGCCCAAGTGTGCATCAACCAAGTGATGAATGGATAAAGCAGAGTGGTATATATATATATATAATGGAATATTATTCAGCCATAAAAAGACTGAAATCTCACCATTTGCAACAACGTGGATGGAGCTGGAGTATTATGGTAAGTGAAATAAGTCAGAGAAAGACAAATACCATATGATTTCACTCATGTATAATTTAAGAAACAAAACAAGCAAAGGGGAAAAAAGAGAGGGAGACAAATCAAGAAACAGACTCTTAACTATAGAGACCGAGTGATTACCAGAAAGGATATGGGTTGGGGGATGGTTGAAACAGGTGTTGGGGATTAAGGAGTGCTCTTATCCTGTTGAGCCCTGGGTGCTGTGTGGAAGGGTTGAGTCCCTATATTGTACACCTGAAACTAATATTACACTATATGTTAACTAACTGGAATTAAAATAAAAACTTAAAAAAGTCAGTGTCTAAATTTTGAATTTGATAAGTTGAGAATCAGTTGTCCTACTATTAAAAAAAAAAGAAAAAGTAGGAGCAATTGGTAGGAATCTTATCTCAAGGGACATGATATGTTTCATTTTAGAGTGTGGAGAAGGAAATGATATTGTAATACTCCATGAATAACTCACAGTTGTGAGCTGATGTTGAAGCCTGGTGTTTAAGAGACAGATTAGAAATATGGATTTGAGCAACTTTTTCAAAGAAAGCATCACTTCCACAGTGGAAACCTTGCTGCTAGGTGAGATCTATAGGAAATGTGGACAGTGAAATGAGCAGAGGGCTAACGATTGAATGAACGTTGTCCAACCACCTGGCTTCTTGATGAAAAATTTTCGTTTTTTTGATTGATCCTCAATCTTTTAGAAATGCCAACTTAGCTGTTGTTACATCTCTGTATACTTCAAGTAGTTAATGAATATAGTCCTGGACAGAGGGATCACCATAAGCAACATAATTTCTCCTGAAAAAAAAATTTTTTTCTCCTGGTTCATCCTGGGCTTACCTCTGGGCCAAAAGCAGTAAATGCTGATTTAAGGACCTGGAGGTAAAATCAGGATGTGCCCTGATAATATTAAATAGTGTGAGCGTGGTATAGTAAGAATTAACATTTGATTTTTGAGCTCAGTTCCTGTCACAGATCTCCTAAAATGTTTGAAATCCCCTGAGTAGTAACAATTTTTTTGTGTATGTGCTAATGAGATGCCTCCTGGCTGGGACCCCTAGATAGCTTCTGAAGGAAGACCGATTCCCAGAAAGACCAAGCTGTGACTAGAAGTTTGGAAACTTTAGCCCCCCCCCGCCCCCCCCTCCCACACACACACCTCTGGTGAGAAGAGGGGGCTGGAGATTGAATTCAATCACCAATGACCAATTATTTAATTAATTGTGCTACATAATGAAACTTCCATAAAAACTCATGAGCATGGAGTTTGGAAGCTCAGTTGGTAAACACATCGATCGAACAGCTGGGCAGATGGGGCATTTGGAGAGGGCTCAAAAGTGTTATGCCCTCCTCCACCCTCATACTTGTGAGGGGTATCTCTTCCTTTTGGCTGTTCCAGGGTTGAATCCTTTATAGTACAATATGCAGAGAATTCACATAGAATGGTGATTAGAATATTACCCCAAAATCTCTGAAAATAGATTCTGGTAAAATGTGTGGTGGCGGAAGTACATTCTGAGGTTAAGGAACAAAACTATAGTTTGAGGATATGGAGACCGGGGAGACCAATCACTTGTCTGAAAGCATTGGCAGAAAAGAAAGGAGCTATATGGCTAAAGAGTGTGTGGACACCCTTGATTCAGCCGACTGTTACTGGGGCATCCTCTGTAGGGAGCCTGTAACCCTGCCTCAAGGATGTGGTTGTGAGCAATATTCTAAGTTTGATTGCTATGAAAGATTTGATCCAGCATGGGAAACAAATATCAATGAGGTATGGAGGAGACCGGGAAGGTGTGCCAAGATTTTTTTAAAAAGAGAAAAAGAAAGAAAAAGAAAAAAAAATATTTTTAAGCCTGTGAAATGGTAGACCTCAGTTCCAATCCGCAGGATTTGTGTATGTGTGGGAAGGGCATAGGGACTGTCCAAATAAACCTGTTCATTTTTACATGAAAGCTGAGGTGGCTCTTCTAGATCTCAGACTAGTTACCAGCAGGGCAGGGACAGAGCCTTGGGGCCTCAGTCCCCGACTTACTTCCTTCTCCTTCTCCCCACTGCCCTCCTGATTTTGTACACGGCCACCATGCCGCAGGCTTATATTCTCACAAACTTGCCATCCCTCTGCTTTCTGCCGTGGTGTTTCCTACGCTTGTTGGACTCCTTCTCTTACGTCTGTGTTGCATGCTATCCTTCCCTTGAGGTTTGTTACAAATGTCATTCCCCCCATGGAGACTTCCTTGAAGACCCTCCTGTAGTTTTCGCTCCTGCTGAGCTAGTAGAGCTTACTGACTGGCTCATCCTTGTATTGTCCTTACGTATGGGCTGTTCTGAATGTCTGGCCAGATCAAGAGTGCCGTAGAAGGAATATGCCTTATACATTTACTCTATCCATATGCTCTATTGCATCTTCCAATCTGATCTTTGATGTTTTTGGTCTAACTGGACCAAAGATTTTAGCACCAGTGAGCTGGAGTGGCCTTTTTCCGCCTTTGTACTCATATTCCTGAATCACCATCCTCATAGATCTGTGTTACAGAAAGTATAATATATGTGGGTAATCGTAACAGGAAGTGAAGAGTAAATATCAATAGTTTGAATTGAAGACTAAAGTTAATTTAAAACGTAATTATCAGAGACTTCCTCAAGACAGAGTGTGTGACTTAAGTTAATAAACTTCTCATAACAGGAATTCCTGAAATGGAAAGTCTTTTTCTCACACAGAACATACTTTATTGACTCTTCTGTGGGCTGAATTTATAGTTAGGACTAAAAAATTCAGTAGGCTTAATTCACAGGAGTGTCTCAACACTGGGAAACAACCTTTCATCAAGGAGGAAGAATGCTACTAATCCAATGCAGTTTTAGGAGCACCAGGAAGGCCCTCTCCCCACCCATTCCCTCCAGCCCCAAAATACCAGTTCTCACTTGACTATTAATAATACAAATAGTATTGGCTTAGGTGGTTGTATGTAACTCTTGGTTTCAGCTCAGGTCATTATCAGCGTCGTGAGATCGAGCACCATGTCTGCTTGAGATTCTCTCCTTCTGCCCTTCCCCTGGGCATGTTCTCTCTCTCTCTCTCTCACACACATAAATAAATAAACCTTAAGAAGATAATAATAATACAAATAGCATTAAGCAGTTGTAATAGTCTCACAAAGGCCTAAAACTTTACACAGAAAATCATAGAGAAAACTTGCATTAAATACCCCTCCTAGAAGTAATGCATTGACTTAAGTTAAAGCTATTTTATTTTTTTTTTTAAAGCTATTTTAAAATAGAGGGTAGGAGAGAACAAAAAGGAGCTCTGTAACTTTGAAAGCTGGTGGGGGAGGAAGAAGCATTATCTAAAGAAGATGGGATGGGCAAGGCTGCTGAAAGCTCCAGAGACAACTCCACACACTTGACAGGGTTTCCCTGCTTAGTGAGGCACACCGAGGTTGAGATAAGGATTCTTGGTCTCCAACTCTCAGTTCCAAATTTCTTACAAAAAGTAAATAAATATAATTCGCAGAAACTGACTCTTTGTAGAACCTGGCCCAATTATTTTGCAACCACTTATTTCTAGGCTCAGAAAGTTTTCCCCAATACAAGTTGGTATCTTGAGACTGTAATCTGATTTTCAACCATGAGAGTTGAAAACATATTTTCCTATTCTTAATTTCTAGATTGCTTGACTAAGTCACTTAAAAGTGATGTGCACTGGGTAAACTCTTTAAAAGATAAGTGACAAAGACTCCTTTTTAAATTTCCAGTCTCAATAAAGCATTTAAAATCCCAATTTAAATCCAAAGATAATGTAGATACTCAGGGATTCCAAAGGTAAAAAAGATGTCCCATTCTCACATGTTACTCCATGGTAAGCGGCCTCATCACAATACTCGCTGCTGTGAACACTGACTTTGCAGCTCAGCCACCTCTGGATGGGAGGAAGCAGTGCAAAGCTCAGATATAGGAGGGCCATGTGGAAAGACACACAGAACCACACCACAGCTCTTAGGAGTTTGGGCCATCTCTGTTTACAAATTTTGTGACATAAGAACAATTTTGGCCAATATTGACTATTTTTTTCTTAAACAGCTGTGAAGCTACGATCCCTCTGGGAGTAGGCTACAACATCTCTCTGACTAGACAAGCTCAAGCAACTTTCCAGGAAGATCCTTCATATTAATGCTTTCATAACAATTACATTTTTAAAAAGATATAAAGTCGAAAAATCTTATTCTTAAAGACAAGCTTCGGTTCTTTCAAAAAAAATGTTCAAATTTCTCTTTCTTTTATATTCTTTCCTTCCAGCAAGTATCCTTAGTCATATTTTGAATTGCTGTTGAATAGATTTTTTTTTCCCAAAAAATTAGAACATTGTAATTTCTTTCCCTGACTGGGCTTTACACATTTCGTCGGTACCCTGACAAAGAGCAGAATCTTGGGGTTTCCTCCCCTCCTCTGCCTTCTGGGAGACACATTTGTGGGTGCTCCATCCTTTAAACCTGTGCACCAACAGAGCCTTCCACTGAAGGAGTTATCCGCCTCCAACTCCACATTCTTCCTCAGTGGTTGACTATGACGGGGAAAATAGGCGTACAAAGCATTTTGCATTCTCTGGATGTACCACACAGTAATTCTGCTGTCTGAAAACTCTGTAATGTCAATAATTGATGCACTTGAGAAGTGGTAATTAAATTAGTTAATTATGCTGGTAAAATTACATGCAATTATGTGACTGCAGGGTATGTTTAGTAAATTAGGCTTTCCCATACTCACTACATATTGTGGTGCCAATTTTGTTCCTTGATGATTAGGTAGCTTTTGATACTTCTTAATTGATTTAATACCTGGATCTTCATTAGACCTTGATTGCTATGCTATGTATGTCTGACATTTTTTCTCTCTGATATTTTACTGAGATCGTACATCAGGGGAAAATATACGTACATGCTTGGGAATGATACATGTATCTATGTGAATATCTTCACATGTTTCTCATTTAAAATGTTTGGATGTTGAAATATCACCTCCCCCATGGCCCTCCCACTGTCTGAGAAAGGGCTAATCCTAAAAGTTGACTCAAATAAAATCCAGGAGCTTAACTCTTCTTGGACACTCTAAAAAAAAAAAAAAAAAAAAGCAAAAATGATATTTAATTATTTTGCTTCTGAGATAACAATATAACTAGTACTAGGCAGTAAGAGAAAGAAGCAGAACAGCAGAATTTTTAGGAAGGTTAATCATTTTATGCCTCAACACATAAAATTTAAAGAAGATCCTTTATCTATGAGGAGTTAATTGAAAGGTTATACATAATAGAAATTACAAAGAAGCCCATTATAAGCTTCTCACGTGCATTAGTATTATCCTCATAGAGCAATGAGAGTGAAGTCAGTGCTAAGGGTGGAGCTCATGGATGGAGCTTCTTGGTTCAAGATTTTAAATGACCAAGAACCAGAAGGAAGCCTGGGAATTGCTAGGCTGATTCCCCATATGTAATAGGTGAAGAAATGAAGATCCCATTGAATACTTTGTGGGTGTTCTCACAGCGAAGCAGTGACTAGGGTTGGGTCCAGAATTCAGGTCTTCTGCCCCTCTGGCCAGTTGTACTATACCACATACTATCACTGTATTTTTCGATTTTGCCGATTCCCTGCCACCTTTATATTGTCTTTACTCAGAGACTAGGCACATTTTCAGAAGAGCTCCTTCTTTAAGTATAACCTGAGTGTCAGGAGGCAATTTTAGTTAGAAGAGAACATACCAATTGTAATTATCTATTTATATTGGGGAATCAGAAATTTAGTCTTTTCTGTTTGCTTGTTTCTTAAGAAGTCAGCTCAGCTGTCAGCATCTGCAACTTCTATATTTTGTAACCCACCCATAATGTAAACAATAAGGCACCCCTAATGGGGAGGAAGTTTCTGGAGAAGAAAATAGTCTTACCAGTGCTGGAAGGAATGGGCAGGTTTGCCCACTACTGGGGGCTTCTATCATCCCTCTGAGGACAGGGAGGTGGACAGATGGCCACAAAGCTTCTACTGGTCCCAAGTTAGAGTCCATGACTATCTGGACAACTTCATTTCTGAAGTAGATAAGCAAAGACTACTTTGCATATCTATATTATATATATATTTGTGGGGTTTTTTTCTTTTTCTTTTCCTTCTTGATCCTTCAGTAGATGAAAAGGCATATTAAAAATAAATGATAATAATTTTATTTTATACAATGCTGTACCCTTCCTTTATGCATATGGATTTTTACGTACATCCTGTGGTGACAGAGGACAAGAATTAATCCCATTCCATAGATTCTTGTTAATCTAACCCAGAAATTTAGCCATATTTGAATAGTGAATAGATACATAGAATCAACCAACCTTTTTTTTTTTTTCAACCAACCTTTTTAAGTAAGGACAAGTGATATATGTTTCTTTTTGTGTTTTATGAATTCAGGCTCTTAAGGAAACCTGCCTCTGATGTCTTCCAGGAAGTTTTCCTTAATTCCCTCCAGGCTGGAGGAAGCAGTCTCATAATACTTATTGTGTCCCCATCACTGCATTTCTGCTTTATTTTATGTTTGTCTGGTCACACATACACACACAATACTAGATGGTGAAATTCTTATTTAAAAAAAAAAGATTTATTTTTTAAATTTCAGATAGAGAGCAGGTGTGTGCATATGTGTGAGCGAGCGTGGGGCAGAGAGAGTGGGGGACAAGCAGATTCCCAGCTGAGTGTGGAGCCCAATGTGTAGCTCCATCCCAGGACCCTGAGAGCATGACCTGAGCCAAAACCAAAAGTTAGATGCTTAGTGGACTGAGCCACCCAGGCACTCCTGCATGGTGAAATTCTTGACTGGGGGTGTTCTGGTTGATTTGCTTTCTTATCATTAACCTTAAGCCCAATGCGTTGTCCTATGCTCAATGCCTAGTCCATAGTTGTTAAATGATGAATAAGTGAATATTGGCCTTTATAAAATCAACATTCTTATCATCATCAGGTGACATTTAAACTCTTGCTTCTGCCCTTTCTCCTTAACAGGCACAAATATCTATGAGGATGAGCTACGGTGTTTTTGTTGTACTTACTACCACATATTCTAGATATTTGAGTACATTTCTCTATTTTTTTTCTAAAAGCTAGTATCTACTAGAATATAAACTGAAAATGCTCTTGGTCATTAGGTTGAAAATTTTTCTTTCCTTAACTTCAAATTGACATTTATTCTTCTGCTTCTATCAGCTCCAAACGATATATGATCTTTAATGTAATTATAAAATATGTTCTAGTCACAGAGGCATTGGTTTAAAACTCCAAGTGTATTTACATATCTTTCTCTGTGTCTTATAAGAATAACTTCTATATATGTTTTTTTCATGTTTTACATTTAAATGAATGTGGACACATGTGGAAGACAAGTAAAACAAAGAAATCTTTGCTAATTCTTACAGAGAATGTAAGGATCGGGGAAACAGGGAGGTATCATGGAGGAAAAAGGGGAGCGTTGGGGAATTAGAGGAGGCAGTAGCAGAGTATTGATGGAAATCCTGCTGCTTCCCATTAGCCCTGCCAAGAAGCAGGCAATAACACCACCTGTCTGTTTGGCAGCCACAGGTACCTACACATGGTTCGTGTTTTTTTCCTCTCCAGATTTCAAGATTTAGATTGGAGACCCAACTAGTTAAATCAACAGGTAAAACAAAATGTCATGGAGAAAAAAATCACCCTCAGCATTGCTGTGTGGGGAGAAGGAGAGGCAACCAGGAGTTCTCTCCAGGCGCACTTGTGAGTTTCATAAGGGCTTCTTGTTGAAAACCTTTTCTTGGCCCTTGGGCTTCTGCAAAGCCAGCAAGCTATCCTGTAAGCTGGCATCCTGCCATTATAACAGATGGCTGGCAGCGTAGGCAGCAAAGAGACCATGTAGGAGCATCACAAGTGAGTACTGAGGGCGAGCTCTCTAGGCATGAGTCTGCAGTCTGTCTGTCCATTAGTTAGCCCTGAGCTCCTGAACAAAGTGGGGATGGGGAATATTTTCATCTAGATCTTTGGCCATGACTAACTTCAGGCAGAAATGCTGGCATTTCTTATTTGTGTTTTAGTATTGAGTTTTCTACTCCAGCTCTGGTGTGAGTGCACGGGATATTGCAAGCAGGCGATGGAAAAGATGGAGATGTTCTAAATGAAATCTTAGCATTTCTAGTTTGCTTGCCCTCTCCAGTTCATTCTGAGCACTCCTGTCAAATTCATCTCCTAAAGTGCAGCTTGGATCCTATCTCATCTTCCCCAAAACTTTCATGATAACAGTGATGATGATGATGAGGAGGAGGATTTTGACAATGATGATGGTATTGATAATGACAGTGGTAATGGCTACTAATTGTTAAACACTTACTATGTGCATGATTTTCTTACTTCATAGGCAGCCAGGGCTCAGAACTTAACTTCCCAGGAGATCACATAGCTATAAAATGTCAGAGCTGAGATCTGTACCTATATTTTTCTGACTCCAGGGGAAGCACCATAACTGCTATACCCAGTATTTGCAAATATAAGCAAACTCATCCAAATAGTCTCTGAAAATTTCTTGATTGTCACCACCTTACAATTTAAGAAGATAAAAACTCTTAATTTAACTCAAAGTTTAGTTTAAACGATTTTCTTTTTTTTTTTAATTTTTATTTATTTATGACAGCCACAGAGAGAGAGAGAGGCAGAGACACAGGCAGAGGGAGAAGCAGGCTCCATGCACCGGGAGCCCGATGTGGGATTCGATCCCGGGTCTCCAGGATCGCGCCCTGGACCAAAGGCAGGCACCAAACCGCTGCGCCACCCAGGGATCCCTAAAAGATTTTCTTTTATTTTTGATATATGTCTCTATTTTTTAACTTATGAGAACATTTGCTCTGAGAAACTGTGTTTAAGATAATGAGAACCAATTAAACCATATGACTTAGGAAAGTACTAGAGTAACTGTAACATGGTACAGTAGGTCGGCATAAAGGAAACATTTGTTATTTATTTCAAGAAACTACCAGAGAATCTGTTTTAAATCAGGTGGAATTTCTGTTTTCTATTGGGTTATCTGTGATTTTATGTTTGGGATCAAATAAGAAAGAAGAAACAGAGATCAGTTGGTTTGTTTCTTCTAGAGGGTAATTGAGGTTCCGGCATGTGTCTTTCTCATTCCCAAACCCCTTTTTTATTTTTTTTTTAATTTTTTTTTTTATTTTGCTGTGCAACCTTTTTTTTTAAATTTATTTTTTATTGGTGTTCAATTTACTAACATACAGAATAACCCCCAGTGCCCTTTTTTAAAACAGGTATTAATGATACTAACTTCCTTATTTTTGACCTGAATTTCTTTTTAGTAGCTTATTTCCAGGAAAGAAAGGAAATTTCTTCATATACTTGAACATAATTACTATCAGTTAGCTAGTGCTGCATGACAAATAACCATAGAAATCTAAGTGACTTACAAAATAAGCATTCTTTCTTCCAGAGCAGAGGGTAGGCAAGAGGTATGACCATGGCCACTGTAAGCAAATATAGCCTCCTATTATCTCTTTTCCTCCAGCTGGAGTCAGTGGTTAGTTTGGGCAAGTACATCTTTTTTTTTTTTTTTTTTTTTTTATTCTCTTAACAATGGCAGAAGTGCAAAAAGACAGCCCAATCGCTCAAACCTTGTTAAAAAAAACTTTGGTTCTATCACTTCCATTAGCATTCCATTGGTAAAGGCAAGTCCCACAGTCAAACCCAAAGTGAGTAAGTATCTTCGCTTTTTTCTTTGGGTGGGGGGAAGGAAATGTAGTTCACATGGTTCGAAGTCAAGAGTGAAGAATTGGTACCATCTGTCCAATTTCTGTTCATTCCTTATTGCATGCCCTTGTGCTACTCTTGCTCTATCCAGCTGTGTGCTGAGGCAGTTATACTCTTCTATCATACCTTTCATTACTAGTTCCACAAAATTGCAAGACTCAGCTTTTGCATCTGCTCAAAGTCCATTATTAATATTTTTCGAATGGCATTTTCCTCTTTCAGGGCCATGTGATAAAATCCTTTTCCAGGAAGTACTTGTCACCATGGAGATTGCACTCTTTCTCTTCTGCTCTAGCTCTCTGGAATCTAAGTGCACTTTGTGTTCTACTCTGCCATGTATAAAACATGCTCTTGTGGTGTGAAGAACAACTTGATTGAAATTGATCTGCAAATGGCTCCTCCTCTGGGCAGAAACAGGAACAACCTTAGACTTCTGTGAACTACATTGACATCTTCTCTGGCTGCATCACCTTGAGGTTTTGCTTTGTAATCAACTTCTTAAGCACTTTTTGTGCTCTCATTTTTCTTTATTAAGAATCCAGTGAGGTGTGGGTGGGGAGGAGGGCAGGGCCTATGAACTTGTATGTATGAACCTACATGTATGTACTATTAAGCAGACTGTATTTCTTTTACAATTAAACAGACTACCTTTTTCTATAATGGCAGTACTGTTATGCACTTCCTATGCCCCTCAATATATATGAAATACTAGTTTGTGCTTTTGTTACCTTTTAAAGTGAATACACATACACACACACACACACACACACACACACACATTTATGACCACTGCTTATGTTTCAGCAAATAAATGCATGTTTAAAATTCCAGATCTGAGGACCTGTGAGAAAAGTTATAATTTAAGATCTCTGTGCACATCTTATTTTCATGTTAACCAGGCGGAATGGGCTGATTCAGATGTTTGGGAGCATGAGAGCACTTAATCTGTTACCACTGCTTTGCATCATATCATGTTCTAGACTTCTTAGGAGCAATCTTTATTTATTTTTGGAGCTCACAGATTGCATTTCAACGAGTCAGGAATATTTTCCAGCTTATTTTAGTGAACTTACGCATATTTTGCCCAAATGGAAAAAAAAAACACTATTCTCCAAAGAGTTGCTATTAGTGCTATTCTAGTGCTAGCCTGTCATTCTATTTGATCACCCCAGGGAAAAAAGAAATTCACCTGCTTGTCTGGTTTTGTACACGCATGTGAGCGAAGGGGTGGACATGCCAAAAGAGCACATTTCTGTTGGTTAGATAAATCCAGGAGAAGTTATCACTAAAACCTGATGTTTTAATTGTGCTCCTCAAACCCAAATACTTTGTATTGTTAGATAATCTTTCTTCCCTGAGCCCCTTAGTAGGCCCCTAAGCATTACTTCACCTTTAAGAGCTACTTAGGGCAATAAATATGCATATTTGACTCAAAGCTGGCAGTCCCAGTGATGGTGGGGTTAGTTGCCTGGTTATTTGTGGTTATTTTTGCAATGCTTGCAGATTCCAAGATTGATGGTTTGTTTCATCAGAAGCATGCAGCATGCCTTTTTAGTAACTCACTGAACACAGGTGTTTCCTGATTATCTATTTGATTAACATAGTGACCAAAATTAAAGCAGAATAAATAAACCTTGCTATATCTACTTTCTCTTTCCATACCTATTTGCGCTGTTTAAAGTAGAGGAAAATTGTAGCCCTCCCCCCCCCAATCTCATTTTCATTTAGTAGAACCTGAAATCATTGCAGACTCTTCCCAGGACCAAGTATAATTCCTGGAGCAGTCTGTTTGTTGAATGAATAAATGAGTATATGACTGAACATATACATGCTTGTATGAATACATTTCATGTCAATGGTCGCCACAAATACCACGATCATGGATAAACCACCCCCCTTTTACTCTTACTCTTATTTTAAATCCCCTTTGCCATTATGATTCTCAAGGATTCAGAGACTATTGGAAGCATCATGCATCAGGAAGGAATAGAGATAAGGAAACTTAAAAGGACCAAATCTTTCAGCCCATTAATCAAACCCATAATTCCCACTAAAGCAGGTAAAACAATGAATCATGCTAAGAAAAAAAAATTACTCTATATTATGAGCATATTTAAAAGCTAAAATCAGAGACTGTTGTCCCAGGGCACAGGGGAGACATTTCTAAAAGGCAGGGAAATTTGAAGACCCTCATTAAGAAGATGTCGCCTGCAAGCTCAGATAAAACAGGAAAGAAAAATGTATCTGAAGTTCTAACGAAATGTAGCTCATATTCTTCCTCCCACTCTGTTTCTCTGAATGATTCTCTAAGTTACAATATGAGCAAAATGGAGCTTGAAATAGACAAAATGGGACTAGAGCTTTTTTTTTTTTTCATGTAATATCTTAATGGAATTGCTACTCCCTGCCTTCTGTGCAAAGATTATTTGGTTTTTCCATATACTTAGGAAGGAAAAATTTAAGTTTCCAGTTAATGTACTTATTTTCAGTAAGTACCACCACTATGTTTCTAGATACCTCATAATTAGGGTATTTAGGGGATATATTTATTTGGTTGTGCCTTATCCAGTTAGATTAGGTACCATTAGTATTTGCATGGTTTAATGGAAATGATAGCTAAAATGTGAATGAGTGCCTCCTTTGTGGGTTAAACTAAGCCTAGAAGCCAACAGCTAAAGCAGTTAAATGTGTGCCAGTTCTCATAAAAAGAGCAGCCACAGGCGATGAAGGCTGCGCTGAATGCACAGGATCAGAAAAAAAACCTCCATGAGTCTCCTTCCCTGCAATCTGTATGCCTGCCTAACCCTTTACTAACACACCACCCTTCACCCCATTAACAGATGCAGGCACCCACGCACATCCTATAGCCAAAATCAGAGAAGATTTTTGCTTTTTCTCTCCTTTCCTCTCTAGCAAAAATATGAGCTCCCCCCCCCCTTTTAACTACAGTTTTGAAGAATTATGCACCACTATTTGGAATTCTCTAAATCACCATATTTCAGATTTCAGAGAAGAGCGATGCTTAGAATGATTTGCACTTTAAGCATGAAGGGTGACAGCCAAATGGCTCATGTACCCAGCTAACCACGTTAACTTCCAGTTTTTAAGGCTCCTAAAACCGTAACTCATTAAAAACCAAAACCCAACCCAAACCCAACCCAAAAGACAAACAAAAAATGCTATTTTTTTTTTATCATTGAGTTTATGGATGCAAAACCTTCTTGAGTTACGTGGATTTAGCCATTCTCCTGAAGGGATTATGAAAGGAGCCAGAAGCTCTTTGTGTTTTACTTAGATCCTGCACCTTGTTCAGCTTTGTCTCTGATAATGCAAGGTGACCTCCAAGCAACATACAGTTGCTCATTTTTGTATTGATTCACTGAGAAGTTACCAGGTGTTGGCTTACAAAGACTACAGAATGAATTAGGGTAAGATACAGTGTTTCTCTTCAAGGAGTTCATGATACAAGCAGATAAAAGTATAAAATGATGGATATATATAATATTATATGTAATATATTTATTATAATATGTATTGTAATATGTATAATATATAATACAGTATCATATCATATATAATAATATAGTGAAAAATGAATTGTGGAAAGACAGAAGTGGAAACAGATCATTTAACCTTAGTTGCTGGGAAGACTTTTCAGAGGAGGTAGTAGTTGAGTCCTAGGGACAGTTACCTACCCACTGGAAAGACATATTGTGTGCATAGCAAGAAGTTCGTTAGAATGAACTACCCATAAGGTAGAGGAGATTTGAGATTTGCAGCATTTCATAAGGTAGCCAGGACCTCACATGGCTACTTGAATTTATTAAAAAGAAAAAAATGAAAAACCACATTTCAAGTGTTCAGTAGCCATGTATGCTTAGTGGTTACTGTGTTAGACAGTGTGGCTATTGAACATGACAGCAGAAGTTTCCATTGGACGGTGCTGTTGTGGGTGTTAGGCAAGAAGTCGGGGTGGAGTAAAAGATAGGATTTAGTGAACGCAAAGCTGGAGGTGAAGCTCTATGAGTGGAATAGCTTTATCTAGAGAGTAAAAAGTGAGCAGGCAAAGTCCTGTGGTGTACACCACCATTCAAGAAGTGGATGGCGGGAGAGATAGTACAAGCAAATGTCCTTGGAATGGTCAGAAGAAGAATGGAAACTGGAAATCCTAGAGCACCAGGGTAGCTCAATGGTTGAGCATCTGCCTTGGGCAAAGGGCCTGATTCCGGGGTCCTGGGATAGAGTCCCACATTGGGCTCCCTGCAGGGGGCCTGCTTCTCCCTCTGCCTGTCTCTGCCTCTCTGTGTGTGTGTTTCTCATGAATACGTAAATAAAAATTTTTAAAAAAATCTTTAGAAACTGTAAATCCTAAAAGTTCAGCAAGGAGAGTGTTTAGAGAAGTCCATAGCTGCCGAGGATGCCTGATACTATAGAAAATCTCATGAAAATTGGCAATTGATTGTGAGATCTACAAAATGGGAGGTCATCCATCCATGCTGTTAGTGACAATTGGTTAAGAGGAGTCGTGTGTGTGTTTATGTTGGAGTAAATGTGGGTAGAAGGTAGGCTGAGGAGTGTAGTGGACTGAATGGTGTCTCCACAGATATGTCCACATGGCAGCCCTCAGAGGTTCAAAGAGGCAAAACCCCCCAATTCTCTCCTAGAGCCTCCGGAAGGACTGTTGCCCTGTTGACACCTTGATTTCTGACTTTTCTCATCCAGCACTGTGGGAGAATCAGCTTCTGGTGTTTTAGCCCCCCAGTGTGTGTGGATTTGTTACAACTGCCACAGGAAACCAAAACAAGGGCATTCATGAGCAAACGGGAAGTAAAAGAATGGAGATAGAAAGTTTTGACGAATGGTTAGACACACAAACATTCTCAAGGGACAGACAGGTAAAGTCAGTGGTGAAAAATGAAAATGGAAGAAGTGCTAAAAAACTGATGAATTTGAGCTTATACTTCCAGCCACCAAATGGACACATGGGCTGTCCCTGTGTGTCCCTCCTGCTTCCCACACTGCCCGGCCCCACTGGCCATATTACTGCAATCTTTCTTTCTTCTCATTCTTTCTTACAAATATCAGACTTTATGTTTTAGCCGTTTCAGCTAACTTCTCATGTCATGTTGAAATCCCTCTCATTCTTTTGACCTGGGAGCATATGTTTCTTGTTAGTCCTGAAACCCACTCAAATTCTTCTATTTCTCAGCTCTGGGGAGAAATTCTGGTGGCTCTGATGATTTCCCACCATAGGTTCAATTTGTCTGAGCAACACTTACGTTCTTGCTGCAGGTCAGATACATTTTTTTATGTCTTCTAACCTTCCCCCAGTAGCTGTCCCCAGATGTTACTTTTGAGAACATAAGACACCTCTTTCCTTTTTCATTCATGAGAATGTTGGGATCATCCAACAAGCAAGTTATCAGCTCTTGCATGTCACAGTCTCTTTCTGCCTTTACTATCCTGTTTGGCTTTTACCTTTGAGCAAAAGTATGATCTTTCTCCATTTGGAAGGCTAATCTTTCCACTTTGCCAAGGGGCTTGGCTTTTTCCCTTTTTCTGAATATACGCGTTCTTTCCCCACTCTCCATGTTTTCCTGAGATTCAGGCCATTCCCCGTTTACTGTCAGTCTTTTCCTTGGCCAATCTCAGCCGGTGACCTGTGGTAACTGATCCTGATTCTCAGCCTCCTTCCTGAGCACTGTCTGCTGATCACCTCCACCTGCATAATTTACACACGTTCAGCGAGCTTAAGACTACGCTTACCATCTTTCTCTTCAAATCCACTTCTTCCCAGTAACCCACCCTCCCCCACTTTTTTTGTTAATACGGGAGAAATCCTCCCTCTTTGTGTAGATTTGAAACCCTGGAATCCGCTTCAAACCTGCCCTTTCCCTGATTCACTGCCATCTTTGTAGAATCATTATAGGTCATAGTGCTTCCCACTGTAATTGTTTATAGGACATTTTTAGTTTCTGAGATAGGCTCTGGAATAGAGGGAAGAACACTGGATCTGGAAAGGAAGACTAGAACTTGAACTTGAACCAGGCTTTACCTCTGTGAGGTAAAGTGCCTCTGGGACCTCTGGCGAATCACTGACCTACTTTTCACCTCAGGGTCCCTGTCTTTAAAAAGATAATAACAATATCTTTCTCAAAAGATTGTTATAAAGATTGCAGAGATTAATATGCATGAAAGTTCTATACAAATTCTGAAGTGACATACTGTGATTTAATCTTCAAGGTGACCAGCTGTATAGTCTCACAGTGGTTCTTGCTCTCAGAGAGAGAAGCTTGAACAAAAAGTAGAATCAGTAGATCAGTTTAGAACCTCTCTCTTGCAATAAGCAAACTATTCTCAATGGATCAACCTCTGTACTTCTATGAACTATCAGTTTTAATCCACATGACATTGCAATTCTTAACAGGCTTCTAAAGGCAATTATTGAAGGTGCATATGGTCCAAACTAATAGTGGTTATTCCCACTTTACCTCCCTTTCATGGCTCCAGGAGAATCCAGACATTGGAAGGGCATATGGCACCCTTGACTTTGCATTTGCGAATCTTTTGCTAATGATATCGGGGTGGAGGCAAAGGTTATGCCAACCTCTGTCTCTGTGTCTTCATTACCAGTATTTCTGCCCATCAGGTACCCTAGCTTCCTCTGTGTCCTATCGTGAATGTGAGGGCGGGAGCACCTGGCCTACACACTTTAGTTACTTGGTCTCATCAAAGTACAAAACATATAAGGTAAAAGTACCTTTATTATTGTCCTTATTAGGTTTGTTATCAATCCCATGACCTACAGTGTTTGGTTGACTCGGAAGTCTTTGACTTGATGAATCAAAATGATATTTTATATAAATTGTTAAGTTACCCCTTTGCTGTTTCTTGGTCCTAAGTGCTTAAGAACTGTTGTGGTTTTCTTTTAGCTGACAACAGGTAATCCATCTTTTAAAAAGTCACTATTATGTAGTAGCCTCATGAGTATCAACAAAATAAAATGAGATAACATATCCCTTAACTAAAATATTTTTGCTATGAAGGTTGGCCTGATGGAATCACCCTGGAGTAGAGCTATCTACCTCACAAAATGCCACTCTGCTTACACAACGTCAACATTTGTGTGCAAAATATAAAACCATAAAAAAGAATCCCGTTTTCATATTGTGTATTGATATATATGTAGGTATATGAGTACGCTCAAAGAACCGATTTTTTTTTCAGTATGGAAAGCTTTTTATTTAATAAGATAGTGCAAGTAACCTTCACTGTACAATGTTAAGGCACATAACCACTTCAGATTCTGCATCTTCCTGATTCCATACTCAATTAGGTGCCAAACACAAACTCTAATTCTTATGCTCTTATGCAGTGTTTAATTGTACAGATTCCATAAAAAATCACTTAATATAAAGAAAACAAATACTCTCTTTTATTGCCACTCTAAATACTTTTGCCAGCAAATGCTTTTGGGGGTGCTTTTTATTTATGGATTTTTCACAATGCCGGAGAGCTTTTGTCTTTTTTAGTGCTTTATATTTATAGTTGTGGGATGATCATTTTCTGGTTGGTTTCACATTGAGCTCTTTTAGAACTAGTTGGAGTAGTAATAGTTTCACACAGTTTATACTTTCTCCCCCTGAGTCCTATGTTAAATCTTTTTCACTCTCTCAGTGACACTGCAATATATTATGCTATACATTCTTAGGCTATTAACTTTGGGCATTGCTAATGATTTCTTTTTTATATATATACAGCACATAAAACATGTAAATGTTTCTTATTAAAACAAGAAAACTCAAAACACAATCAACCCTATCAGAAAAAAAGGAAAGAAAGAAAGAAAGAAAGAAAGAAAGAAAGAAAGAAAGAAAAAGAAAAAGAGAGAGAGAGCTGGAGATTTTTTTTTAAGTTATATTGTGAGAGAAACAGGTTTGTAAAATCTCAGTGTTGGAAAACAAAGTAAATTATAAAAGACCCCTAAAGGGAGAGATTTCGTTTTCTTAAAAAACAGCTTGTTTGGCATGCCATTCCTGTACTTAATTTTTTTTTTAAGTAACACATTTGAAAAATCATTAATAGCAACATAACAGGTTTTGGGGGTTTTGTTTTTGTTTTTGTTTTGTTATGTTTTTGCCTAGAAGAAAATGTCTGAGTCTTTGTGAGAAGGCAGGAAGAAGAAAAGGAAGGAATTTCAAAGTCACCTTGACCTCCACATCATCAGCCCTCAATACGTGTAAAGGAGCCCTGGAGGGTAGAGAGCTCACTGTAAATTCTAGCAGCTCAAAGCCTATGAGGATTTAACTGGTGGGTGTATGTATTAAGTAGCTGGGAAACAAGTAGCCTTAGGTGCAAAGCTTAACACCAAAAGATTTAAGGAAACAGGATGATTCAGAAAGAGCCCTCACCCCTACCCCACCCAAAAGCAAGAATGGAATTGATGAGAGCAACAGCAACCAATATTTGCACCTTCACAAGGGGGATTGCCTACTCCTAAAAAAAAAGTCTGTGGAAGCCACTGGACTCCTCAATTACTTTACACTTTGGCTTTCTTGAGGATACAACAGGATGGTTCAGAAAACACCTTTCACAGAGGTTTAAACACCCCAATTGGCCATCTTCAGGCCAAGCAGTGAATGCCTGAAGAATGGAATAAGGGTGGATGGGATGGAGGAGGGAGAACAAAGAGGAGTAGGAGAAGATGGGGGTCCCAGATGAGGAGAAGGAAGGGGGAGAGATAGGGAAAGAAATAACTGGTTGGGCTGCAGGGTGGGACTGTACAGCGCAGGGGATGGTGGTGTAGGTAATGGAATCAGGGAAAATAAAACTAGATGAGCAGGGGAGGTCAGATTTCATTAAAGCCTGATCCAAAAAAAAAAAAAAAAAAAAAAAAAAAAAAAGCCTGATCCATGCCTAAACGGCAAAGCTCATAGTATGGTGCATTGAAAAGTGAGAACAGATTCTTTTTTTTCCTTGATGCACTAAGAGGGATTGAAGAAACATTTACAAAATGTTTACTGAGGTTGCCCCAGCAGCATGCAGACATCCACATCTGGCTGGGTTCTTCCCTGCCCTGACTTACTCCCCTTGGGGCAATGGAAGGAAGAAGCACTGGAAGCAGCCTCAATCTCTGTGCTTACAGATGTTCCTCTGCTTCCAGAAAACGGAGACCATCAGATAGACCAGTCCCAGAGCCACTACCTCGACTCTCTCCCAGAATTTTGACACCATGAGCCCCTTCTGGTGGAAAGAGGCTAGAGAGAAACAGATAAAAGCAAAAAAAAAGACAAACACACAGAAACAAAAAACACACCAAAAGAAAAAAAAAAAAAAAAGCAAAAACAACTCCCCCATCATTGTTATATAACTTTTAGTTCTTTTTATTTTATTTTTTTATGATTTTTATTTATTCATCAATGAGAGACAGAGAGAAAGAGAGCGAGAGAGAGAAGCAGAGACACAGGCAGAGGGAGAAACAGGCTCCATCCCAGGACCTGGGAATCACACCTGGCTGGAGCCAATGGTGGATGCTCAGCCACTGAGCCCCCCAGGTGCCCCTGGTTCTCTTTTTATTTTTTTAAAGATTTTATTTATTTATTCATGATAGACATAGAGAGAGAGAGAGGCAGAGACACAGGCAGAGGGAAAAGCAGGCCCCATGCACCGGGAGCCCGACGTGGGACTCGATCCCGGGACTCCAGGATCGCGCCCTGGGCCAAAGGCAGGCGCCAAACCGCTGCGCCACCCAGGGATCCCTGGTTCTCTTTTTAAATAAATTTCTGATAACTGTTCAGAGTTCTTTACTTTCTCTGCCAAGTAAAGGATCTGGCTTACGGGTACAGTTGTATTTCCCCAAATAAGACCGGACACTTGCCGAAAAGGCACGTGTTGGAGGCTGAGGCCCTGGTGTCTTATACCTTGGCCTTTCGGGACACGCGGCGGAGAGCTGGTCAGTGGATCTGCGGGCTCCTGGAAACCGAGAAGGAAAACAATCAGTTCTGCTGTCTTCCCCGGGCCGGGGAGTGAGCGTAATGCGGGAGCCCGCAGGCCGGAGCACACAGGTGAGCAGCGCCGGCCGACCGAGCGCTCAGGTGCGCGGGTGCAGGTGACGCGGGGCCGGGGGCTCTGGGAGGCGGCGGCGCGGGGCGGGGCGGGGCGAGGGGCTCCCGGGGCCGCGGGCCGCGCCACCGCCTGTCACCTCGGCGGCAGGTGGGAGCAGGCTGGCTCCGGCCCTCGGGGGCTGCGCCCCCTCCCCGCCTGGGCTCCCATAGTGCAGAACGGAGGAAGCCAAAACCGTGCCGTGCAGTATGTAAAGCACGTTTTTCTTCTTCCATGTATAATATGTAAAAACCCAACTCCCGCCCCTTATAAAGTTAGCTTAAAGAAATTTCCGCTCCGTCTTGGGCAAGGGGATAGAGCACATTTTCACATAGGTGAAGGGCAAAGGGATCTTTGGAAAAGAGCCAGCGACTGGTTGCAAACACAGTGAATCTAGCCCCACAACCTATGTGTTGTGGGAAACCCAGCATTCCTTTCAATTTCTCTAGGGATTCTTGAGGATTTACAGTTAAATCCTCTAGGATTTACCTTCTAGGACCCCTACTTTCTCCTTGCACAGATTTAATTGGATCCTGAGTTACAAAATCCCTTGTATGCGGTCTGCATATAAAATCTACCATTTCCCAAACCATTTGTCTAGCAAATTCGTAAATCTGAACTGCCTTGTTCCCTAATAATGCCAGATGTGAAAGGACCTGCTTGGTCCTAAGCTAATGTTGGTTTGTCTTTTAGTGGGTAACAGTGGGTCAATTTGAGTGCTCTGAGGGATCTGTGTTTCATTCCACTTGAGCAAGAGAGCTTTTGGTGAATGGGCAGGTGCGACATGACCATGCACAGCAGAATTTGTTGGTGGTCCTTGCCTGTAATCCATTTGCAAAGACAGGTCCAATGGGTAAGAGCCAGTGTCTTTCCGAGTCTGCGTCGGTGAGCTAGTTAGGTTCAGAGAAGGGTGAAAATTGGGAATCAGCCGGCTTTTCCTGATGCATGGCCTGTCTTGACAGCTATGTCTTTACCAAGCAGAGTCTTACTTTTTCACCTTGGGATATCCATCTGTTCCTGAATCTGTTTAGGGTGAAGAAAAGATGAGTTATCTAATAAGGCTCTAGGAAAGCTTAGAACTAGAGGCTGAAGCAGAGGCAGCCAAGCTGCTTTGTCACCACCTGGAATCAGGCAGGCAAACGGGGAGATCACGCAGGCCAACCTTCCTAGCCCAGGGGCTATCATTCCGTTTTATATGTTTGAGTCATTGTGAAGAGAGAAAGATTTATAGGCATTCTTTCAACACTTACTCAACAAATATTTACTGAACACCTACCCTATTCTGAGCTCTGCAGTGTATTCAGAAACCGGGGCTGGAATCAAGTCATTCTTTCTTAGCATTCTCAAACACTACTCTTTTTGACTGCTGTGGATCACATCCTCAGTATCAACCCATATATTGATTGAATGCTTACATGTGTAAAGGATATTACAGGGTTGATATTGTCAATATATATATATTTTAAAAAGCCAAAAGTAGACAAACTATTGCATACACAGAGCCAAAGACTGCGGAAAAGATGATATGAGGCCCTTATAAGAAGCCAATCCAACCTATTGCTCTGAATTCTGATATCATAGGGTCTCCTCATCCAATGTGTATTTGAAAAGATGTCCTTTAAAGAAAACCACAAGCATTTGCATCGTGGTGTTAATAGTTCAGTAAATGTCATTTGTCCTATTTGATCATAATCAACTTCAGGATCTGATATGAGTAGAGAGGCCTACCTAGTTCATTAAGGAGATGCCATATTTGGCAGGTGAAAATGTGGTCTTTGGTAATAGTCATCACTCATGAAGTTATATCTGAAATGTGTGAACAAGAAAAATACAACCTTTTTTTTAAAGCCTTTGGCACCCATCCAGAGGTTCATACAATGCCAAAGATGAAGAGTTTTCTTTCTCCATGTGTCACCTCTCTTCAGGAGTGCCCCTTATCCCACTGAAGTGAGGAGACACGGCTTCAAGTGCAGCTCACAGAGCTTGGTAGACTCTCAGAAAGAATTTTGCTGTGCTGATTCTAGGACAGTTACTCAACTTTTCAATGTTCAAAACTCCTGCACTGCTTTTTCATTCTATCTTCCAGAGAAGCAAAACCAGGCAAATAGATGTTGACCACCTGTAGATCTCTGTTATAAAGGCAGTAGGTATATTGAATATGCTTTATGAAACTGCTTATTACCCTTTATGTCAACCTTTTGGGAATTCTAGCAGTTTTCTTAACTTGGGGACTCATAATCCCATTTGCTTTGCATAGTCCCAGTTTACTCTTGCCTTAGTATAAATATTACTGTTTTTTTTTTTCTCTCTCATACATGTCCTAGTTTGAAGGATAAAGTATATGGTGACATTATTCTTAACCTGGATCCTAATTCCTCCTCCCCCCCATTTGAGAATAACTCTTCCAGGATAGTTCCAACTTTGTCTCTGTATAGCTATATGAATTTGGATAAGCCATCTAATTTTCCTATGGTTTTGTATGATCCTTAAAATAATAGGATTTTGTGGACAATATCATCTACTTCCTCTGTAGTTCCAATGCTCACATTGAGTGTGAATCGTGTCAATCACATTACTTTGGTTACCTTTGGAGAAGCCCATTTTTCTCTCTGGATGAGGTGGGATAACTGGATGTTGGAGGATCTTTCATAATCCATAACTCAATGGTGGAGGATCCCTCATGCCATTGTAGGAAGTTTGGGTTTCCTTCTAGAGAAAGGAAAGTAACAAGGTTTGCCAAAAGGTGGAGGGTATGACCAAATATTTGCTTCAGAAATGTGTATTATAATAGTCCAGTGAGAAGAAATGGGAATTCCAGCAAGTGCTTTGAAGAGTTACATCTCAGTATCTGGGAAGTCATGAAATTAACATCTTCCTGAGCTCCAGTAGCATAGAAGAACTTCTGTCCTTCTTTGTCCTATCTTCTGAAATTTGAGTGAATTTCAATCAAGTTTCTCTCTCCTCTACTCAAATGTCTCAAATCTGTGCCATTGGTGTAATATATCCTTGGTTCTCATCTTTCAATATGGTTTTGTATGTGCTATTAAAAAAATACCACCGCATCCTAGGACAGGATGTCTTTCAGTGATGAATCAAGTGATTCCCATGTGTGTTAGTTTATAAATTGTTAACTGCTTTGGGATTCATAGGGATGAAAGATGCTTTATTTATTGTCCTTTGAGATGAAAGATGCATAATTTATAACACTAGGATTACTATTTTATTTACTCTTCTGACACTGTAATCGCATTCTTTTCTAGTGATGGAATTGCAGAAGAATCTTGTTTAATTTGTGGGCAAGTGGCTTATTAAAAGCTTCGGTGTTGGAGGGTCTGGCTACACAAAAGTGGGTGTTGTATGAAGGAAGCAGTATGATCCTTTTGTTGTTACACAAAGGCTTTATTCTCCTGCTCACAAGCGTTAGTAAGATATTAAACATATGTGCATGATGTAAAGATGTTGGCTTGGATGTGTGTTCATGCAAGCTTATGATGACATAATTAGGTACATTCTGTAAAAGTATCTTAAAATACTACGGCTGTAGACTTTACAGGGTCTTCTCTTCCAGTGGGCCTAGGACTTTGTATAGCATTATTGTACATTTCCAGGTAATCACGTTTCTAGTATCCAAAAATATCAATAAGTATATGTTTAGGGCAATGTCGGCTTCCTGGTAGATAGATCCTTTAGAATTTCCTTGGCTGAAAATCTTCACTTTGCAGCCTTGTAGGGAAGGTTAGTTTTGTTTGTTTGCTTGCTTTTAAATAAAAAGGCGTGGCTCACTCCTTGGCAGTCAGATTTGGGATGATTTCTCTAATTTTTTAAAAAAATATCTGTCTTGTGTCATCTAGGCATCAGGTGAAATGCAGAGAGCCATAGATTTGTGTGTGGATTGGGATAATGCAGGAATATTGAAGTTGTTTACCTAGTTATTCCACCAAACCATCCTTCCTTTTGAATGACTGATGTCATGTATGTGATTTAGGGATCACAGTAATGGTGGGACTTTTGAAAATAAGAGAGCAGAGGCAGGGTAGATATCAGCTTCTTCTTTTTCCAGCTTTTCATTTTTATCAGAGGAAAAGCACTTGCCCTTTGACTATTGGCCAAATAGCAATAGTAAGAAAGAAAAGAGATCTATAAGATGGATGATCCCAGAGGCCATAGGGTAGCATTGCACAGAGAAGCTGCCATGAACTTTAGAGAATAACCCAGGAAATAGATGAACCCAAGCCAGAATTTTCCTTCTTAAAATGTTCTTAACCAATTGGGTTACATGATTCCATTTTATTAGATTATGTATTTGCTTTCTTACTGTAGTCAGCTTGACATGTCTAAGAATGTTCTTTTGGAAATACAGAAGGTATTTCTAGAAACTGTAATTCCCCTGGACTCCATCCCTTTCCACAGTCAAATAGAAAGAAGCAAAGAAAAGAAACTAAGACATAACTAATAACTCTCTTGGAGTCTGTGGGAAACCCTGGCATAAGATAAAGAGGACTAGAATTGTGTCTTCTTCAGGGACAGAAATGGGCTTCAGCTAAAGCAAAGGATTAGAATGAGGTATAAAAAAGTCCTTTCCACCTGAGTCAGTCTACAATGGGTGCTGGGTTTTGTACAACATGTTTCTCTGGGTGCCTGTTTCTCCTGTTGTCAACATTATTAAAATTATAGTTGTTTTAGCAAAGGGAAGGTATCCACCTATCTGGAGTAATTTAAAGAATATGTTATTTGGGTCTTTCAAACATGCTGCTTTGCAGACCAGTGATGACTTCTGATTCACACTCAGGATCAAGCCCGAGCCCCATATTTCCCATGATGCCTTGGGGCTTGCTCAGGTGGATAAGTAGCAGCCCATATGGGAACAGCTATCACTCTGAGTATAAGGGCGCATGGGACGTAGATATGCCGAGCTTCCTGGTGGTCGGCCCGGAGCTGTTGGACACTGCAGTCAAGGATTCTGTACCCCAAGAATGCCCCTCCCCTCACTGTCCCACCTCCTGCCTGCCCTTGACTACCTGGAGGACTTGTCCCTGGGACTCTGAGTCTGATGAGGGAAGTGGCAGGGCTTTGCTGGAGACAGGGAGCCCCTTCCTTCCTGAGGACTTCTGATCCTCTCCATGCAGCATCCCAAAACATTCTGACATAAAGCCATGAATGTGGAGCTTTCAGCCCTGTGCCACCAACCTGTAAACACCCTAGGCTGATACAAGGACAAGAACCCTCATTCCTCAGCAGCAGCAGAAGGACATTTTCTGTTCTACAAACTCAGACCATTTTCAGAGAAACAAGATTAAACTAAAGAATTTTGTAGGTTTCTTCCTACTATGGACAGCTGACCTAAAAAATAAACAAGCCACTAGGCTTGCAAAACTTGAAATCGTATTTATTAAATCAAAAAGAATTTTCTTATTTCTTCCTTCTTCAAACCGTGTATGTCATGATCAATTTTTTCACGTTTTTTTTTTCCTTGAGGTTTTAAAAACATTTACCTAGTGATGTGTGCTTACCTTTGTTTCTTTCCCTTTCTGTTATTCTTATTTTTGCATTAAATCAGCCTCTGGAGGATAAAGTGAAAGTGTTTGCTTGTTGCTTTGAGAACTTACTCTTGTTCAGAAGGGTTCCAAGTCACTGCAGGGTTAATAGAGCTGCTTTAAATATAGCCATAGATTATTAAGTCTGTGACAAATATATTTGTGTTTTATCACTTGTGATAAATGTTTCATTTCATTGGAATCAATTCTAATTCTGGAAAATAAATGCTCACCCAAGAGAGGCACATGGCATCTTTCTGAACCTCACAAAAAGGAAAAAAAAAAAACAAAACATTTTGTTCCATTAAGAGAGGAAATCTGCTCCCCAAAGGTCTACTGGTCATCTCAGGAATACAGATCTATGTTCTTTTCTTTTCTTTTTAAAAATGTCTGCAGGGTATAGGCAGTGCATACCACTAGCCCACAACTCTGCTTATCTGAGGCATGTGACTTTCAGATGATAGAATCCTAGGACACTAGAACTTTATCTCTATTTTATAGATATCACTATTTTATAAATAGGAAGTACAAGGCTCAGAGAAATAAGGTAACATGTCCAGGGTCATATTGCTATTTAATTGAAGAAATAAGACTTGAAAATTGTTTCTCTTCTCCTTCATTACTATGTTTTATTCATGTACATTTGCTTTGTTTCTAAAGCATGTTCTCTGTATACCACATGTTCTAGAGCCTAAGAAAAAATATTGTTTCCATTAGGCAGAAGCAAAGCAGACACACTGTGTGGTCCAGGTCAAAAGATACTCAGTAGCAGAACCTATAATATGTATATATATTATATAACCTATATATAGGTTATATATATATACAGTGAGGAAAGCAGTGTATAAATCACTGTAGATACATCTGGGTTGCAAGTATGGATTTTTAGGACCATCATAGATTGAGACAATCACTAATTGTTGTATTCTCCCCAACATTGTGCCTTTAGCCTTGAGCCATATTGTAAAATGAGCTCTGCAAAACCTACATCAAATTGTAAAGGAGATGGACATGCATTTTTCCACTTGTGTATAGAAGACCCCCCAAGTACCTGACTGTAACCTACAGAAGCGAAGATAATGTTCTCCCCTAGCTTGCTGAGCTGCCTGCCTGCTTATTGCTATGATTTTGCAGTATTTACTTGGCAGCTCTAATAAAATAAGAGAGAAGCACACATGAGATCTGGTCATTTGGAAGAGTTGCTCTCCTATGTCCAGACAGCCATGATATACACTCAGCACAGACGGAGGAAAAGATGACATGGGCAAAGGGATCGCCTGTAATGTTCAGACCCAAGAACTTACAAATTGCTTTTGGTGTTTCATTTAAACATAAAGCTATTCCCCAGGGCGTCTGCTGTTGTCTGGCTTTGCATCTGAGATACCTCCCTTAGGAAGACCTCTGATTCCAAGGCAGAGCCTGCAGTGTTCTGTGACCATTGCAGAAACTGAAGGTATGTTCGGCCTCCTTGGCAGACTGAAAAGCCTGAAGAATGGCCTCCTCACATAGCACAGTCCTCAAGTTCTTTCCCAAACTTCTAAAGGTCTTGATTACTCGTGTGGTCTCTGCTTTCAGTTGAGGAATGTGTATTGATGACATAAGACCCAAATTGGAATTGGGACAGACCCTAGATTTTTTAAATTAGTGATTCATCAATAATATGTGTTGTCTACAGCACATCAGGAATTTCACCTAGCTTGCTTTCCTGTTTAATTAAAAGCTCTCAACTCTGTGGTAGAGATTAATATCCCATTTAAGTGGAGGCTCAGAAAGCAGGTGCAGTCACATTCCCAGAGATGAGATATAAGATCACCATTCGTCCCGGTTGCCGTGGATAATTACTGATAGAGCTTCACTTGACTGTCAATAGCTGGTGTAGTCCATGCATCGTATGATCACCCTAGTTAATTCTCACCAGGATTGATCTGATGCAAAATTGTGAAGTGGGGAGAGTCCCTCTTTGGGTTTCTCTTACATCATTGATCAGACCTCCTCCATTCCTCCCTCCTGGCAGCATAATTTCCCAGACTAACCTCTGTGTGATCCTAACTCATTCTGTCACAGCTGGTTAGTAACTGGTTACTGTTAAATGTCCCATCGGCATCCTTCATCCACAAACCAGCCAAGAGCTCCCCACTGTTCCGCTCTACAAACTTCAGTCCAGCCACCACCTCCACATTCATAGACCAATGTGAAAGCTTCTGGTTGTGAAGCGGTTACCAGGACTATCCCTTGTCACTGTGTTCTTGTATCATTTCTTCTCTGTGCTTCCACCGAACTCTGTATATGGCTTTCCCTCTCTCATTTATAACATTGCAAGGTGATTCCTGGGTAATCTATCTTTCCTACAATATTATGAAATTGTAAAGAGCCAAGGTAGTATGATATTGATGCATTCCCAGTACTTAGCAGAGTGTCTGAAATAAAATAAAATGTAATAAAATAGAAAATTAAGTTAAAATAAAAATAAAAGAGAAAGCTTGACAAATAAGTAGAAGAATCTGTTTTTCGGCTGCTTTCCTTTGTTCTCCCAATTCTGTTTTTGTTTTGTTTGTTTGCTTAACACAAACGAGTTTAGTGTCTCAAAGTTCTAGGGCCTAGAAGTGTGGTGTTAGCACATCTAGGTGTTAGCAGCATCAAATTTTCTCTGAAACCTGTATAGGAAAATCCTTCTGTGTCTTTTCCTAGCCTGTAGAAATGGCAGGCAAGCACATGGCCTTCTCCAGGGTGCATGCATACATGCTGTGATGTGTACATGCTGTGTGTAACTTTCTGAGTGCTGACCCTTTTCCAAGACTTTTGGTTATCAACTTTGTTTCTGCCCCTCAATTTCCAAGGGTTCCCTGATTCCCCACTACTTACTGAGTCTTCTCTTTCACTACATTTCCTGGTATTTATATTGTTATGAAGTTTGTCTTTCTTCCTTGCTGTGAGTCTACTTTGTGGGCCTGACTTTGCAGCAGGTCCGACTGCTTGACTACCCAGACTTGAGTGGAGACAGGCACAGCTTGCCTGTGTGGCCTCTTCTCAAGAATGAACGAGATAAAATATGTAGAAGGACTTTGCAAATCAACACCAAGCTGCTTTGTGCTAGTTGAAAGAAGGTTCTTAAACACAGAAAATCCCCCTCAAACCATAATAACAAGACTCTCCTAAAGCCAAGAATGAACACATTAAGATTTGGCATATCACCTTGGAAAGATAGCCAACTCTGGACTAGATCATCTTTGGAACCGGTGAGAACTGCTGTTTTATAGTTTGCTAAATTTAGATCTGTGAGACATATCGAGCTAAAGGTTGAATGTTCTCTAAACTTAGAATCATTTCTGTAAATTATTTTTAAATTAGCTTCTTAGAATTCTAAGCAATTCTGGATGTTTCAGCCTAACAATATGTTTGTTACATCAGTGCAGAAATCACAAACAACGTGCTTACAAACATTAGTGTTAGTCTGCAACAGCCTTTAGAAACAGGAAAAAAAATATGACTTAAAGAATTAAGCCAGACACAGCAGTGCCTATCTCGAGTAAAGTCTTGGTATTAAAATTTCATATGCACAGGCAGAGATTTCTGCTCAGTGGAATTTGGAACTATTTTACAAATTTTATTTCTTTTGTACTCGAATTATTCCAACCAATTTCTGTTTTGTAAAACTTAGAGCTTACAGCATTGATATTTTCTGTAAAAGAAGAATGCTATTTTTAAGAATGTAACTCTTTTCTACTTCGTGGGAAGGTTTCAGAGATGGTAGTCAAGGGAACTGCTTATAGAAAATATTAAATGAATAAGAAAGTCTGACACTCCCAAGTATAATTATGGATATTATTAAAATGCTGTATTAATACAAATTTTATGAATTTATAAATAGTAAGTTGTAAAATAAATAAATCCCAGAGATGAAAAGCACAGTATTGGGAATAGTCAATAATATAATAATTTTGTAAGGTGACAGATGGCAACTAAGTTTAACACAGTGAGCATTTTATAATCTATAGAATTGTTGAATCACTATATTAGACATCTGAAACCAGTATATGTTAACTATATTTAAGCTAAAAATCTTTAGCTTTTAAAAAAAAATATTTATTTATTTATTTATTTATTTATTTATTTATTTGTCTCTGATAAATAAATCACAGAGAGGTGAGACATACGCAGAGGGAGGAGCAGACTCTGTGCAGGGAGTCCAATGTGGGACTCGATACCGGGACCCCAGGATCACGCCCTGAGCCAAAGGCAGATGCTTAACCACTGAGCCACCCAGGTGTTCCAAACTAAACACCTTTAAAAAGAGTTTGAATTTTTTTTCTAACTGATATGTTTTAAAGTACTCGTGAACATTGGTCTTCAGTTGAAAATGCACTTGAAATGCACACTAAGCTAAAGTTGTTTAAAAGGTTTTGAAATTTGGGGGCCAGTGAGGTTGTGTTGTAAATACCTCTCATAGTGCAGATGTGACTTACACCTTTTGCATTGCTGCACTATTCATAAACTATAATCCTTTCTCGTGATAACAGTGTGTTGCTTCAAGCTTACTAAATAATAGTTGAAAACCTTTGAAGAGCTCATGAAATGTTTAGAATGTGCTCCACTAAAGATCTGTACACTTTTGGAAGCCCTGTGCTCTGTTCAGAATGGTCAAGGGGAGTGAGAGGATCACTGTGCTGACTGTGTCACATGCAAGGGTAAGGATACTTCAAATATTTATTTTAACTCCAAGCTTCAGCTAGTTCCCGTGCTATTCAGATTCTTGTAGCACTAAACCAGTTAAGCATGATTGATGGACTATACACATTTAAGGAGGCTATAACCAGCAGAGGTAATGCCACAGTCCTGAGCTGGGAAGCTTTTTCTAGAAAGGATTCGATAGTTAATTTTTTTATTTTATTTTAAAGGCCATATGATCTCCTTTGCAACCACTCGATTCCGCTGTCGTGGTGTGAAGTCAGCCATACACAGTGTGTAAATGAATTAGCTTCTCTGTGTTCCAATTAAACTTTAAAAAAAGAGACAACAGGGCAGATTTGGGCTGTGGGTTGTGATTTGCTCACACCTGTTCTAAGCAGTAGCTTTGTCACTGCTTATAATTTTTTAACCTCTTTTCCTCCACAGAGAGGCTTCAGACCAACATAGAAGACTAGAGAGATGTTAATAATCATTGAAACTAAAGATGAGGCCTCCGACTTATTGCTGTAGCTGAAAGAGCTGCTTTGGGAGAGAGTAAGTGATTGCCTTTCTAATCCTATAGGCCTTATTCAGAACAAATCAATAGCTGAGGTGAGAAATTAAACTGAGACAAGGTGCCCCTCTCCTTGGATGAGTCTCAGAGCCCCTCCTCTGCAGTATTTACTGAGGAGTTGGCTCTACATGGATAGATTGTCTATGAACCAGAGATGTGAGCCAAAATCCAGGGAAAATGGGGACAGTTTCTAGGATTGAGGCATCACAGTGCTGAGTGGCTGATGACTCACACTCTTGGTGTCACCTTCCCCTCCTATGGCTTAAATGTAACCCTTTTCCTGCTTCTTTTCACATCCAGATAAAGAACAAAAGGGGTGGGGAGGGGTGGCTAAAACAAATAATAGAAGATATCCTTGGAAGAATAAAGGGTGGAGTGGCAGAAATGGTACACACACCAAAAGAAAAGATTAGGAAATAGACAGTTTGAGACAAATCTGGCTCTAAGCAGAGATTCTGCATAAGTGGAATTATTTTGGGCACTACCACTTTTGCCTCCTTTTGCTCTGCCCCACGACTTTCAGCACCCAGGACATTAGTGCCAATTAATGGACCCCAATATCTTCTCCCGCCTTGGGCAGGGCTTGTACCTCCAGGCTTCTCCTCTCTTTCCCCTCTTTCCTCTCTTAGAAATTTTCAGATAACCTCAGATAGCTTCTAAAAGGAAAGGCAGTCATTTTTATACTAACGTGGAATAATTAATCTGCAACTGATGGGATTCAGGAAGCGTAGCAAGACCATTTTAAGCAGGGTTGAGTTCCATGAAATCCCTTCAGTGACACCGAGGAAAACATGAGTGCTTGCTTTGGGGTCAGTTCAAGCAGTTGTTTCCAATTTTGGTTACAGAAAAACCCCCACAAATTGTGAAACTCTTATAGCCCAAGAGTCATCTGCTTCTTTAGATTCCAAAGATCATCCTTCTTTGTAATATCCAAATATGGTGACTTGAGACTCCACCTCGTCCCAAGATGAAAATATCCTTGATGTTCCTACAGACTTGAGGGGGATAGAAATCTTGATCGGCCCACTTAGCCATTTCCTTCTTAAACATCACTTGCCATACCTGGAGATTCCTTTCCTCTTGCTGGCCCAGTCTCCCCCATGGTGAACACTACCCTGATTTCTTCATTCCCTTATGAATAACTGGCAGTAATGGTCTTGTGTAAGGGCAGACTTTTTCCAAGGTTGGCAGTAATGTTGGGCTATTATAAGATAGTACCATGTGGACATTAATTTAAATTTAAGTTTAGAGATTACAGTCTCAATAATCATTTCTTCTTTTTTTTTAAGATTTATTTATTTGAGAGAGAGAGAAAGGAAGAGAATGTGTGTGCATGAGCAGGGGGAAGGGCAGAGGGAGCAGGAGAGAGAATCTCAAGCAGACTGTGTATTGAGTGTGAAGCCTGATACAGGGCTTAATCTTATGCTCTGAGATTATGACCGGAGCTGAAATCCAAAAGTTCAATGTTAACTGACTGAGCCACCCAGGTGCCCCTCAGTAGTCATTTCTGATAATAGGAGGTGAGCTTCCTCTTTTCTCAGGACCCCTACCTTGGCACTACATCTCTTTTTTCCTTCCTTCCTGGCTCATTCTCCCATGCCTGATTATTTCTTTTATTCCATGCCTCTTTATCTTCTCTTTCTACAGTATTTTTTCCATCTTTGGTACAGAGCAATTTCATTCTTTGTTTTTCAAACCCTCTTCTAAAGGCAGAAATGGGCTTTTTGTTCTCACAGATACACAAAAAGATTATCAAAGTAATTCTTTAAATATAGAGCTTTCTCTCAAATGTGAATTATGCCATCATCCTAGAATTTAAAAAAAAGATGCAATCAGTTCTTGTATAATGATAATAGCAATTTTAATTATTGACTCTCCAATAATCTAATCACAAATGCAATCATCTTTTTATTAGTTCTACTTTTTGAAATCTTCAGGATCTCGAAATCTTAAACAGTGCAACTGTTTTCCACTCACTTCTTCAAGTTCTTACATATTTTGGTTTCCATGGCATTGCACTTGCTTGGCTTTTTAAAACTCATTGAGCATTTTCTCTTCTATTTCGTTTCTTAGCTTTTTATTTCCTGGTAACCAAAACCAAGGATTTTAGGTTAAAATATAAGCTCCAGGGGACACTTGGATGGCTCAGTTGCTTAAGCCCCTGTCTCTTGATTTTGGCTCAGGTCATGATCTCAGGGTCGTAAGATCAAGCCCCATGGGAGGCTCCATGCTCAGTGGAGTCCACTTGGGATTCTCTCTCTCCCTCTCCTTCTGGTCTTCCCACTGCTCCCTTGTGCTCCAGGACTCTCTCTCTCTCTCTCTCTCTCTCTCTCTCTCTCTCTCTGAATAAATAAAATCTTAAAAAAATACAGGCTGCAGGGGATCCCTGGTGGCTTAGCGGTTCGGTGCCTGCCTTAGGCCCAGGGTGTGATCCTGGAGTCCTGGTATCGAGTCCCGCGTCAGGCTCCCTGCATGGAGCCACTTCTCCCTCTGCCTGTGTCTCTGCCTCTCTCTCTCTCTCTATGTCTATCATGAATAAATTAAAAAAAAATACAGGCTGCAGTCTGAGAGTGTCAGATCAGTTCATGGAAGTCAGAGAGGGTCCTGATAGGTAAAATTATCAAACCCATTCTTTCATCTCTGACCACTCCCACATTAATTAATATGTACAACTAAGTGTATATCTGGCTATTTATTTTATTTATCAAATGATAGGCTCTATTAATGCCTTTCATGCTTTATATCCTCTTCTTGTCTATTTGCCAGTGGTTATAAAGCATTTAGTCATTCAGGCTGGTAATACTGCATTATCATTGAAACATCTGTGCCCCGTCCCTGAGATTCAGATGACAACGAGGGTCCTTGTCATATTTTATTCTCACTGTCCTCATTTCTGTCTCTTCCTTTCTATTTTCATTGCCAGCACCATGTTCCAGCCCTGCATTATCTTCATCTTCCCCAGTTACCCATGGAAATACCAAAGTCTTCTATTTTCCCAGTAGTGAGCAAATAGAGCAAATCCTTGAAACTCAGTGAACATAGTGTTGTTTCACTACAGAATTTTCCGTATCACACAATCATTCTGTCACTTTTGATACAATTGAATCCGATAAGTGTTTTTCATGGGATAAAGCAAAATTTATCCGAATTCCTCTCCCAATGGATTGGCCAGTCGAGAGTTGTGTCCTGGCTGGACTTCAGAAAGCTCGGTCTAGTGTGGAAGTGGACAGGGAGGACTCTGAGTTGCCAGATATTGGAATGAACTGAAAATAAAACAGGAATCTGGATGAACGCAAGCTATGGAACTTGCCTTGTGTGGGAGAGGGCTCTAGCAGCAGGATGTGGTGGCAGATGGCCCTCTGCTCAAAGTCATACACATGTGCATGATGTTCTCTGGTGGCAAGGAACAGAAATATAAATCAATTTAAAGAAAATGAGGATGATTATAGGAACACATGTGGCCGGAAACTGAAGTCAGAAACCCAACACGTATATGGCAGATTTAGGATCTCACTAACTTAATGTCATTTTACTACATTAATTCTATTAATAATTAATAAACACTGCCATTCACTGTTTTAGTCAATGAAGATGCAACAATAAATAAGACAGTCAAAGACTCTTCCTCTCTCATGGAACTATATTCTGGTGGGAGGAAGTAGATAACGAAACAGAAAATAACCTAATAACAGAGGAGGGGGTACAAGGAAGGAATGAAACACCAGCCAGTAGGGTAGAGAATGATTAGAAGAATCTTACTGTAGATTGGATGCTAAGGGGACAAGTACTCTTTAAGCTGAGAAGGAGCCAGCATGCATGGGAGTTAATCCTAGATAAAAGGAATAGGAAGCACAGCAGCCTGAGACAGGAACAAAAACATCAGCAAAAACAAAATACAAAATATAGTATGATTGGAGTGTAGGGAGTAACTGTGAGAATAGACAGAGATGAGATGTAAGAGAGAGGCAAATGGCAGAGGATCGGAGCCTTTTGGCAGGAGAACCATGTGTGAGTTTAGTTTAAATGGAAAACCATTGATAAGTTGTAAAGGGAGGACTGGCACTCTAATTTTTTCACCTCCTTTCATGGCCCATAGCATCACTCTGGTAGCAGTTCTGCTCATCACTGCTCATCTTCTCTATTTCCCTTCTCTTTATGAATGGCTGTATTTTTCACTCAAAGTTCCAGAAGAAACCAAGTAATTGACTACAATTATAAAATTGTAATATTTTATATATTATATTCTTAATAAGGTATATATTTTACATACACAAGATAATTATATTATATAAAATTATTTACTTTCTGATCTACAGAACATATTTTCCTTGAAAACAGGGATGATGGTTTATATTAAATCAGACCAAGTTTTCTTGGCCCTAGATGCATGTCTGGCAACTTGGCTAAAAGAGATTAGCTCATGGTTTGTAGTCCTTGATGGAAGTGTCTTTGTGCATCTTTTTGGCAGCTCTGCAGATAATCTGCCCATATACATCTGGTGTAATGCTGTGAAATGTTGTGCTCATAGCATCTAAAACACCTGTTCCTTGTTACTTTCCTTGCTGAGAAATAAGCAGTTTACATTTTATCTTACCCACATACTTTGATGTGTCTTAGAGATCCTGGATCAATCTACTCAGTCATAGGTTAATCTAACACCCATGGAATAAAAATATGTCCCTAAAATACCAAGCAAGACATTGGAAAAGCCCAGAATAGAATCTGTGTATTCCATTTTCTATTTCAATAATTTTTATAATTGTGTCTGGGGTTGGAAAGTGAGTGGGAAAAATAAAATAATGCAACATGTGGGAAAACTAAAATGTAGAAATTGACTTTGGTTGGGGAAAGGCAGTGGTGAGGATAATTAAGGGGGAAGTAGCACACTGAGAAAAAGAGACAATGGGATGCAAAATGATTATAAGAAGAAGGAAGTGTCCAATGTAGAAAAGTAGACATTATGACCCATACACCATTTTGAAGTCAGTATAATCCCTCTAAATCTTAAGAGATTTTTTTATATGACCATATTTTAACTAGCTTGATTTCTTTAAAGGGCTTTCTCATGAAAGTGAGAAGTAATCAAGGATTTTATTGACTATGGTTCTTATCTGATCTAAGTGGCATGGCTTGACTCATCCATAATTGCCTGATGGTTTCCCAAAGGTGGTAGATGCAGAGTAGAGCAGGTTTAATGACCAAAAGAGCTTTAAGCCTTGAGTCAGCAACTGTCTAGGTCCTGTTGGATGATCAAACTCAGCAGAGCCTTGAGGATTCTCTTTTCTTCTTCTCTACTATGCTTTAAGCATTTCTTCCTATAGGGCTTTGCTTTGAGGACTAAAGAAGCAGAATCCTTTGAGTGTTTACACTCTATAAAAAATATTATGTGTTTTATAGATATGATATGCTCTAGGCAGGAATTGGCAAGCTTCTTCTATAAAGAGTAATATATATAAATATACTATTTACCATAGCATCAAAAAGAATAAATACTTAGGAACAAACTTAGAGGCAAAAGACTTGTATACTGAAAACTCTAAAATGATCCTGGAAGAAGTTAAAGAAGATGGAAATAAATGGAAAGGCATCCTATGTTCACGATTGGAAGACTTAATATTGTTAAAATGTCCATATTACTAAAAGTGACCTACAGAGTCAGTGCAATACCTATCAAAATCCGGATGGCATTTTTTTTCAGGAACAGAACAAAAATCCTAAGATTTATATCGAATTTCTAAGGACATGAATAGCTAAACCAATCTTGAAAAGGAGAACAGAATTAAAGGCCTAATACTTCCTGATTTCATTACAAAACTATAGTATGAAAATAGGTAGAACTGATATATGGACAGACATAAACTAATGGAACAATACAAATCCCAGAAATAAGCCCTTACATGTATAGTCAAATGATCTTCAACAGAGTGCCAAGGCCACTCAGCAGGAAAAGCACAGTCTTCAACAAATGGTGTTGGAAAAACTGTATTTCTGCATGCAAAAGATGGAATTAGACCTTACCTTCTACTATATGCAAAATAATTAAAAACAGATATAAAGACCTAAAATATAAAACTCAAAGAAGAAAATATAGGAGAAAATCTTTATGATATTGCCTTTGGCAATAATTTATTGGCTATGATACCAAAAGCACAGGTGAAAAGCAAAATAGACAAATGGGTCTGCATCAATCTTAAAAACATACCAAAGGAAGCAATCAACAGAGTGAAAAGGCAACCTACAGAATGAGAGAAAATATTTGCAAATCATATATCTAATAAGGGGTTAAAATCTAGAATGTATTAAAAAACTGCAATTCAACAACAACAGCAATATAATGGGCAAACTTGAATTGACATTTCTCCAAAGAAAAAAATGCAAATCTCTAATAAGTTTTTGAAAAGATGCTAACATCACTAATCATCAGAACTGCAATAAGATATCACATCAGACCCATTAGGATGGCCATGATAGAAAAAGAAAACAAAACAAAAAGACAAAAAATAAAAAAAACACACACAAAAAAATGAAAATAACCAGTGCTGGTGAGGATGAGGATAAGTGGAACCCTTGTGCACTTGGTGAGATTATAAAATGGTATAACCATTATGGACAACAATATAGAGGTTTCTCAAAAACTTAAAAATTGAACTATCATATGATCCAGCAGTTCTATTTCTGCATATATAGCTACAGAAATTGAAAGAGTCTGAAAGAGATATTGATACACTCACATTCACTGGGGGATTATTCACAGTAGCCAAAAGGGAAATGCAGCCCAAATGTCCATGGCTGGGTGGATTAAAAAATATATGATCTGTACATACAATGGCATATCATTCAGCCTTAAAAAAGGAAATTTTGTCACATGCTAGAACATGGATGAATCTTAAGATCATTATGTTAAGTGAAATAAGCCAGTCACAAAGAGACAAAAACTATGTTACTCTGCTCATATGAAGTATCTAAGTTAGCTGAATTCATAGCAGTAGAAAGTAGAATGATTATTACCAAGACTAGGGAACACAGAATGGGGAGTTGGTGTTCAACAGATACAGAGTTTTGGTTTTTCTTTTTTTTTTTTTCTTAAGAGAGAAAGAGAGCTTGCATATGAGTCGGGGGAGGGGTAGAGGGGCAGAGACTCTCAGGCAGACTCCCCACTAAGCGTGGAGCCTGACAGGGGCTCGATCTTATGACCCTGAGATCATAACCTGAGTCCAAACCAAGAGTTGGTCATTCAGCTGACTGAACCACCCAGGCACTCATAGAGTTTTGGTTTTTTAAGATAAAAAAATTCTAGAGACCTGTTACATAGCCATGTAAATATATTATATATCACTACTAAACCACGCACTTAAAAATTTAAGAAGATAAATTTTGTGTGCCTTCTAAAAAATGTCTCCGTTTTACCTCTTTCTTGTAGTATATTTGATTTTATTTTTCAAGTAGGCTCCACACCAAATCTGGGGCTCAAACTCTGGTCCTTGCAGAGAAGCAAACATTTCTGAAGGAGAAGGGAAAAATGAAAGAAGAGTGCTTTCTGTGTTTCCCAGGGACCTTGGAGCAAGGCACTGTCTTGTAAAATCTCTTAAGTTGTGTTAGGGTTAAAAATGGGGCATTCGGCTAAATATTCTGTATTTGGGAAGGAATATTTTTTATTTTTAAAGATTTTATTTATTTATTTATGAGAGACACACAGAGAGAGAGAGAGAGAGAGTCAGAGACACAGGCAGAGGGAGAAGCAGAGCAGGCTCTACGCAGGGAGCCCGACGTGGGACTCGATCCCGGGATTCCAGGATCATGCCCTGGGCCAAAGGCAGGGGCCAAACCATTGAGCCACCCAGGGATCCCTTGTATTCTGGAAGGAATATTCTTGGGAGAAAGTACTTTGGGCCTGGGGGTTGGAGGAGGTAATGACTTGCTATTGAGAATGAAGTAAATAGAAAATGATTAAATGTGGCTTCTGTTTGCTAAGTCCCTATAGTGTAAAGGGACTACGTGACTTTCAACATGGAAACAAATCATAATTTTAAAAAATATATGCAATTGGATTTTTCTTGGGATGAGGTTGGTGAAAGAGTCCTACGTACTCTAACAGAACTTCCTTCCAATTTTTCCTAATGAAAATGGCTATTTTAACAAAGGTTGGGTTCCATAAGAAATATGTTGATAATTTTGGGGGGGCAATATAGTTCAATCCCTTGTACGTTTTATTTGCCTAAATTGGATTGTAAAATCTTTGGATTGGAAACCAGGTCTCTTATTTGCTCAGGAACACAACTGTACAGATATAGTGCCCTGTACATCATAGTTACCACAAACATAGCATTGGATGGACATAGTCATCCGAGGGAGGAGTTGAAAGTAATAGGATAAATAATATTTAAAAGAGACCTATAAAAGAAGATGTCAGTTTTAAACTGGAATCAAACTGGACTATCAGAGATGCTGCATCCCATTCCCATGGGACATCAAATAATATGAAAGTGGTTCATTTCTTGTTTCCACCTTTTCTGCAGTTACTTTTGATTGCCTTGGAGACGTGTTACTATATATATATATATATATATATATATATATATATAAACTATACATATATATGTGTATATATATTGAATAGTATGTGTCGTATATTGAATAGTACTTACTGCCTAGTGGCAAAAATATTCCTATTAATTTGTAACTTCTAACTGTGGATTTTTCTCGGATGTCAGGTCAAATTTCTCTGGAAATTTATGGGAGAAAAAGTTGTTACTTTGGAGATTTATTTTATTTTATTTTATTTTTTACTTTGGACATTTAAAAACCCAGATTTCTCTCATTTTCCCTAAATACAGCACTTGACACATCCTGGTCCACAGAGAGGGCTCCATGATCCATCAGATTTCTCCATTACATAGAAAGGACCCCTTTAGGATAAAAAAAGGCACAGGCTTCACCCCATCAAAGTTTTGTGATTATGAGAAGCTCAGTGTTTGCACATATTAAAATGATCAGTATTCTCATAAATGAATACATGCAAATTGCACTGCCATAAATATTATTTTAAGGCTCTTATATACCACCACAAATATTCCTTGAGAGTAAATTCCTGGAGATGGGATTTTTTTGATAACATCTTTTTATGCATATTGCCGACTTCCTCAGAATGGTTGTACCAATAGATTCTCAACATTATTGTAGGGATGTGGTTGCTTCCCAGAAAATATTCGCTCTACTTCTAGCATAACAATTAATCCAGACTAGTTAGTTTTGAAACAATGGTACAGTTCTCTGGTGAAGCCACACATTCGGTACTTTGATGCCTGTTAAGTAGGCACACTGAAGCTCCCATGGCAGAAGCAGGGGACAATTTATGAAATGGTGTCCCAGTGGTCCTCAGAATCTTCTTCTGCTTAAACAGATTGGTCCACTGAATTAGAAAGGCGATTTATTAAATGTGCCTTCTTATGAAGAAAGTATCTGGGAGAGGTAGAGAGCATAGCTTTAACAAAAACAGTGCAGTGAACACTGTGGTCTTCAAAGATACCATGGAACTTACTTCATGACTAATTTAGACACCCAGTCAATAACTTTTTTTGTGCATTGCATTGGCAGGAACTATGCTAGGAGTTTAGAGTATAGGCAAGAGTAAAACATTCACTTTGACTTAGGAGCTCGCAGCCTCATGGGGTATGACATGTGAAGAGTGGTAGCTGGTGACACTTGAGGACCTGGCCACAGAATCCTCACCCCATGTGTTAGGCTCTTGCCTGCACATACGACCTGGTGGAAATGTGCTCTGTCCTCTCGTGAGCACAGAAAAAAAAGGGAAACATCAGGTGCCTTATATACTGTTTACCTCTTCTCCATGGCCAGCTATTAGAATGACTGATGGTAGTCATTTAGCATTCTTTTCCATTTAAAACTGGTACATATGGACACCTATGTCAATTAAGTCTCAAATGTCAAATATTTCTGCAGATCTATGAAAAAACAGCACCAAATAGCAGAATGACTGTGATCACAAAATCCCTAATAAGAGCAAAGAATGAGGAGAATTTTGTCTTTAGCCAAAAGACCAATTTGCCTCTTGCTACTCACATCTTCTCTTTGAAAATCAGCACCATATTTTTTAGGGGCTTTAATCCATGATTACTGATTTTGGATTGTCAATAAAAGCTAGATTTAAAGCAAAAGGAATAATTTCCCCAATCCCATAGTGATTTAGAATACACGGGCTTGAACAGAACATTTTCAGGTAGCTGCGGGTCTTTCAAGGGTTTCTTTTCCTTAGCATCTTTGCCCTGAACACATCTTGTCGGAATGGCACGCTAATTAGAATGTTTACAACATGGTGCTAAAGTGATAAAACAGAACTCAAAATTACAGTTATGCCTCGATAACATCTGTGTTAAAATATGTACGCATGTGAGAAAACCTGGAAGGGAATAACCCTAAGGTAAAATTACTTATTATGTAGAGGCAGGAAATTGACGTGATTTATTTTTCACCTTTAAAACTTTTTTAATATTGCCATCCAGACTGCCTCTATCATTTTGAAAGTTTCATGATAATAACATCAACAGTAAACACCTTATCTGAGAGAGGATCAAAGTTATCACCAAGCCCTGCCAAGGTTGTGCTCTGATTTTGAAATTCCTCTGGTCAGTGAAATCATAAACAAAACTATGAGCAGCTGGCATGGGGTGGCCGGCTTTTACATTTGCAAGAAAAGAAATGTATCCACTGTGCACAGTCACAATCTTTTTCAAAAAGAAAGACCATTTCAACACCAGAAAACTATACTTAATGAAGCGCAGAGGCTTCACTGGAGTGTGAGTGATGAGCACAAATAATCACCGAGTGCCTGAGGGGACTGCCTTTTGGTGCTGTGGTGGCTAAACCCCAACACTCCATCTAAACTCTTGGGGCCAGTAGGGTTTTACCAATGCCTCCTGTAAACAACTCTGTCAGCTGCATGTGACTGGGTGATGGGCACTTGAGGGGGGCACTTGGCAGGATGAGCACTGGGTATTATGCTATATGTTGGCAAATTGAACTCCAATAAAAAATAATTTAAAAAAAGAAACACTCCTTTCATCTCCTTTTTCTTTCCTACTAATGTTCTTTTTCATTTTAAAAATTAACAGCCCATCCTGTTTCCAGTTGTAGGATGGAATCCAAATTTAGCAGAAGTCAGTTATGTCATGGTATTCCCCATAGCTGTTCATATATACATGTACGCATACACACACCACCGACAGACGTGTGACCTAACGTGACTGAATGGAAAGATTCATAGATTTTACATGTAGGGTGATCAGCGACTGTATGTCTTGGTCTGTCTGACAGTTGATGTTTATGCTCATTTTCTTGGTGTGGCTCTTCATAGTTCCTCCTTCATTGTTAAAAGCCTGGTGGTTTAGGAAACAAATCATATGTTCATCCTTACAGTGAACCATACTTGGGGAGATATTTTCTTTTTTTTTTTTTCTCTCCCACTAAATATAAACAAAAATTATGTAGTCTGGTTTACAGTTATCTTGAAATCTGAGGGACACCTGTTTTAGATGATTCTGACCCTAAGATCTGAGAAGTCAAGGGAAGAATGTTAAAGAACTCAATATTTGATGACACCGTTGAGTTGCTGATTTTTATAAATCCTGGATCCTACCCCCCCGCCCCCGGACTTGTATGAATCAACAAACGGTATTCTTGTGTATGACAGCTTAACCTGTTACTCTTTTACTTGAGACCAGATGACCCTAGTGATATATATCCCCATGAAGAAGTTCTAACCTCTTTCTATAACAAATCTCCATGTGATTCATATAAATCTCCATGTGATACGTGCATGTCAGATAAGATACGTTTTCTTTCCTTTTTTTTTTTTTTTTAAAGATTTTATTTATTTATTCTGAGACAGAGACAGAGAGAGAGAGAGAGAGGCAAAGACACAGGCAGAGGGAGAAGCAGGCTCCACGCAGGGAGCCCGATGTGGGACTCAATCCCGGGACTCCAGGATCACACCCTGGGCTGAAGGCAGGCGCTAAACCGCTGAGCCACCCAGGGAAGGATACATTTTCTTTGGAATATTCATGCCCTTGTAAGAACTTAGCTAGTTCTATAGAAAGCACTGTATTTTCCCGAAAGAAACAATTTCCTATCATTAAAGACAAATGGAAAACTCCTAAAGCAATACTCCTCAAACTTCACTGTGCATAAGAATATGAAAATCTTATTAAAACGCAGATTCTGATCAGTAGGTCTGGGTGGGGTCTGAGAGTTTGCATTTTTAAAGAGCTCCCAGATAAAGTTAATGCTGCCTGCACCACTGACCACACTCAGTCTAACAAGGTCCTAGAGGACTTGCAGTTTTAAAATATTAATATCATTTAATAATCTCTGTGGATTTTAGCCTCCTAAATTAAGAATTATTTGGCCTCCTGGTTTCCTTTCAATTCACAAAATCTGTTTAGCTATGTTTCTAGTAGATAATTTCCCAAGGCTGTCCAAAATAGACAGATGTTTGATGGCAGGCCTGGAAGATACATGGGAGACATTATTAGTTGGAATAAATATTCCTGTTTGTTTAGGATATAAAAGAATATTGACTTTTTTTCCTGAAAAAAAGAATTTGAAAGACTCTCATTCTGACTTTTTGCTTGTTGGACAATAGAGTGTAGTATAAACTAGTGGGCTGATCCCTCTCCTCAGACTGGATTCTGGATGACAATGAGACCCTGTCACATCATTTCACCGTGCTGAGGGTCTTTTTCTTATCCTTAACCATGTTGAAGTCAGATCATTTCCAAATTGCATTTCAGAACTAAATCTCTGCAAACACAATAAACAACTTTCTGTCGGTGGTTTCTAAACCATTTGAGACCATGACCGTTGTGGCAAGACCAGCTCTTTAACCATGGAATGGTCCCTTCAGTCCTCTGGCTTCAATGTCTGCAGCCCAAACCAGTGTGGATGCACCTAATTCCCAATGATTGGCTTGTGAAGCCGGGAGGTTTCTTGTGTCAGCAAGACCAGTGATCCCCAAATTCCAGTATGCATCAGATGCACCCTGAGGCTTGTTAAAACAGGATTTCCTGGGTCCCGCCCTCAGGGTGTCTGATTCATTAAATCTGGGGTAGGGCCTGAGAATTTGCATTTTAAGTCCTCAGGTAATCCTGATGCTCCTGGTCCGTGGACCACTGAGCAAGGCTGTAAGCCGCAATGGAAAACCTCAAGTTCTTCCTCTCTTCACAACTCCTCTATAAATGCTCAGGGTTCCATAGGTGGGGGCCTGTGTGTGTCCTGGAAGCCCCCACGCTGTCTCTCTTGGGGGCTGCATCATGGGTCAATTGTGTAGGCCCATGCCTCTTGTTCAGTGGATTTTCAAGTAATTTTCAAGGACACAACTTTTAAAAACAGAAAGAAGTATCACAATGAACATGCAAATTACTTGCAATTCTCCCACAAGGGGTAAGAAAATATTACATGTTGATGTATTTTCTCTCGGTTTTTCTTTTCTTTTTGGAATTATGCTATTTATGTCATCTGGACCCCTGGTTAGTTTTCTTTCCTCTTCACACTACAGCACGATTGCATTCTAATTTATTTGAAATCATGATATTAAATTGTTTCATAATACTTTGACGTAATTATTGGTATGGTTTAACTATGTTTCTCTCCTATTATGGAATATCCGTTTCAGATTTTTCATAATTTTAAATGCCCAAATGGCATACAGCTTTACCCATAACTGTGATGACTTTCTTAAGATGTCACTTAAGATGAAAGTGAAGTTACTGGCCCAAATTTGAGTGTTTTTAAAGTTGGTAACTCCTGCTGAATAGTTTTCCACGTGGGCACCACCAAAATATTCTTCCCTGCATAATACAGGAGAAATCTTTCATTTCTCACTCCCAGTGAGTTTTCTCTTAAAAATCTTTGCCAGTTTTAATAGTGAAATTTTGCTTGTCTTTATTGCTTTAAATTTATATATCCTTGGTTTTCCTAAAATGTAAACCTTTTTGTTTGTTTCTTGGGCATTTCTATTTTTATTACTTTGATTGTCAGTTTCTATATATCTGTTTTTGAAAAAAGATTTCATTTATCTTTTCAGGCTGTATATGCCTTCTGAGGAAAAAATAGAATTAACATTAAACAAAAAGAGAAAAAACACTCCTAATCCAACAATACAAAATTAACCACTCTTAACATGCTGCCAGACATTTTTCTTTGCATATGTGTATACATTTGTCTGCATTCATTCATATATTTTGCTTACAAACATAAGCAATATTTTTAGGAGTTGTTTGCCAAAGTGACGTTACACTTTACATACAGTTTATATTCTATCTAAATGTTAAAAACATATTATAAACATATTTTAATTTTTTAACGATTTATTTATATCAGAGAGAGAGAGAGCATGAGTAGGGGGGGAGAGAAGGAGGGGTAGAGGGAGAGAGAAGCAGGCTCCCCAATGCAGGGAGCCAGCCCTTCATGAGACAGGGTCCCAGGACCCTGAGATCATGACCTGAGCCAAAGGCAGATGCTTAACCTACTGAGCCACCCAGGTGCTCCAAACATTTTAATTTTTAAAAAATATAACTAAAATATCATTTCAATGTACTGAATATAATTTAATGTTTTATATACATACTATGCCAAACCCATTCTCTGTTTAAATCATCATTTATAATGGGAACATGTTAATTATGATTAGGAAAAAGTTCTAGAAATAGAATTTTTGCACATATACACATATATTTATTTTTCACTTGATTATAAGTAGGATTTTCTAAAATTTAATGTTACAGGAAAGATATGCTACTCTATATTACTAATATTAAGTTCTTAAAAACAGATTATAGTTAGCATACTGCTGCGTGATTTACTTTTTATCTTTCCACTTATCATATATTGGACAACGTTCCCATCGATGTACTCATTATATCTCCATTTAATAGTGGCTGCCTGCTATTCCGTCTTATGGATGAACTAAAGTTTAATTTAACACTTCCTCTACTGAGAGTTGTTGAAACTGTTATCACATCTTCTCCCTTATGTATCTATGCACATTTATGAATATTTCTTTTTTTTAAAGATTTTATTTATTTATTCATGAGAGACACACAGAGAGAAGTAGAGACACCAGTGGAGGGAGAAGCAGAGTCCCTGCAGGAAGCCGGATGTGGGACTCAATCCCAGGACCCTGGGATCATGACCTGAGCCAAAGGCAGATGCTCAACCACTGAGCCACCCAGGCATCCCTGTGAGTATTTCTTTTAGAGAAACAGATAGAAGAGGGGGAATGATCAGTCATAAACATTTTAAACAGTAAATGCATATTTCCAAACTGTCCTTCAGAAAGTTTTACAAGTATGTTCATGTTAATAGTGTATTAGAATGCCCGTTTTCACATGATGTATGGACACTTAAAAGCTCTGACTCTGTTGCTCAATGATTTGTTTTTGTTTTTTTAAGATTTTATTTATTTATTCATGAGAGACACACAGAGAGAGAGAGAGAGAGAGAGGCAGAGATGCAGGCAGAGGGAGAAGCAGGCTCCATGCAGGAAGCCTGATGTGGGACTCGATCCTGGGTTTCCAGGATCAGGCCCTGGGCCAAAAGAAACGCGCTAAACCGCTGAGCTGCCTGGGCTGCCCTTGCTCAACGATTTGAATCAAACTTAGGAAATTTGAATCAGCCTAGGTTCCCTTTACCAATACAACAATGAAGAAAAGAAAATAACAGAAGGAAGCCGAAAAGAACATTAAAAGATGAAAAAAGGAAAACTTTGCCATTTTTTTCTTTCATAATTATAAACTTAATATTTCTGCAATTTTGATTAGTAGTAAAAATGATTATGTTTCATTTTACATGTAACTCCTACACAGAAAAATACTATGGAAATAATATTGCATATTTTATTTCTGAGTAACTGATCCATTAACAGTTACCCTTTGCCCGTCTTCCTCCTGAAGTGCTGGTGTCATTCTTACAGATTTAAAGGAGCTCTTTGAAGCTTAATGTCTTTAAATCACTAGTATTGCAGCCTGTGATAGACTCCTAACAAGTAAAAAAATATATATATTTTTACACATATATTAGAGTAGATATTTACTAATAAATTATTTCTAAAATAGCTGATTGAGACACACTTTGAAGTGAGCCTTTTGGTCCATCTTTCATGTCAGCAATGCGTTCCCAATAAATAGGAGCCACAGAGGTGTTCTGAAGCTTCAGAGAAAGAGAGTAGCAAGATACAGAATGCAGTGATCAAAAAGCGTGGGGCAAACTCTTTTAAAAACAGAACACATTGAGATGATTCAGTGCAAGGTAGGGTGTTAGAATAGGTTATATTAGTTGCTTCCTCTTGCTGATCCATTCTTTTAGCTAATCATATCTTGACTGCCCAGCATGTAACAAGAGCCATGCTAGTCACTCATACACCATGAAAGTGTAAAGATATTAGATGACTTGCCCCAGAGTGGCATGGATCTTAACAGTGTAATGACATCTAATTAATGAAATGCTGTTTAGGGTTCAGATCAGCTGTGATAAGGCCTGGCTAACAGAAGGATTACTCCGTTTGATGCTAACTGGTCCTGTTGTTTTCTTTCTTTCTTTCTCTTTCTTTCTTTCTTTCTTTCTTTCTTTCTTTCTTTCTTTCTTTCTTTCTTTCTTTCTTCTTTCTTTCTTTCTTTCTTTCTTTCTTTCTTTCTTTCTTTCTTTCTTTTTTTAAAAAAATTGTTTTTATGTATTCATGAGAGACATACAGAGAGAGGCAGAGACATAGGCAGAGGGAGAAGCAGGCTCCCCAAGGGGAACCCAATGCGGGACTCAATCCCAGGACCCTGGGATCATGACCTGAGCCGAAGGCAGATATGCAACAACTGAGCCACCCAGGCGTCTCCCTCCATATTTCAAAGAACAGAAAAATACATTATGTATTCATGGCCTTCAAAGTTCTTAAAGACCATGGTAGTGTCATATAATTAAGTGTAAGTACTGTTTAAAGGAAGACTAAAATAACACATCAGGCTAGTGGTCACGATTGGCTTTGGCCTACCAAGTTTTGGGGATAGTGTGTGATCCCTGTTGTATGAGATAAATTCACGTTGCAAACATTAACTTCAGATGGAAGTTGTCACATGTGCTCCTTTGTTCCTGTTACATTAGCATTTATGAAGAATTGGATCACATGTTCATTTGGAAAACAAAACAAGACAAACCCCAGTAAATTTGTTAAATAAAATTAAGTCATCTGAATTATGAACACTCTAATATTTTCCCTTTGATGTTTATGTGTTTGAGACCTGAAGTATAGTATTTATTTGCAATGGTTCTTTATTTTGAAAAATATATCTACTGTTTGCCATCCTTTGAAATTTCAAAAGGCCAATCACAAATTATAATTTATCAGATGAAATAACATGGGGATATTTGACAAAAATCAGTGGATTTGATGACCTTTGATGAAGCCTGCAGCTATGAGATAATATAGAAAAAATATCTCTGGGAAAAAACCCAGTGGACGAGTTCAGAAAATAGCGCTCAACATTCAAGCAGATACATTTTATTTTTTAAATGGATGTCAATGCTTTAGAGAAGTCTTGTTTGCAAAAGCAGATTCTTTTTAAGGTGAAATGATAAATTAAAGACTTCAGAAATTCATCATCACACATTTTCTCTGGAACCAACAAACAGAAATAGTCTATTTTCTTTCATTAAAATTGATTTGATTTTAATTTTGACAGTCACTGGAAGTTAATCTATCATCTTTACTTTTGACTGGGAAGCAAGAAAATGGGTTCTGTGAATAGGATTTTTCTATGATTTGGGTGGTTGTCATTACTAGAAGGATTTTTGCAAATAATAGATGCCGAACTTGGCTTGACTCCTCATTTCCAGCCCTCTTTGCTTCTTTTGTATCGAATTGCTAATAACTAGCTTCATCTTTTGTCACCAAAACAGAATGGCTTTTTTGTTTGCCCACAGAACTGTATTGCTCAGTGTTGGGCAATGAGTTATCACAAGATGATAATCCACTTCTCTGGAAACAGGTCTGTGAATCCACAAGCACTTCCACAAATAACAGACTGCAAGCTTTTGAGCAGACACTTTTATACCCCTTTTGAAAGCTGTTTATTAAATCTAGGGAGAAACTGGCTGACTGGGAGAAAGCTACACCAAAATAGGCCTAGTTCCCTGATGGCAGAAACGTTTTCTCCTGCCTCGGAGGGAATGGTCCATGAGAAACCTGATAACTCGTATGCATTTTAGACAGCCTGTCCATACACGTATGGTTCCTTCCCGAGCCTTCTCTCATATTAAGGAAAGGATTTACAGAGCAACAGTGTAGGATCTTAAAAACAGAACTGATTAACGACAGATACTTTGTGTTCTAATTTGATGTCCCCACAAGGAAGTCATTTACCAAAAAATGCAGGATAATCATTTTTTATGTTTCCTTTGTCACTTGGGATGTCTATGCATTTACTTACTTGGATCTGTCGGGGGAGCAGAACCACTGTGAGTTATGGGATAAGGGATTCATTACAGGAATTAAGGCTTCCACAGCGTGGTGTGTTGGGAGATGGGCTGGTGCTAGGGATCAGGGTGGTGGGGGGTAGTCAGAGGTTCAGTAAGTCAGAAGCCAAGCACAGTGGATGGTGAAGGGGAAGATCTTGGAGGCTTTGGGGAGCTGGGCCTCTATGTAGAGGCTGCCTCTGTGGATTCACTGCCACCAATTTGGTCAACGGTAGGGTCAGTTTGTAAAGAGTTGCTAGAAGCAGCGTGGAGGAGAGTGAGGATAACCTGGTACCTGCTGGCATCTCTGCATCTTCTGTCCTCCCTTCTAATCATGACAACCTTCATTCAGAGAGTAGTGATGCTGCTTCACTTGTGCTTCCAGATCACATGGGCATTCCTCCCTGGGCTTTAACTCAGAACCACACAGGAAGGGCATTCTAGGAAATGAAGTTCCAGCTTATCCAAGTTGACTTATTGTAAACTCATGAGTATTTAACAGAGAGAACAGAGAAATTCTATAGGAAAGTTATCTCTCTACCCTGTATTATTATCTGTATACCAAAAAAGAATATCTTGCAAAGATTTATCTTAGAAAGAAATATGGTTAAGGTTGTATAATATTTTTAATAGCTTTTAAAGAATACATTGCCTGAAATCTTTTAGCTTTCAACCTTGTATATCGTGCTTCCTCATTGATGGATGGCGCTCAAAATATCAAAAACTATAGTGAAATAAATACTTCCAGGCCAAATTTTCATGTGGGTGATTCTGAGTAGACTGTATTACATGCTCCAAGACATCTCTTCTTCTAGGGGCCTCCTACATAAAGAAACATGATTTCTCAAGGTTGGACATGTCTCTTTCATATACTACAATTTTACAGAATCACCAGTTTTTAAAAGATGAGGAAAGAAGATATTTTTTCTAAGTTCTAATTCATCAAGCAAAAAAGGAGACACCCTGTTTGAATGTATTTTCCATCAATTTTAAACTAGAAAATAAATATGTTTTCAATGTAAATATGCAACAAATAAAAATTTCCCATATTGGGATCCCTGGGTGGCGCAGCGGTTTGATGCCTGCCTTTGGCCTAGGGCGCGATCCTGGAGACCCGGGATCGAATCCCACATCGGGCTCCCGGTGCATGGAGCCTGCTTCTCCCTCTGCCTGTGTCTCTGCCTCTCTCTCTCTCTCTCTCTCTGTGACTATCATAAATAAATAAAAATTTAAAAAAAATTTCCCATATTATGCTAGGTCAGTTTTTGCTGACTTATGAGAAATATTGAGCACTATTTGTGAGTACCGTCTACTGAATTTATTCAGTATATATTCCCATTGGAGGAGAGTGGTGGTTCTAGGTACAGCATGGTGATTGACAAATATAATTTTTCTGGCTCAGCCATTCTGAGAGCATTTTGCACCCCAGAGACAAAATTACTGTGTAACTAAGCTTTCTGTAACGCTTTGCGGCTACAGCAACATTTTCTAGGCCCCTTACTAATTATAATAGAAGAAACACACCTTATTTTACAAAAGCAAAGAGACAGCTCTCTCTCATTCCCTAATGCTAAGTTGCGGTGATGTCTGACTCATCACGACCTTGGAGCTTTTGGAGTGAGGTTCATCAGCTACAGTGGTGATAACCGTCTAGCTTCTTCTCACCTACCCAAACATGCTGATGGCACTTCAGACAGTGAGGGAAGCATCCTGGTGCAGCCCAGCCTTCTTGGGAGACTCCTGTAGCCCAAGGCAGCAGCAGCAGGACCCTGACCTGGCCCGCCAGAGCTATGCACAGAAGTCTGATGCATGACTCACAGACCCCTAGGGGATCCCTAGAAACACATTAGGAAATATATATATATATATATATATATATATATATTTAATGATATATATTAAATATATATTTAATGATATATATATTTAATAATATATATATATATCATTAAATATCGCCTTCCTTAAGGAAAGGAAAGCTCATAGGCACTGAGATCTGCGGATAAATTTAGTCATGGGTTGGTGATGTTTGAGATCTTTGGTTCCATTTCTAGTCTTCTGCATCTTGTTTCAGGAGCCATGAGTATGTATCCCCCTCAGCACATGCTGTTCCTATCCTGTGCTGCCAGGGTAGAGCAGAGCTCTCTCCTACCTGTGCTCTGGGGGTTATTCTGTATGTTAGTAAATTGAACACCAATAAAAAATAAATTAAAAAAAAAAAAACAAAAACAAGAGTGTGAAAGCACAGATAGATTGCCACGGTGGGCAGATTCACTTGCGTGAAGGTATCTTGGGTCAAATTCAAAAGCACTCTCCTTTTAGGTTGTGCATACATGAGTTGTTCCTAATGTGATGCAAGTTGCCCACCCAAACAGAAGCTGAGCAACTCTTTGTCTTCCTTCTTGATGTTGGCAGGTTTCTTCTGGGTCATCTCAGATGCAGTGATTAGTCACAAAGTCATGGTCATCACTACTCCCAGGAGGCTTTGGGGGGCTATGTGTAAGTAAGAATCTTGGCTGCCCACACTGATATTTAAGAATCCCCCTGGATTTCATCTCACCCTCTCCCAAAGTTAGAAATGACATATCTAAACATCCCTAAAGTCTCATTTTCTCCATGAAATCTTTCACCATGAAAAATTCTCAATTCCAGTGACTCTAATCACTTGATGAACCCTCTTATCTTTTTTTGCTGTTTCATCTTCTGAATTCCTTATGGGGTGAGCCAACATAAAGTGCTCCTTGATGGGATGTTTGAATGGAAACAGATGCAGACTCAGGTTTGCACGCCAACACAGAAAAGTAGCATCCACACTTGTTACGATCCAATTTGAAAATTTCAGTTAATTAATTTTGGCCTAAATAACTCCAACAATGTGGAAAATTCATTATGCAGTTTATCAGAAGAGATACATATGCTACTCCTTAGGAACATTCCTTAAAATTTTCGTTTTTCTCTTAACTATTAAATCTCAGAGTAACCTTTCATATCTTTACACTAGAATGCAAGTAGAAGAACACTATGGCAGATTAGAGCTAAAGTACTTATCCAGAACAGACGTTTTTGAATCTTTATAAGACTGTGTAATTCCCAGTGGAATTAATTTTTTTCATGGTTTTGTATGAAATTAGATGAAAGCATGGTTTGAAAGTGAAGGTGATCCCTAGATCTGGAAAGTCGTGCCTAGATTTATGGCATTGAGATAGTTCTTATAAAATTTGTTTTAAATGATATGTTATTTTAATGTTATTGTAGGTGATTTAATGTTATTATAAAGGATTTAAGAGTAGGAATTCTTGTTGAGTTGTTAGATATTCCCAAATATCAGGACTCAGGTGGCTCAGTGGTTGAGCGTCTGCCTTCGACTCAGGGCAGGATCCCAGGGTTCTGGGATGGAGTCCCACTCTGGGCCCCCCATAGGGAGCCTGCTTCTCTCTCTGCCTATGTCTCTGCCACTCTCTCTCTGTGTCTCTCATGAGTAAATACATGAAATATTTTTTTTAAAAGATATTTCCAAATATCTGTACTGAGTGGTTGGATTTTTGTATAATAGGTCTGTATAAAGCAGGGAACTCTCTCTCTCTCTAACACACACACACACACACACACACACACAAACACACACATACACATTGCCTCAGTGTGCACATATTCACTCTGCACTTGGCCCAAACCATACAAGCAAGAGAAGCTGAAATGACACTTTCCTGAGGAGAATTATAAGTTTATAATCATTGTGAATGTGGTTTCCATGGATTTTTTTGTATTTTCTACCTTGATGAGGGAAGAAAGGAGGATGCTAGACAAATTTGAGAAAATTCAAGACAGCTTTTATAAAATTACAATCCATGAAAAAGAAAACAAAGAGTCAGTATGTTTACTATGAAGACAGTGATCACAGGTAAATCCCCATGGGGACCATGGAAACCAACCTGAGACCTGGATGGGGGGTGGGGGGAAAGGCAGCACAGAGCAGATGCTTGATAAGAAAGAAAGGGAAGTCTGGAGTAAGAAGGCATCAAAGGATAATGTAAATATATTGATTCTTTGGGGGAGAGACTCACATCCTATCAATTACAAATAAGCATGCTAAAGAAAAAGGATCAAGGATGGTGGTCTACACCTGTTATTCCCCAGATAACCTGCTTGCGAGACAGAGGCTCTCCAAATATCAAATGACTTCATTTCCATAAAAGTTATTACACTTTATTTTTAAATACTTATATCATATGATAAGGCTCAATTTTTTTCCATGAAGAAATAAATGTCTTCAAAAGTGTTCTGATGTGATTTCCAAAGTCTGTGATGGGTTTCTCATTTCAGTTAAAAATGGGGGATTTCTGGAAAGTAAAAAAAAAAATGCTAGTGATAATATAGCACATATTCACACATTCTAATTACCAAATTATTCCCTTCGTTGCCACTGAATAGACTGGAACTTATTTTTCCCATTGATACTGGTTTCAAATAGAAAACTTCAGGCAGTATTGCTCAACATGGGCTTTTAAAACACATAATTCATGAGTACCCGGGAAGGGAACTTTGACCTCTGTGAGGAGGGATTTGCAGATGGCAATATTGTGATCGATGATATTTCATGTGCTGCGTTGTTTAAATATAATGATTATACAAGGCAAGGGTGGTCTATAGCAATGCAATAGTCTCAGCGGCAATTCATGTTCCGTAGCATATGCTATAATCTCTTCCCGTCCCTACCCTCTCCCCTGATAATCATGTGTCTGGGTAAGACACACCACAGTCCCTCCTGGGACTGGACCTTGATGAGTAGTGACAGAGGGCCGAGGGGAGGCTGGGATTTAGGACTGGACAAGTGTGAGGTCAGGAGAAACGGCGGGTAAAGGACAAAGCTGATAAGCAGCCGTGACAACAGGTGACAGTGATGAGCACTCAGCTGTGCCTGTATGGGGAACAGAAGGCATCTGGCACTACTCTTTGAACGACCTCTCTGCTTTAATCTCCCTAATGGAATTTCCACATGCCTATGTGCAGCTTTCTCCCTAAATTCATGCTGTTGGAATAGCCTTGTTTGGGTTTCTTTCTCCTCCCATTTTCCTACTGCCAGATGATGATTTTCATTACCTGCCCCTAACTCACCTCTGAGATCCTGGATTGACCCTAAGGATCCCATTCCCCACCCAAGAACCTCTCATCCTATACTCAAAGCATCCCTCTTGTGCACATTTGTCTCATTTTCCTGTGCCAGGCTGGCTGAGAAGTCTGCACTTACAAAAATATTATGATAAGGCTAAGAGGTGAATCAGCTCTCAAGAAGACAATTAGATGAGTATCAAGGAGACAGAAAGGGCCAAGTCAAGGCAATTAGACAGAGAACACCCCGCACAAGTCAGGAGTTAGGTAATCTACACGTTCTGAGGTTAGGAACATGATAGGAGAATATAAGCATTCTTCAGCAAACATTTATTAAACATTTACAGTGTTCCAGGCAACTTGATTATCAAGTCTGATCAGTTAATGATTGTTTATATGCTTTTTGCAAGGGCAGGAATTAATTCAGGGCATTAACAATCCAAAGCCCAACTATGCAGACAGGTAGTATAAGCATGCCTGCATGAAGAAGAAATGCTAATTAGATTAAGGGAATAGTCTAGAAGTAGCCTTAGGACTGCAATTCCTCACTTCTGACCTACAAAGCAAGGCTGGCTACATTGAGCACAGTATGGATGGACTCAGGGCTCTGTACCTTTAAAAGGTACATTCCAAGTGGTTCTAATGTGCAGCCAAATTTTGAATTACTGATTTAGCAAACCATATTGATTCATACAACAGACATTTGTTAAACATTTGCTACAAGTTTACATGCAAGGATAAATTAGAAAAGAATCCTGTTCCCAATGTACTTTATAGTCTAATAATACACAAATGTCTTTAAAGTAGGCTGAAATTTAAATGGCGTAAAATAGATATAGATAGAATTGAGAAAAAGAAGAATTTACTGATGAAGTTTCTGGGAAAGCATTAGATGGTAGAAAGAGCATTTGAGCTGGAGTTTGAAAAATGATTCACATTGAAGTTATTTTAATACAAAGACAATCCATGTGTACTTTTTAAAAAATATTTTATTTATTTATTTATTCATGAGAGACACACAGAGAGAGGCAGAGACACAGGCAGGGGGAGAAGCAGAAAACCTGATGGGAAACTCGATCCCAGGACTCCAGTATCACGACTTAAGCTAAAGGCAGATGCTCAACCACTGAGCCACACAGGCATCCCCCAAGCATACTTTTTAAAAAAAGATTTTTTATTATTTGGCAGGGAGAGAGAGCACAAGTTGGGGGAGTAACAAGCAGAGGAAGAGGGAGAAACAGGCTCCCTGATGAGCAGGGAGCCCAATGTGGGGCTGGATCCCAAGCCCTGGGATCATGACCTGAGCCGAAGGCAGATGCTTAACCTGAGCCACCCAGGTGCCCTAATGTGTACTTTTGCAAGTTTATATAATACATACATTCACACACAGAATAGCTCCCTGATCCACAGATAACCCACATGTATACATAGGTGTGTATTTCCAGACTCTCCCTTAATATAAATATGAGTATAGATATAAACATAGGTATAATTAAAAAGATACATACATAATTGGATATGTTTAGTTTTACGAAAACAGAACCAACTTGTATTGGATGGTTTATGACTTAATTTTTTTTTCAGCAAACATACATGGATTTCATTCATTTACTGTGGCATCGTTTTTTTTGTTGCCTGAATACTATCTTGTAGATAGATGTATGATGATTTATTCAACTAATCCTATAATGTTGGTAATTTGGGGTTGTTGTCTTTTTCTTTTCTGTTATGTTTTATGCTGAAATAAAATCCTTAAAATGAATTCATTTCCTTGATGATAAATGTCTAGAAGTGGAATTTTTAAGTCAATGCATGTGCATATTTTTAACAGATCTGTAGAAGGCTGAGCTATATCCCAGGGGTGGAATAATGTAGACAGTAGCCAAGGCATAGGAAAGTCTGGGCCACTAGGGATAGAGTATAATGGGTATGATGTTTTGCCTGAAGAACCTAGGGTAAAAGGGGATGTCCTGGTCCATTCCAGCTGCTATAACAAGAATACCAAAAGCTGAGTGACTGACAAACAACAGACTTTTATTTGTCACCTTTCTGGAGGCTGGGAGGTCCAGGATCAATGCGCCCACAGCAGATTCAGTAGCTGGTGAAAGGCCCCTCCTGGGTTCCTAGCTGGCAGCTCCCAGTGTCCTCACCTAGTGGAAGGGACAAGAGAGCTTTCTGGGGTCTCTTTCATAGGGCACTAATCCTGTTCATGAGGGCTCTACCCTCATGACCTGATCACCTCCCAAAGGCCCCATCTCCAAATATCATGTCATTGAAGGTTCAAACTTCAACACACACATTATGAGGTGGGGGGTTGGGAGGAGACACATTTAGTCCGAAGTTTATTTACTCCCCTGAGTAACAAAAGATAAAGAAGTATGGCTGAAAAGTTGGGCTAGGACCAGAATTTGTAGTCTTCAATGGTTGATCAAAGAATGTAGGCATATCAGCTTTCGGTGTTCAGTGGCTTGTGTGTGTGTGTGTGTGTGTGTGTGTGTGTGTGTGTTCAGTGGCTTTTAATCTGAGACGATGGATAGTCTCTGCACAGTCCCTTCCCTCAGAATGGCTAAGGATTTGGGATAATTCCAGAGTTTTTGACACTATTGCTTCAATGCTTTATATTGTGGAAAAGTCTCGTAAATGCTTTAGGTAAACAAGACTATCGAGCTTTCATATACTATCAATGCTTGACTAAATGGCCTCAAATAGTGGCTGCTCTCAATATGACAGTGAGGTACTCATGTCCAGGAAGTCAGCAGAAAGTGGCTGTCATTCCACTAGTCCTTCTACTTCCAGCTCAACCTCCATGGCGGGCTGACAGTGACTTACTTCAATGGAAAAAGGAACTCCCCATCATGTTCTTCTTTTCTCATGTGCCCTGAAAGAGCCTTCCAAAAATGGCAGCACAAGAAAGCTTCTTAAACCATAACAGGAAGGAAAAGGAAAATCCACGGGGATGGTTAGAGTGGCCGTTTTCATCTGGGAAGAAGTTTCATTATCCTTCTTGTAATGTCCTCTCACACTGGGAAGTCATTATTATTCTGGCATTCCTCCTGACGTTTTTATGACTTTGTTTTAATACATGGTTCATTATTTGTTTTGGAACAGCCCTCAAAACAATGCCCCCAAATGCCACTTTAGTGTCACCAATGAGATGCTTCCTCACTCATGCCCTCAATCCTTACTTCCCTACTTTGATCTTGGATGAGGGTAGAAAACTCTGTGAGAGCCCTTGAGGGCCATGACGTTGACATGCCTCTTCTTTGGACGGTTAGGCAAATTATCTCTGCATAGAGATTTGTATTGTGCCCGCCCCCACCCCCACTCTCCATAGGGGAAAAATAGGATGTTTCCCCCTCAACTTAAAAAAAAAAGACTGTTAAATTCAATTAAGTAATAACTACCAGAGGCAGAAGCAGGCCACTAAAAGGCATTTCTTTCTCTCTGAGTGCTTTTCCTTTCCAGCAGCAGAAGGGCTTCTGTGCAGCTAAGAGTCACATGTTTGATTGACTCGCTCCCAAGCTGATGTTCACACTGCTGTATTCATCTTGCTCCGATGACTGTGACATGCCACCCGGACGCGGCGAGGCTGACAGGGGATGTGAGGGAGACCAGACAGATGACAACGTCTCCGTTCTTCAGAGCCAATGCAGGATGATCTGTCACCTGATGATAGGCCACAGCCTGTCATTTATTTACTTACAGCTTTAATGTGGGTAAAATGAGCAGGAGAGGGGGGAAATGTGACAAGAGGGAAAGAGAAAGTGAGTGGTTACAGGCAAGAAAAATCTGACAGACCCTTTTCGGCATCAAAATATCAACAAGAGCTATTTCATACCTCTCAATGGGCATGCCAGCCCAGGAGCCAATTATGAGCAGCATTCTGGGCAAGAAATCAGGTTTGCAAAGCAGGAGTGGGGTTAGCCATTTAGTCCGCGGGAGTGGGGTGGGCAAACCACACGGCCTCTTGATTGTATTAAGTGCTTTGAATTTCTCGAACATTTAATTTCTGCAATATTCAGTGATCGTTTTAGCAAGCATGTTTTCTTTAGTTTTTTTTTTCATCCGTTCACATTTTACAGGATAACTTTTATGTGCTCTGGAAATCACTATCCAAGTGTCCTTTTGGCTTTTTTAAAGGCTGCTGGAAATCTGGTCTTGAAGACAAAACTTTTGAAAGCCATTGACCTGGTTGTTTTCTGAGACGTCATCCCGGTTACAGGAAAGAAATGCCTGAAAATAGGGTGGAAAACAAAAATAGATATTTGAACTATTAAGTCTGTTCTGCAGGAATTCTGCAGAAGCCTACCAAAATGGTGACTATTCATATTTTAAGAAAATATGGTGAACCAAGACATTTGTCTTCTCCTGTATCTAAATGAATAAAATATTCCTGAGTGAAACATTTAATGAACGAAGAATGTAGTGAACAGAACATACATAAATGTTTACATTTATACAAATGTGTAAATATTGTATACAGGGACAGATCTGAGCCATGGTAACAGTTTCTGAAAGGCATCTAGAGTTTGGACATTCTTTTCTTATTTTGCAGCACCAGGTCTTATTTTGTCACATGGCACTTGGCAGGAAGGCCCCAGGAATTTCCCACACACGGATAACCTTGAGCTGAGGGTGTGAAGTGTACAAGGAGAATGTGACTAGAAGTCCACCTTCACATGCCCCAAGACCACAAAGCATTCACAGACCATCGCTAACAATGGACTTGATGAGGCCCAGGTGTGGGGTCCAGCATTGTGTCCATAAAATCCACCCTGCAAAAATAGCAAGGACCTGACATATTTCCTAGGGGACATCGCCTCTGGAAAATCATAACTGTAACCCAGAGGAGTCAGAGCCTAACAACCCAAGACTGAGTGTTCTGGCTCTTTGCATGTTTTTCCAAATGCCTCTCTCGACATGTCTAGGTTTGCTGTGCATTCTCTGTAGATTAAAGAAATTATCCCCCTTTTAGGTTCTCAAGATTTGTAGCATCAAGGCAACCACTCAGCAGGCAGCCCGAGATAGAAAAAGTTTACACCTTCGCTCAGTGAAGGCAAAAATCTCTAAGGAAGCTAGGCGAATAAATGTGACTTTCCAGAGTGTGGAATATTGAATTTTTTATAGCATGTGTCTGCTTTGGGAGAGGGAATAGTTTCTGTGGATGCTGAGAAGTTTGTTGGAGAAGATTAGACACCATTCACTCTGTGGATCCATTAGCACATCTTCCCTAAATGTCTCCTCTACTCTTAGACATTCGTGCGCTTTGCCATTTCAGGCTCTAAGCTGTGATCAGAAAAGAGGAGGTTTTGCCACGGTTCCATGTGGGGGCCCCTTACTGAATTTAGCAATCTGAGGTGCACTGGATCTGTCACTTCTCCTAGATCTGTTGCCCAACGAAGGGAGATACTACCGTGGACCCCGATGATCCAAGGGTCCTCTGAAATACATGACTCTCAGCCAGCACTTTCTGTGCTGTTTCTGGAGCTGGTGGTGTGCTCAATTCCTGGCATGTATAATTTGGCCTATTCTGGCAAATTAGCCAAGTAGTGAAGTAGAGTCAGTTGAACTCGGAGCTGTTTGATATTTTCAATGCACCTTTGGAGGTTTCATTTTGTATTGGCCAAGATGCCTCATTTTTTTCTCCTGAAGAATTTCAGGAGGGAAGAGAATTTTGTCCCCTTTCCTGTATTTGGCAGCATGTCTCTAATGCTTAAAAGGGCCAAATTACCTGTCCTTGTTTTCTTGCCTTGACAGCAGAATGTGATGAATCCTATAACCTCGCTCAGGACTTAGCTGGATACTGTTTGCGTTGGATTTATGTGGACACAGGTGGTGCCCTAAGGGCCCAGGCCTTTATGGGGAACACCTGTGTCCATTTCTTTTGCCTGCATTATTGCTGGGTATGACATTTGTGAGGTGGGGCCTTAAGTTGTATTTGCAAGATCAGCGAGGTGAAGAGTGTTAAACATTATGATTTTATTACAGCTAAGCTTTATTGTTCTTCTCAAGAGCCCCTCATGGTTCTGTAGCCTTTTTGTGTCTCTAGATGTTAAAATAATGGTGACATGGGAGGAATCGGAACCAGAGGGAAGAAGATCCAGAAGATGCCTGGAGCTGACCCCTACCTAAAAAATCTCCATGCCAACACCCCTATATGCTAGTAAATGTTTTCTAATTTACGAAATATTTCAGTCTCTAGATTACACACTACAGGGTAACCTATAAGCATTTTAATAAGATAAGAGTTATGTGAAAAAATTATTTTTTGTTTGTTCTTCCATCGAATACTCAGGACCTCCCTGTGCTATGTGGAGCCCTCTGTAAATTCCTTGAACCATCGCCCTGATCTCAATCCCTCTAATATGTAAATGGATTGTTTTTCGGTTTTTGTTTTAATTTATATCCTCTTTCCTTTTATAAACTGAAAACCGTGCTTTCCCATTTCCTGTCTTTCACATTCTTTTTGCGGCAAAGGTGAAAAGTGAAAGTAATTTCCATCCATTGAGACCTCTTCCCCTGAGACCATAAGCTATATCCAAATGTTCAATGTATAATTTTTATCAGTAACATTTTTATTCTTCTCCCAGCTAGGTTGCTGGTTTCTTTTTTTTTTTTTTAAGATTTTATTTATTTATTCATGAGAGACACAGGGAGGGAGAGAGAGAGAGGCAGAGAGGCAGAGACACAGGCAGAGGGAGAAGCAGGCTCCATGCAGGGAGCCCGATGTGGGACTCAACCCCGGGTCTCCAGGATTATGACCTGGGCTGAAGGCAGCACTAAACAGCTGAGACACCTGGGCTGCCCAGGCTGCTGGTTTCTTCCAGCATCAGTTTATTTTCATGAAAAGCTCTGAACACAAAATTATATCATGTAATAATAGATGAGAAGCTAGACCAAGTCATATATTTGTAAGTGAATATTGTTTCCCTATAAAACCTGTGAGCAGGGATAATATTTAAGATATTTATTCTATCTAATAGCCAAGCACTGATTAGTGAGTGTAGGTTGACTATAAACAACTGGCACAGCCTGACCAATGCCATCCCCCGAAGCTCCCCCATACATCTCAAGGTGGGAATGCAGGAAAGGTGGTCTCCTTGGTGACATAGGAGGCAGGAAGGCACATTGCTCTCCATATTAGTTTCCTAGAGCTGCTATAACAAATAACCACAAATCAGGTGGTTTAAAACAAAAGACATTTATCTTTTGCCGTTATGGAGGTTAGAAGTCCAAAATCAAGGTGTCATTGGGGCCATGCTCCCTCTGAAGCCCCTAGGGAAGGATCCTTGTGTCTTCCAGGTTCTGGTGGTTCCTGGCATCCCAGGCTTGTGCCATATCACTCCAGTCTCCATCTCTACCCTCACATGATCCTCTCTCCAGTGTGTCCCTGTGTCTTCTCTTCTCCTTCAAAAGACACCAGTCATTGGTTCTGAGAACATCCACAATGATGATTTCATCTCAAGATCTATACTCTGCAAAGATCCTATTTCCGAATAAGGAAATATTCTGAGATCCTGAGTGGACATAATTCAACCCACTACACTCTCACTCACTTTCACTGCTTCTTGGATGATATAAATGGCAGAGGATTTTCAGATGGCAGGTAAATCTTTTCAGTGATTTTCTCCCTGAGCAGCATGGTGGGAGATGTGTTCATTTTTTAGTTTTGTATTGATTCATCTATCAACTTAGTGGTTTCTCCATTTAATAAAGGTGAATGCAGAGTTTTGAAACACTTTCCACAGTGCTTAGAATTTAAAATGGTAATTCTCTGATAAATGCTCAGAATTATTTTCCTATTTATCTTTCTCACTGGGTCCTCTCAGCAGCCGAGTCAAGGAGGTGGAGTGGATCTGAGTCCTGGCTTCAGCGAGCAGGATGCCGAGGTCCAGAAGGGCTGATTTTTGCCAATATTCCCTCCATTAGCAACTGACAGAACAGGGCTGGGGGTTCTCTGTCTAGATTATATTTTCTCCCATTACTTCAAGAAACAGCCTGATTTTCACAATTTTTTCTTGTCACAGTCCTCAGGGAAACCCCTTCCTTCATTTCCATATACAGATTTTCATTTGATTTAGAGATTTAAAGATGTAGTGATAGCTTAGCCATTATGGCTTTGCAGACAGCCTGAACTGCGTTGCGTCCAGGTTTTGCCAGCTTTGTAACACTGGGTGTGTTATGTAACCTTTCTGAACCTCAGTTCTCTCATATAAATGGAGGGAATAATAATGATCTCATAGGGAGATAATGAGGAAAATTAATTTAATACATTTAAAGCATCTAGCAAAGTGCCTCGAAAATAGACGTATATTTTCTTATAGCCCAGAAGAAAGAGCAAATAGTGTGAGGAATCCATGTGTGTGTTGGGTCTGCAGAACCAGCTGCATGATCTTGGGCAAATATCAGACATTAGTTCTCATTTTCACCGTGTATGAAATGATGGGAGTCTCCACATACATTCAGTTCCATGATTGATGACAGAAGACTGGGAGAAAACTGCAAACTGAAGAGTCTCTAGTTTCTCTCGTTTACTGAGGGCAATTCACACTTCATGTGGAACTTCAAGTTCCATTTATGAAACTTCTAAATACAGCATGAGGAGCAGAGAATTGCTATAAGAGGCCTAGAGGATTGTTGGTGTTGCTTCCATGTGTTGGATAAAGAAGTGACAAATGAAGCATGTCTTGTACAATTGACCCTTGACCAAGTTGAGGGTTAGTGGCACTGACCTCCCCGGCCCCTGGACAGTCAAGGATCCACTTACAATTTTTGACTCTTCAAAAACTTAACTACAAATAGCCTACTGTTGACAGGAAGCCTTACCTAGAACATAAACAGTCAATGAACACATATTTTTTATGTCATACGTATTACATACTGTATTCTTTTTTTTTTAAATTTTATTTATTTATTTATGATAGTCACAGAGAGAGAGAGACAGAGACAGAGACACAGGCAGAGGGAGAAGCAGGATCCATGCACCGGGAGCCCGATGTGGGATTCGATCCCGGGTCTCCAGGATCACGCCCTGGGCCAAAGGCAGGCGCTAAATCGCTGCGCCACCCAGGGATCCCCTACATACTGTATTCTTACGATAAAGCCAGCTAGAAATAAGGAAATGTTATTCAGAAATTCATAAGGAGGAAAAAATACACTTATAGTGCTGGGCTGTAAAAAAAAACCCACATATAAGTGGACCTGCATAGTTCAAACCTGTGTCATTCAATGGCCAGCTGTCTATGTAAGGTTGAATAGGGACCATCCTTTTTAAAAAAAAAATTACCATAGCGGCATCTGCGTGGCTCAGTGGTTGAGCGTCTACCTTTGGCTCAGGGCGTGATCCCAGGGTCCTGGGATCGAGTCCCACATCGGGCTCCCTGCAGGGAGTCTGCTTCTCTCTCTGTCTATGTCTCTGCCTCTCTCTCTGTCTCTCACAAATAAATAAATAAATAAAATCGTTTAAAAAAGATTTACTTTTACTTTCCATTCTTGCAAAAGATAATTGAGCAAGACTGCCATTCCTTGGAGCAGTTTGAAGGCAACATGGGAATTTAAAATGTCAGTGTTTCCAAAGGAATTGAGAGGCATAGGATGATGTGAGGGTCCAAACAAATAAAAATAGCTGTTTAGGATTCCATCTACTAAAAATGTGTGTCTTGCTTTAAAGTATTTTTTTTTCCACAGCAGTTCCACACAGGCAGAGCAGAGTTTGAAACTTCTTAACTACCAGTTTCCATGACCTCAAAGCCAAAATTTTCTGGTTGCCTCCCTCCTACCCGCATGTTGCTCCTTGGATAAGCATCCCAAGGAAGCAAAGGAACCAAGGGCAGATAGAGACATCAGGCCTTTCTTGTTCAGATGAATGCATTACATTCTTTTGTCCAGAAATGTAGACATTTGTGAGAAAAAAATCTACTGGGGGATAGCCCTGTCCACCACTGCGATCCTTCATGTAGTTGGCAGATGACGATCTTCTAGGCCTTTTGCAAAAACAGAACAAAACAAAACAAAACAACCCGAACACTTAAAGTAACATTTACACGGAGTCGTTCTAATTCCTGGTACCACCGGGATCTTTTTTTGTTCTATTCTGGGTCTCTTAAAGGTTTGGGGCCAGTTTCTAGACGTCTTTCTTGTTGGGACACATTTTGTCTTATGTTTGGCATTTTTTTTCTTTTAAAAATTCAAACCAGAGCGGCGTGGACCCTTTCCTGGAATTTGTTCTATCAAAAATTAGAGCACGGTATAGCATCTTTTGTTAGGAAAGCACTCTTGCTTCTTACTTAACCCAGAATAGACAGGAAGCAATGCACGAGCATGCTTTAGTAGCTTGCTTTAGTGTCAGCATTCTTGCTATCTTGATGATTCCCTTCAGTTGCAGCACCTGCTGGTGACGTTCCGTGTGACAGCTCCAGGCTCCTGGGAGAACAAGGAATAGATGCAGTCTCTACCTTCAACCAGGTTACCATCTATGGACAGGGTCTTATAGACAAAGTATCTACTGAGAGGCAAGAAGCTTCTGTTCCAACTCAGAGTTTTATCCCAGATTGATGAAAGATAAGGCCATAAAACTCCATCCTCTTTGTTTTCTTTGTTCACAAAATAAGTCAATGTGATTAGGCCAGGAAATGACTTCTGCTCAATTATCCTATATTGGTTGAGTGATAAAGTCTAATGTTGGTGTCCTCGTAGTTCAGTTTGATTTTTCTGGGGTGGTGATATTCGGTGTCCCTTAAGGGAACTGGAAAGGAGAAAGACAGGCAGGAATGAAGGCGAAGAACGAGAATTAAAATCTGAGCACCATACTCAACTTTTCTGTATTTTTCTAGTCCAGGGAGTAGAAAGAATGAACCAAGTCAGCATGAACTCCCAGTTTCTCAAAGCAGGCTCTTTGAATGCTCTGCCTTTGAAAGTTCAATCAAGAAAATCTCTTCTCTGCCTTCCCATCTTCACTGTGATTAGATTCAGTAACTGCGGTGGGTGAAATGTTGCTCTCCAGGCTTCGATCTAGAAACAGATGCCCTTTTGCAAGCTCCTCCACCATGAATTTACATGTTCACAAAGTGGAAACGGTGTCTTAAAGGCAGGGATCCTCTTTGATACTTGTTCACTGTCGGGCAGTGAGTAAAGAAGCATCCATACAGGGACGGCATCTCAGTGGCGGCATTCCCACAAGACATACTGTGACTTCACAGTGGTTCACAGGGTGTTTCAAAAGCCTTGGCTTACTTTGAGGCTGTTATTAACTTCAGAAGTTAAATCTATTGCTTTATCATAATCTTTTGAAACAGTAATCATTTATGTTCCTTTTATAAGTACGTAATCTTGTGAATCTGGTATCATTTTTAATTTTTTCCTCAGTCTGTACCATTTCCACAAAAGAGACTGGAAAGAAATTAAAATTTAAAAAAAATCTAAAAATTCCCCAAACTGCCTATGTGTAAAGGTAACCATAACTATTACGAAGAGTGTACTTTGTGAGTTTGTAGCATTTTTGCTTCTGAAGTCATTAAAGCTTGAAATTGCACCCAGACTTCTGGGAGAGCCTGTGACAGGTGGTGGATCATTTTGGAACTCAGAGTGTCACTAGTTTTTAAAATATTGGAATCAAAATTTATTTATTTTTATGATTTTATTTATATATTCATGAGAGGCACAGAGAGAGGCCGAGATACAGGCAGAGGGAGAAGCAGACTCCCTATAGGGATCCCAACACGAGACTCAATCCCACGATCCTGGGATCACGTCCTGAGTCGAAGGCAGATGTTCAACCACTGAGCCACCCAAGTACCCTAGAATCAAAATTAAAAAAAAAAAAAAAGAATAGAAAATATGCAATTTCAATACAATGACTACAACTTTTGAGTTCAAAACTGAATAAAATTGGCATCAGAAGACTTCTATGGCTGCTCAAAAATCAGTTGACTTGCTCACACAGATTCTGTAATTAAGAAGTACAACCAGCAATATGTTTTGAAATTCAGAGTGAGGCCATAGACCTCTATCAGTTCTGGAGGTTAGTTGGAGCTCCTCTTAGAGAGGAGGGGTGGTGAGGGATGTAGGGGTGTGGGGGGGATCAGAGTGCTCCATCACTTTGTGAAGCACCCCTAAGGAACCACACCCCGGAGTTCTCTTGATGTAGCTTCTACTCAGAATACAATGTATACTTAGTCACTGCTAAGTTTTCATTTTAGGCATAATGGATATAAAATATGAGACGATACGAGCAAGTCTTCCATTTCCTTCTAGAAATGAAGGAGTTACATTCTCCCATCCTGTCTGACATTTGGTTTACAGAGGGCAGTGAACTGCTCAGGAGGGAGGCATCTGGCTAAGAGCGGCACTGTGTGTCTATAGAATAGACTAGAGTGTGTTCCTAATCTATTTGCTTTGAGAACAAACATCTTCCCTGAAGTTAAGTCTGTGTGGCTAGAGGTGCAGTGTGGGCATGGGAAGTGGGGCACCATGACTGGCCATGTCCATCAGAAACCCTGCCCTTTAAGGAAGCCTGGCGTTCTGGCGGGCCAGTCACTCTTTAGCCCGTCCTTGTGTCCTCCCTTCACCCTACGTGGGAATTATTATGACTCATTCCCTCCTGTGCTCCTCACCCCCTTTGTGGTAATTCACAGACTCACTGCATACCCAGACTCGCTGCCTTGCCCAGTTCTGAACTTTGGTCCAGTTGGGTGCTGGGTGCATCTTTGCCAACACAACCCCGATTGAGCTGGTACAAAAAATGCAATGATTTTGTAATGTGTAATGCCCTTGGTTCTTTGGTACATTTTAGTTAAGGTTGTGCACTATAAACGAGCTGGCTGTCAGAGTTTACTGGCCTTGACACAACTGATGGAAACAGATCCAAACGTTGAGACACCACTTACAGAACTAATTATGCTGCCCTTTGAGCTGTACTTTACCTTTCACGGTTTACAGTGAAACAGTAGTCCCTTTTAATGATCAAGGCTTCATATGACTTGTTGTAAAAGCAATTATTTGAGGTGACAGCAACTCTGATTTCAGCTTCATCTAAGGGTGTCCTTTCTTTCTTTTTCTTTTTTTAAAGATTGTGTTTATTTATTCATGAGAGACACAGCGTGAGAGGCAGAGACATAGGCAGAGGGAGAAGCAGGTTCCCTCTGGGGAGCCTGATGTGGGACTGGATCCCAAGAACCTGGGATCATGCCCGTGGCCGAAGACAGATAGATGCTCAACCACTGGGCCACCCAGATATCCCTAAGGGTGTTCTTTCTAAAAATTCAAATTATCCAATGTTGGAATGGAGCTTTCTGGTAGGTAGTAAGCACCCCATCCCTGGAAGTGTTCAAGCACAGACTACATGGCCACGTGTCACAAACTCTCTAGAGGCTCTTCCCAATCTCAAGGTCTCTGTACCAAGTCTCAGACTAACAAGATTGCAGTGATTCTGATTACGGAGGCTCACCATTCACTTCCAGCTTTAATTCGTTTGGTCAACTCTCTCTCTTTCCATGATTTACTTGGGCATTTGCCAAGCAACAGCATTCTTGATGTGGTTCTGCCCTTTTTATTTTATGGTGACAGTGACTCAGAAATAGGCGACGGCCAGAAGTAGGGAAAGCAGGGAGGTGCTGAGGCTCAGTCCTCAGCCACGCAGCCCAGCTCTGGTGCAGCGGGCGGTTTGACATGAGCGAGGTCCCTCAATCCAAAACCTTAGGCTGCTTATCTGACAGTTTTAAAGCATAACCAGTACCTACCTCCCCGGGCTGCTGAAAAGGTGAAGAAAACAGCTATGGAGGATTTAGTGCAAGGCACTTCTAGTGAAGACAATTATGAAGATTCAGTATTTGTTGGCCGTGGTGGTTTTGATTACTCACCTGGGTTGTCTGTTTTCAATTAGTCAACAGATCTGTCACTCGTCTGCCACAGATGGATGATGGATTTGATTTTGAGACTTTTGCTAATTATTAGCATTAAAAAAAAAAGATGAGTAAGTATAATCATCATTGCGATTTCCATCCTTTTACCTAGAGTACTTCCATTCTGTAATTCTCTTAATGAAGTTATTTTTAAGAATGGCTTTATTTATTTATTTTAAGATTTTATGATGTATTTATTCATGAGAGACAAAGAGAGAGAAGCAGAGACACAGGCAGAGGGAGAAGCAGGCTCCCCAAGAGGAGCCCAATGCGGGACTCGATCCCAGGACCCCGGGATCATGACCAGAGCCAAAGGCAGACATCCCATGTCTCTAAATAAAGTTTGAATTTGCCACTTTTTAAGAGGATAGCCAGTTTAAAGGTCTTTAAACAGCTCCTAATTTCAGTGTGCCTCCCCTAAATTCCAATTTTAAAAGCCTGTGTTCCCTACAGCCTCCCATTCTTACCATTGTCATTGGGAAGCTTGTTCTATTTATCTGTCCAAGAATGTTTGGACTTAAACATTTTTCAGATTTTTGTTTTGTTTACAGAGCGCTGATTCACACAAAAGTGGTAGCTGCCGTCTAACATATGAATTATGCTTGCGCGTGCGGCTCTCCTTTCCCATTGAGACAGAAACGATCCCAGGGAGCGAAGAGCAAAGATAAGCTGAGAATAGAGTTGCGATCTCAGTTTGTGCAGGTGCTGTTTTGTTAACGTCCTGGTGCACGGGCATTGTATTTTTTTGCACACACAGTAATAGTCAATTTTTTTTTTTTAAGAACATGCATTGCAGTGTTCAGCTCATTACAAGTCATGACAAAGCCCTATTGGAACCAAAGAGAGGACTTACGCTCTTTATATACTAAGAAGCTGTTCCCATTGTAACTCAAAGAATTTTAGTTCAGGAAATATCAACTGGCAATTTGCTTTGTGGGTTGTTTACAGACCAGCCACTTTTGCCTTACATTTCTTATGTGCAGTACTGAGACAGTCTCACCCTTTGAGATTAGTCTCCTCAAATGTGTTTTAAAGATAAAAATCACACTAGGCCCCAACTGGATCTTTATGTCATGAAACTGCCCCTTATTCCTCTCTCCCTCTCTTCCTCCAATTCAGAGCTAAAACAAACCACTTCATAAGAACCTCATAAATTTTTCCCTCTGTACACTTCAGTTAAAAGACCCTCCTGTGCTGTGCATTCCGCTCTGTGGGGACCCTGTGTCACAATCCGCTTGTTGGGAGATTAAAGTGGAACATTCGCAGCTCACAGATAGCCTGATGTGTCCCCTGTAATGCATCTAGCGGGCCTTCTGAGTGCACTCACTTTCAAAAGGCTAAGGGGAAAGGGACATTTTATCACAATACATAATACATTCAAATTTTGATACAGTTTGTAGAATCAAAAGTAATTATACCTTCCACAGATAAATGGCTTGGGAGCTTTCTCTGAGGCCACCGCCACATTAGAAACTGTTAAGCTCTCTTTTTTGGCATGGAGTAATTCAGTCTCTTCTTCCAATCAGAAAATTTCTAACTTGATTTGTCAATAGTGAATATGATTTCTTGATCTTTTAAAACATTACAGTTGACAAAACATGAGAGACACCTGACTCTGGGAAAAGAACAAGGGGTAGTGGTAGGGGAGGTGGGCGGGGGGTTGGGGTGACTGGGTGATGGGAATTGAGGGGGGGCACTTGGCAGATGAGCACTGGGTGTTATGCTATATGGTGGCAAATTGAACTCCAATAAAAAGAAATTTAAAAACAAAACAAACATTACAGTATATGCAGTTCTTTTCTGGGCTCCTCTGTCTTCTCCCCTATTTTGGAGCTCAGTCTTGTCCTCAGCTAAGCTGCTTTGTACCTGTTCACTTTGAGCGACAGCTTAGTTTTCTCTCATTATCATTCTTCAATAACAATTCACATCCTTTACCAAGTAATCTTTGCCAAGAATCCACAAAACGGTGGAGTAGGTATCAAGGGCAGGAGAAACTTTAAGAAATCACCTGCATTTAGTGGTGGCCCCTACTTTTTATAGAATAGGAATCTGAAATTCATCCAAGAGCACACATTTGCAATGTGCTATATTTTATCTAGTCTCTGACACCAAAGATTTATAAAATATACCATTGCTTCATGGAACCATAAGACCGAAAAAGAAACATTGCTGATTTAAATTATGAATTCACTTTGCCAGTGAAACACATCCGGATCTCAGAGAGATTGCAAGTGTCAGACTACTGCATGAACACAAACATATCTCTCATTTGTGGAATGTATAATTTGTACTCTTGTTTTTCATAAATAGAACAAATATTGTGGGGAATAGGCACATGTCTCCTTCTAAAGAGAAATCAAGATAGCTCTTGAGGTTGGGGAGAGGGCAGCCCCCAGAAGAGGAAAGGGAAGATGGGAGTACCAAGATTTAAAACATTCTTTGGCTAGAGGCTGTCCTAAAATTAGAAACTGAGGGGGGCACTTAACGGGATGAGCACTGGGTGATATGCTATATGTTGGCAAATTGAACTCCAATAAAAAAAATAAATTAAAAAAAAAAGAAACCTATTACTTATGCCCCTGTGAGGCACAAGTTTCCAATATCCTCATCTGATTACAGATATTTCTTTCTCTGCAGCTTGTGGTTCTTTTTTTCTTATTTTTTTCTTTCTTCCTCTCCTCCTCCTTCTACTTCTTCTATTTTGCAAGGCACTACCTAAATGATAGCCATTGTGCGAAGCTCCTAAGCCTTTAAGACAGCCACACGGGTGGCTGCTCCCGTGTTCCCCACTGCTGATAGCTATGCCCTTACCACCTGGGAGAGGAGTGCGTCTGGGAGCTGTCTTTTCTGCCCCCTCAGGGCTTGATTTGATTGTCTCTAGCAAACCAGAGCCACCTCTGGGGCTCCGGAGAGTGATGCTAGCTTCTTCTCAGGGAATAGCTGGATCCTTGGCCTAAGAACGACAGATACTTATTAGAAATAAACAGGATGAGAACCTCAAAACTAATGATATGGCTGCTTTAAAAAAAAAGTTATTTATTTATTTGACAGAAGGAGAGAAAGCATAAGCGGGGGGAGCAGGCAGGCGGAGGGAGACCTCAGAGGGTCTCTGCTGAGCAGAGAGCCCGATGTGGGACTCAATCCCAGAGCCCTGAGATCATGACAGGAGCCAAAGGCAGATGCTTAACCAACTGAGCCACCCAGGTGTCCTTGGCTTTGTTTTGAAGTATGTACCCAATGGCAAAGTCTGAGTGTAAAATAAAAACAATGTGATCATTTGCACTTGATACTTCCTCCCTAGACCATGTGTTGTCTGTAGGTACAGCCTTTGAGGAGATCTGGTGTTTGTCTTTCAGGTGCTATTTGATTACTAACTTGCTTTAAAATTTTTCTTTCCTTATATAGATGATGACTTTTGCCGGAGATGAAATGTAACGTTCCAGTCTCCAATGAAAAGGAAAGATGCGGTATGTGTGTCAACACAAGTCTCAGAAATCACCAGCATTTAGTTAACATCTTGCTTTTGTTACTCAATATTTTTCATTCTATTCAAAATACCACAAAATTAAGATAATAGATTCACGAAACTGATTCAGAGATATTAATTACTTCTTAGCTTGTTTCCAGACTTATTACAATTCATTACTTTCTCCTGATGTGGTTAATGTTGTCATACTTTGGAGCTGGTATGCTGTGCCATTATCAATTTTTATAAAGCTCCACTTACACGATTATATCACTTTGATTTTTAAAATGTCTTCATTTATTTCCTGGAAGTTATTGAGCTGACATAAAAAAAAAAAAGCCGTTCTCTAATGGGAGTGAATTTTCATAAGCTATTTCCATCAAATCTCATCCTCAGATGCCGCATTTGGCCCCGTGTCAGGCATTCGATTTCTTTGTTGGCGTTGTCTTTCTTATATGAGTGTTTGCAGGTAATCCTCGTGCCAGTTAACGGTCTAATAAATTATATTGAGTGCATTACAGATTGTAATATATTATACGTATTGTTGATTGTTTTCATAAATGTTTTCCAACCAAAATCTGAGACAATAGAAGCAAGTGTTTTAAAGCAAAGTCTATAGATCACAAAGCAAAAAAAAAAAGAACTGGATGGTTTTCCTATTACACTGTGAGGCAATCGCTGCATAATCTCTACCAAAAGATCCCCTTGGGCAATGGAATTTAATCTCTTTGGAGGGACATCCACAGGATTGTCAGCTCCCTCCTTGCTCTGAGCTGCGTTGGATGGCCAGTTTGCTGGCTGCTTGTCTGTTGACTCTCAGGTCCGTTCCCAGGCATCTGTGTTCTTTTACAAGCAGGGTGGAAGTCTGCAAACTTTATTTAACAGACTCCCTTACCAAGCGGCTTCCTTCTGTTCTTCTAGCAGGAGGCCTTAGCAGGAGATTGGAAGGTGGGAATAAGAGAGAGGACATTTTCTCTCCTTTTTTTTGCTTCAGGCGGCTCTTCTGGTGGCAGCAGCCAAAGAATGAGCTTAATCTCCTGGTCTTGGAGAGAAGTGGCAGTGGCAGTGGCTTCCCCAGCAGCGGGAGATTATCCAGCAGGTGCCACAGCAGTGACCATGGGCTCCTGGATAGTACTTTTTCTTTTCCTCCTGCCGGTGGAGTGGAAGTGCTGTCTTGTAGTTACTAATCAAACCCTCCTGCCTTACTCCTTTAACCTCTCCAATATTTAGTGACCAATTTCCTGTCCTGTTAGCTCCATTTGAAATTCTTAAAGTTGTTTCTGTTTTCCTGACTGAGCCCTGACCAGTGAATTTTGTAAAACCATGCAGAATCTGAGAATACAGATGGGAAATACCCAAACGGGGACTCACGGGACTTTGATCGTGCATACAGGTCTCAGTGAGCAAATATTATTAAACTTCCATTGGCAACATGTTGTACTAAATTCTAACAAGGAACAGAGAGTATAAGAGTATAAAGATTGTATATTCAGGCTACAGAGGCTGCTAATTTATGATGCAAGAATTTTGTTCAGACTCTAATCATTTATCTTTATTCTGTTCATATAAACAGATGGTAAAAATAAACAGCTGACATGTCTCATCTCTTCCCTATTAGCCTGGCACTCCGGTTACAGTCCCTCCCCATTTCCTACCATCTTATTCCATCAAATACGTTAAAACTCATGGAAAGCAGGACTCAGTGATGACACGAAGCCCCTTCCTACTTCCCTCGTTGTACTGTGGCTGCAAATTCTGGAAAGCTATCTTTTCTGGTCATCTCTGTTCTGTTAGAAGAATCCCAAATAGATAAAGCATCCATCACTCCAATCTGTTATGGAAATTTTTGTAACATCTCTATTTCAAGTATGACTTTTTATTGCAACTCCTCCCTTGGGTTGAAGGTGGTGGTTATATGAGTCACAGGCACACAGTGTACTCAAAACACTCTCCCCCTAGACTGGCTCTTTGCTTAAATGTCTCAGCGTGTTCTCCCTCAAGATGCCTTCTTACCAAAGAGCCTTCTTAGATCTTACCTTGCCCCTCCCACATCCCCACCAAACCAAATGTGTCAGCATCCTGCAGTGAGTTCAACCTAGGCCCAAGCTGGACCCTTAGCTACATAAAATATTCTCCATTCATCAAAGAGTTCAAGTTTCCATGGCATTGTCTGTGCCTATGTTGGGCACCATTGTTTGCAATTTGGATCAATTGATTTCTCTGTGCCTGAATTTCCTTACCATGTTTTGTTTTTTTTAAGATTTTATTTATTGATTCATGACACACACACACACACACACACACACAGAGGCAGAGACATAGGCAGAGGGAGAAGTAGGCTCCATGCCGGGAGCCTGATGTGGAACTCGATTCCAGGACCCTGGGATCAAGACCTGAGCCAAAGGCAGATGCTCAACCACTGAGCCACCCAGGCATCCCTCCTTACCACGTTTAAAAGAACGAAGACAAGAACGAGGAGAAATATCCGTGGAATGGTGCTAGTCCACTCCTGATAGGATTTGATTTCAAAATACTTTCTGTAAATACTTGCTACATAAATGCTTTAATTAATGATAATAAAATTCCTTTCACGGTTTTGCTTCAATAACATGGAGTCTCAATGCCCCGTGGTCCCATTTCCTCATCTGTTTCTTCGAAGTCACCTAATATCATAGTGGCATGGGATTCAAGCCCCTTTAGTGTTAATTTAAGGAAACAATTATTTTGACTAACCTTGCAAGCTTCTAGCTCTTTTAATTTGCAAACCAAGGTTAAAGAGATTCTTACTAAAAGTCACGTCAAGTAATGTTTAAAAGTAAAACACCCTCAGCTTTTTTTTTTCCCTCAGCTTTTTTTAAGATTACATAGTACTAAGTAAAGTTTAACTAGGAAAGATTAATATTAAATAATGAACGTGTACTGTCCATGTACTCTCTCCTGTGCTGATTATTCAGGAATCATTCTTTGCTGTTAACTAAAGTGTGCCTGTGTGTTTGTGTGTGTTGTGGGTTAAAGTCCCATTTTTTTTTATGTCATTCACTCATGTGTGCCAGTGGGGACTTTTGAGGGATCACAATGCAGGGATCAGAGAAAGTGGAAAAGAAGCTCATTTTTTTCAACCATTTTATTGTTGCTTTTGTGCCTGCAAATGCAGCCTGTATAGTAGCACAGGGCTTTAGGGTGAGGCTCACTGCAATACCTTTCTCTTCTATTTTAAGTCTGTCTCAGGGTTAATCATTTCCTCCTAGGAGGTGATACTATAATAAAGATAATTAAATTGAAATTTAATATAGTGGGGCTTGCACTATAGCTTTATATCAGTTGAGGGTTCTGAGAGAAACCAGCACTGTGAGGGTGGAGTGTATGCTATGTAATTAACAATTATGTTTGTCAGGTTTATGAAACAGAAAATTAATAACACGGAGACTGTGAAACAGTGAACAAAGCTGAAATTCTGAATTAAGGTGACTGGGCTGTCATTTACCCTTGTAGCAATGGGTGTCTTTCTCTTTTGGTGATAGAACATTGGATCGTGTTGATTTACTCATATGTAACTCTTCTCACTCCTAGCCTTGGTTTTTGTTTTTGTTTTTGTTTTCCTCCAAAGAGCAGTGATTCTCAATCTTGGCTGTGCATCACTTGAGGGAGTTTTTAAAAAATCCTCATACCCAGGCTCACCCCAGACCCATCAAAGCAAAACCTCTGGAGGTTGGCCCCAGGCACCGGTATTTTGAAAAATTCTCCAGGGGATCCAAAGTGTTTGGATCACATTCATCAGTGTTTAGTGTGTCCTGTTTCTCTAGAGGAAGGTTTTAGGCTAAAAGAAAAAAGGGAAGAAAAGAATAGGAATGAATTATTGCATATAATTAAGTGTTCTAGAACTGTATTCACCTTGACAAAAAGTGGCAAAGGCATTATTAAGACCGAATGGCCCTTGCTAATGTTTAGATACCTGTGCTTCCTGGGAAAGAAGCTCTGAGTAATCTCAACCCCTCCCTACCCTTCACTCCTTGGCCCCCCAGAAGCCATGAGTGTTTGGGTTTTTTGTTTGTTTTTAAGATTTTATTTATTTATTTATTGATAAGAAACACAGAGAGAGGCAGAGACAAAGGCAGAGGGAGAAGCAGGCTCCCTGCAGGGAGCCCGATGTGGGACTCGATTCCAGGACCCTGGGATCACAAGCTGAGCCAAAGGCAGATGCTCAACCACTGAGGCACCCAGGTGCCCAGCCATGAATGTTTTAAGGTTTCTGAGTGAGGCCACAGAATCTCCCAAATTATTGTGGACAAATGCTGGCTCCTCCCTTGCTTCTCAGGTCTCGGGTAAGCTCTCTGGCAGAATGAGGGGGAAACATGGCCAGAGTGATAATCCCTTAACTGCGAAACAAACATGGATGCTTGGCAAATCCACATTTTAACCATGCCTTAGGGCGGAGAGGCAGCACATGGGGATCTCCTTGGAAAGTGAGTGCTTCTAACATCAAATTAGGCAATTCTTTTTTTTTTTTTTTAAGATTTTATTTTTTTTATTCATGAGAGACACAGAAAGGCAGAGACATAGGAAGAGGGAGAAGCAGTCTCCATGCAAGAAGCCTGATGTGGGACTCGATCCCAGGATCGTGACCTGAGCCAAAGGCAGATGCTCAACCACTGAGCCACCAACGCATCCCCAAATTAGGCAATTCTTGCCCTGAGGTGTAGGGTGAAAGGCTGATTTATACACACACACACGCACACACATATGTAACACACAAGTACAAAATAATCCTGGATAAATAGTTTTTCTTCATTGTTCTCTTTAAGAAGTTGTCCTCTAGAGAAGATTAGGAGTGAGTTTATTATTTATTTATGTGCCTAATTTTTCTGTGGTAAAAGATGTATTTTGAAGCTACTCTTCATGCTCTTATTGAGAATGTCTAAATTTGACAACAGTAGCAAACTGTCTAAATATGCTTGCAAAGACTAATTACTAATTGAATTTTGCCTCTTTTCTAGGAACATACCCTGTACTTAAGAAGAAGTGGGGAGGGGGAGATTGTTGTGTGGGAGTCAGCCTGCATCATGGGATTTATATGCTGAAAACTTTCTTCTTTTTTTCCTGTTTCAATTTTGACACAAACCACTGGAGTTAAAGACGAACTAGATAAACTTTGTTTTGCTCCAGCATAATCATACTTGAAGGAAACAATGTATTTCCTTCTCACCATAGCCAGCGTGATTATAAATGCTTTTTTTTTTACAGTCGGCCATATATAACATAACCGCAGAACTTTGATAACAATTATACTCACTCAGATCAGTTTTTCCGACTGTGTATTTTTCTACAGAGATTATTGAGATTTTTCTGCTGTTAATTCAAAGGAATGAGAAAAAGTAATTATGCATGTGACTGAGAACAAAAGACTTAAGCCTATTAAAATATTAAAGCCTTGAAATTGAAATTGGGTTAATCACATTTATCAATCCAACTCATTTTTAATTTGCTTTCTCTTTTATTAAATACTACTGCTTATGTTACTTATGGATGTATCTAAGTAACCAAATAACTAGAGGGTAGCCTTATAGTTTGGGCTCTTTCAGCTCATTTTGGTCCCTGTGATGACCACTCAGACATGACAAGTAGCTCTCTAAAGATTTCAGCTTTGTCAGGCTGGATTAGATGTCCCCAAATTGTCCTGGTCTCATAGATCTTACCTAAAATCTCATACTGTCAAACTGGTCCTAACTTTTCTACCAGCAGAGTATTTTAGGGCCCCTGAGTGGTTCTAGTCAGTTATGTATCTGACTTCGGCTCAGGTCGTGATCCCAGGGTCCTGGATTCGAGCCCTGTGTTGGGCTCCTTGTTCAGCAGAGAGTCTGCTTCTCCCTCTCCCTCTGTCCCTCCCCCTGCTCATGCTCTCTCTCTCTCTTAAAATAAATAAATAAAATATTTTTTAAAAAGACTTTTTTAAGCTTCTGAAGAATGGAGACTGTTTTTAACAAGTAGTTTACATATATTAATGATTATTTAAAAAAACACTAAAAAACAAATTCCTGCAATTGGAATTATAAATGATCTAATCTTTACCTGATGCAAAACATACACTTTTTAAATGTCTAATTCTAAATATAATACATTGACTAAGGCCAAAGTGAAACTTCTATGAACAGTCTCTGGGTAAAGTGACGTTTAGACAGATGTAATTCATAGACGGTTCTTGACTTACGATGCTTCAACTTAACGATTTTTTGACTTTTTGTGATATGAAAATTATATGTTCAGTAGGAACTGTACTTTGAATTTTGAATGTTGATCTTTTCTGGGGCTAGAGATATACAGTATGATCCTCTCCCCTGATGCAGGGCAGTGGCAGCCACAGCCCCCAGTCAGCCAGGATATCAGGAGGTTCAACAATGGACATACTTACAGCCATTCTGTCCCCAGCCCACCATTCTGTTTTTTACTTTCAGCACAAGAGTCCATAAATTGCATAAAATATTCGACACTTTATCATCACTTAGGCTTTGTGTTAGCTGATTTTGCCCAATTATAAGCTAATGTGAGTATTCTGAGAATGTTAAGGTAAACCAGGCTAAGCTATGATGTTTGGTAGCTTAGGTTGATAAGTGCATCAATTTATGTATTCTCAACTTACAGTGGGTTGTCAGGATGTAACCCCATCATAAGTCAAGGGAGATCTGCATTTAAGAGATATTTTTGAGATCTTCATAATATAATGATAAGCTTACAGTTTCTATAATGTTAGTAAATCAGAACAAAAATCCCTTTATATACAAGAAAAGCATTTTCCAATCATTAGCAATGTGTAAAAATGAACAAACAAGCCTAATCTGGGGCTTTAGCTTGTGTATGTGATGTTGATCAAGCTGTTATTTTGTTTCCACAATTGCCCCATGGTAGGATAAGCAGGTGAAAAAACCCAGGAATAAACAACCATACCTTCCTTGGTTGAGAGTATGGTCAACATAAATAATTTGCAATGTAATTGCTGATAAGGAGTCGGCTCTCTCCTGCATGGAAAGGACTCTTAGTTCCAGGGCTGCCCAGAAAGCCTTTGCTTTATCATTAATGTTGATTGCTTGGTTGGTAGCACATCTTTTTTTATAGAGACTTTCAGTTAACTTGCAGACCCTCAGAATCTCATTATACCGGAGGATAGAAAGGGGTATTCCAGACTGGTGATTGGTTCTTTTGCTTGGGAGGTTGGAAAGTTGAGAGGGACCTAAGTGTAGCCTTGGCCAGGGCTGGGTAAGCATATGCCACTTGTTTCCTTGGGCCTTCTGGTAGGCTGTTTAAAGGCCACTCAAAGAGCCCACAGTAAAAGAAGACCATGAGCAACACGGTACCCTTGCCTACTAAGATAGCTGAGCATAACCAAGAAGATGTTTAAGCTCCCAGACATATGCATCTCTACCAGCCACATAGTCCGTGGTTGCTCATTACTGACCAGGGGACCATGGTCTTCTAGAGTTAATGTATCAAGTGTACAAAATATATGGCATTCATTCCAAAATGTGTCCTGTTGGTGGGACATGCGGAATCGGCTGAAAGGGGAGGAGCTACTGGTTGGTGCATACCTAAAAAGGCCCTGAATTCTCGTTAAAAATGTATATTGTATACTCATGTCCATTTGCTGAATATACCTTTTGTTGACATATAAGCTACCATAGAGTGACTACCTTAACAGATGTGGCATGGTTTGCAAATTAGTGCTTCATTTTTACTAAAATAATTGATACAGAAAAAGTTCACTTGGATTTGAAATCGGAAGACATTATCTCAAGAAATTTCAATATAATTGATAATTTAAGAAAAACTGGTCCTTCAAAAAGATCCATAGGATGTGAGGGTGATCTGGCTGTGACATCTGTCACCCTGTTGATTGCCAGGGTTGATTAGGCTGATCTGGCTGGCTAGACAGGTGTCCCTTCCTCTCTCATTGCTCTGTGTGCATCCTCCTGAGGCTGCATACTTGGTCCAAGTGGAGGACTTTCCTAGACAGAAGGGGATCATTCTTGGGTCGAGGGTATAAAAGTAGGTGTGTTCCTCTGCTAGAATCTTCAAGCAAGCTCTCAAGGTCCATTTATAGGAGAACGTAGGGTAGTCAAGCTTCCAAGACTCCAGACACATCCAAATGAGGCACTGCATGTGGCAGTCTGCCCTTCTTTAAAAATTAAAAAAAAAAAAGGATCCTTAGAGCCTTTTGAAAAGTCAACTGCTATAACTGAAAGGTTTTAAAGATGTTTTAGGGGTGCCTGGGTGGCCCAGTTGGTTAAAGCGTCAGACTCTTGGTTTTGACTCATGTCTTCATATCAGGGTCATGATCTCAGGTTATGATCTCAGGGTTGTGATCTCAAGTAGTGAAATCCACAGAGTCGTCGGGATCCGTGCTTAGTGGGGAGTCTGCTTAAGACTTTCCTTCTCCCTCTGTCCCTTCCTCTGAACGCAATCCCTCTCCCTCTAAAAATAAATAAATAAAATATTTTAAATAAATACATTATGTACTCATTTACATGTATTTAATAGGTCACAAATACCAAGAATTTGAAGGAACCATCATTGCAAAGCATTGGCTAGGAAGTAGGCATAGCCCTTTCAAGATTACAACCTGGTAAAAAAAGAGACATATTTGCAGAAGCAAACTCAAATTTCTCTTTAAATATTTTGACATAATTGTATTGGAAGTTTGACTTAAAAAGGATATCTTTTCTAATACTTTCCATTTTATTTCTCTTACCACAATTTTACAATATAAGTAAATTAAAAGAATATTGGTAACCAATCCCCAAATAGATATTCTCAAACTCTTTCTGGTTTACCATGGCGAATTTAAATAATATTATCATTTTTTTGTGTGCTTCATGAAAAAAAAAAGATTGGGAAGACTTATTTATCAAGCTTCAAATACATATTTCTATGTTTAAGGGATGTATTGAGATTCTATCATTATCTATCTATCTATCTATCTATCTATCTATCTATCATCTATCTATCATCATCATCTATCTAGATTACAAGAGTAAAATCATCTCTCCTCTGCAGATCATGTGTTTCTTTTTCCTTTCCTCCCTCATCCACTCACCTAGTGCATTAATATGCATTTCCCCTTCAAAGGGTAGTGCAGAATGGAATATTCATTATGAGACAAGATATATTAATGCCATTCTGATGAAAGAATGTCCCACAGACCGCTATGTGTACATATACAAACCCCAGGGCTGAGAATGTTCTTCAACTATGGATTATAGGCAAGTATAAAACTACTAGGAATGTAAAGACAAGCCCAGCATTTCATGTTTTTAGGCTAATTCCATGATGTCATAAAACCAGCCAAAGCATAAGGAAAACGAGGATGATAAAAGCTGATTGACCTCCTGCATCTAAAATCCGAAAAATGAAAAGTATCCCCCCACATATATGTGGCTAGTCCCTCATCCCGTTTCTTTCATGTCCTCACTAATTTACCTGCTCAAGTACAATTTTTCTGAGATCATTTATCAGTTGGGCAACCAGCACCTATTATGTTAGATCTGAGAGACCCAAATACTTGCTAGTTCTTGTGGCACAGGTACGGTTTGAGCATTGTAAGTGCCTCGCAATTAACCAAGCCTTTTTATTATTTTGGACTCTCCACGTCACTGCCTTCTTTCACCATAGAAGATGAAATGACAAGGTTTTCAAAGTGCATTTTCTTATTTTCTATAATATGTATTTTTAAATCACACTGACGGTTTTACTCCACAGCACACGAGCAATTGCTCAACTTTTTATGAATATCTCTATCCCAACAAAATCACTCAGGGAAGAGATGTTTAAGGAGACAGATTTCAGCTTCATGCTTCAGAGGGGTGGTTGTAAATCATGGCATGGGAGGAGGAAAACAAATATAAAAATGATGAAATGTACCTGGATAGGAGTGTGTTTTTAATCACTATTTTTATAGGCAGGTGCAATTCTCAAAACTTTTTCTCGGTGGGGCCATACTATGTGAGGTTCAACTGCCAGCCTTTCTGTAGAATCAACGGCTACTCTCTGTTCTGTTCATGACCATGCCTACTTCACTTTGTGGGAAGCAGAATTCCAAGTCTGGAATGTTTCAGGGGACACCTAACCTTTCCAAGATGGGGCTTCTCCCAATCTTTCTGCCTTGTGAAGGATTTGCTTGTAAATAGATGTCAGCCTTGAACTGGGACTGCTTCCTGAATTGCTTAGAGCTAGCTACAATTTACCAGCCTCTGAAGTGGCATTAAAGCAATGTTCATTTTTTAATGAGTATTAAATTTACTTTTAGCCAAACCCTCTAGCTGACAATGAAGTGTTCGTTGGGCTTGCTATTGGCTCTCTCTTTGCTAATTGCTCTGCTGCCTGTGATTACTCTCTCTCTCTCTCTTTGGATGCTAAAGCTTAATGTTTGAGTCTTATACTTAATTTCAAGTAGGAACAGCAGTAAAACTCTCCAGATTTCAAGTCTCTGAGTAGGGTCCCTCCTCAATTATGAAACAAAGCCACATAGCGAGGTGGAAAAAACATGAGTTGTCAGAGAAGATCTAGATTTGAGTCCTGACCCTACCGCTCTATCGGGGATTGGTTAACTATCACCTGTGCACCAAATCCAGCTCACCACCCCATTGAGCCTGAACTTCAAACTAAGAATGGGTTTTGCATTTTTTTAATGGCTGGGGGAAAATAAAAAGAACAGTATTTCAAGGCAAAAATTATATGAAATTCAAATTTCAGTGTCCGTAAATAAAATTTCCTGGAATATAGCCATACTCATTCATTTATGCATGGTCTATGGCTGCTTTCCTGCAACAGCAGCAGACTTGAATTGTTGCAACAGCAACCATATGGCCCACAAAGCCTAAAATATTCACTATCTGGCCCTTTACAGAAGCACTTTGCTGATCCCTGATTCACACAGTTGATTGATCACGGGCTGGTTAATCTACTCTCAGGGCCTCAGTGGCTTCATCTGTAGACAGGGATCAATAACCATGGCGACATCACAGAGCGATGGTGAAGAACAAATGAGGTTATTATCTCTCAGCATCTAGAAATCTCATTGTTTCCAAAAAAATCAAAACAGAATTACTGGTTGTTAGCCGTTGCAAAAGTAAAAACAGAATTATTGATTATTGGTTGTTTCATTCTGATCATTGGACTTATCCTTCTACCAGTTTGACTCAATTTATTTTTAAATAGATGATGTATGGTCTATGTAATACATTTATTCAGATTAGACATGATTTAGAACTAGGCAATTTAAAGGAGTCTAAACACATACTTATTGAATGCCTGTAATGACCCTGGTGCTCATCCTTGAAAGATGGATTATATAGAAACGAAGCTGCTTCATTCTCGCAAAATACCTTTTGAAAAAAGTTCTCAAAAGCATATCTATGTGTATAATTTTTGCCACTCGATCCTATTTATGATGTGTCTATAGGTTCCCTTTCATTGTGCCTAGATCACCAAAAGAAGACAGCGTAAACCCACATCCGTCAAACATCTTTGGGCTCTGGGCTACAGTTACATAAAAAATAAAGGGAATAATAAAAGTATTTATTCTACTTGTCTGACATACATTAGGTTTACCCCTAGGACAAACTCAAATAAGTTAGAAGGTTGCTTACATTTTCCGCCTCAAATTCTACCTCCCAAACAGGTTTTTGAATGAAAATCCAATACGGACTTCTCATCTGATAGGAGGAAGGCATTTGCCATGTTACTAATGAAGGAAAAAAATAGAGGAAATCCATTTGGTTCTTTCCTGATTCTTGTCCAAAAGCAATTGCCTCCCGCTGCGGACTGCTCTCACTGTTCAAACAGTGCTGGTTTAGGCCAGGCCTTCAGTCTATTTTGATCTAGGAGAGCTAACTTCTTTGATGTGTATCAGTGGCTTCTAAAATGCTCTGCCAGGTTTAATCAAAGGTACATAACTTCAACAAAAATAAATGGCAAGAAATGATCACAGAGTCGCGTGCAGGGTTTGTAAGCAGCCTCCGGACTTTGCTGGGCCGGGCCCCCTCCTCAGAGGACAAATGTGGAAGCGTAGAGAGTCTTTCTCAGATGAAATAATTGCAAAGAAACACAACAAAGGGAGGCAGGCCAATATTCTCAGGCTTTCTGATTTCACCATGCAGCTGATATTCCTCTTGCCTAGGGGCTGGGGCCCACCGAGGCTCTGTAGGGTGCCCCCAGTGAGTGTGTGACCCGGGCATGGAGTCCAAGCCCAGGCCAGGGTCTCCAGAGCCTGGGCCGGGAGGTGGGGAAAGTACTAGATATGAACATTAGTGCTCACATGAGGGACCTTCCCCCGCTGGGGCCACGTGGGTGGTCACTTGCTGGCCTCTTAACCCACGGATCCAAATATGAGGATGGCATTGTGCATCCAGATGCTCCATAACACAAATAAACAGCGAAAATATCCTTTCAGCTTGGCACTGATCCTATCACTACAGTAAAAGTGTTTTCCAAGCATTTTAAACCTCTTGCCTCAAAAATGGTTTCAGATGTGCATATATATGCATGTATCACTGTCAATTCACATAAAGCACACAATCTAAAGTTATTATTAATATTTTTTAAGAGTTTATTTATTTATTCACGAGAGATACAGAGAGAGAGTGAGAGGCAGAGACAGAGGCAGAGGGAGAAGCAGGCTCCGTGAAGGGAGCCTGATGTGGGACTCGATCCCAGGTCCCCAGAATCACACCCTGGGCTGAAGGCGGCGCTAAACCGCTGAACCACCCAGGGATCCCCAATCTAATGTTATTATTATTACAAGATATCTTAGACTTTAACTTCTTGTAAGGATGATGTCTGATGCTTTCTTTCTGATCCTCAGTGTGTATTATTTGAGGCACTCGCCAGAGGTCTCTACACCATATTTGGAAACCACTATGTCATCTAGATAACTTCGAGTGACTTTCTGAAAAGTCCATCAAAATATTAAAAATCCAAAACTACAGGATGTTTCTTTCTTTTAGGCTAGCCTTGTGATTGGATAAAATCCTACCTGACCACTATCCCTGGTCTTCTGTTGTTAATCACTCCTATGCATTTCTCTTTTTCCTCTTTTCCCAAAAGAAACTGCCCCCCAACCCACCTGTCATTTCATCCTATTACATGTCCTTAAATACTGAAAATATTCTGACAATCATCAGAGCTTTATCTCCTATTGGACCACTCCCCTCAACTGTAGATTCACACATCAGTTTTAACTTAGCATGGCTAAAACTGAATTAGATGTCCCCACCACACATACCTGTCCTGCCCTGAGTCCTTATCATCTCAGAAAATGCGAAAACATTCTACTAGATGCCGAGACCAAAGGTGGATTCACCTTTAACTTTCCACTTTCTCTCACTCCCTCCATTAGTCCATCCTGTTGTCTGGACTTTCCAAAGGCAGGCATATACTTTATATCACCTTTACTAATAAAGGTGATAATTCTAATTATCACTAATTATCACTAATTCTAATTATCAACTAATTCTCTAGTCCAGCCCACCATCATCTCTTACACAGACGATCACAATAGACTCCTTCAAGTCCTCTGTATGTGGAGATTCCAGAATGGACTGTTCATTATTTTTTATTATTAATTATTTTTAGAATGAAGAAAGAGAATGTATGTGGGAGTTGTGGGCAGAGAGAGAGAAAGGGTCTTAAGCAGGCTCCGCCCCCAGGGCAGAGCCCAACATGAGGCTCCTGAGATCATGACCTGAGCCAAAATCAAGAGTCAGGCACTTAACTAACTGAGCCACCCAGTTGCCCCCAGAATGCACTGTTTAAAACATAAGCTAGGTCAGGGCAATTCTTTGCTCAACATTCTCCAGTGGCTTCCCATCTCATTTAGAGAAAAAGAAAGAGGATCTTACTGCCCTTGCCCTTTATAAAGATTTCAACTTATACACTCTCAGTTTTTTATGCTCTGTCCTCTTGCTATTCCTAGAATTCACTGGCTAACCTTTTACCTCAGGACCTTTGCACTTGCTCTTCTGCCAAATAGTCATCTCCCTATTCCCCTACTTTCTCCTTTTTTTCTGTCTTTTTCAAATGTTCTCATCTCAGTGAATTCTCTCCTGACCAGCCTATTTTAAATTGCAAGCCATCCTACTTACCCTGTGTCTTCTTTTCCTCTCACCATCAGACAAACGGCACACTTAATTAATTTATTTTCTGTTTCACTTGCCTAGAATGTAAAGCTCTGTGAGGACAAGGATTTTTGTTTCATCCGTTGCTGTGTTTGTAGTACAAACAACAGAGCCTGGAACATAACGGCTTCCCCGAAAATGTATCTGAACGGATGGCTGGATGTACGTGGACTATGGGTGAAAGTGATCTACACCAGATGTGGTTAACTCCATTGTCATAGAATTAATGACAACTATTAAATCTTCCTTATAGAAATTCCCATAGTTTTTAAACAAAATAATGAACATATTTATCATCAGAAAAAAATTAAAGTCTTATCAAATATATTTTAATGTTTAAACAAAAAGGGTATGAAAGAAACAAAAGGAAGAAAACAAAATCGTGCGTGCATACAGATGACTATATCATAAATATGCACAAATATATGCACATAAAGAAAACAAAGCAGGCCACACTATTTGCAATGTCTTCACGTGCCAAAACTATGAATCATATTTTTTTCTTATTCTCCTTTATTTCTTTTCATGAATGAGCATGCGTTCTTTTACAGCAAAACAAATCAGCTTTTAAAATAGAGATTAGGGGATCCCTGGGTGGCGCAGTGGTTTAGCGCCGCCTTCAGCCCAGGGCATGATCCTGGACACCTGGGATCGGGTCCCACAATGGGCTCCCTGCATGGAGACTGCTTCTCCCTCTGCCTGTGTCTGCCTCTCTCTCTCACTTTCTCTCTGTGTCTCTCATGAATAAATAAGTAAAATCTTTAAAAAAATAAAATAGAGGTTAAATGAATTGTCATACACACATATAAATGGAAGAATAAGTCAATATATAATCTTAGCTCTCAGTTACTCATGAGCAGTCCTAATTAAGTTGCTAACGATTTTGTTATTTACATTTTTAAAATTTTTATTAAATCCTTTATCTTTCTGTCTTTCTATTCGGAGATAAAATTTGACTAAGAGAAGTAAAATACATCTTTTTGCCTCAAGTTTATTTCTTACTTTTGTTGAGAACGTTTCACAAATGTGTATTCCTGGATAGTTAAATTAAAATCTTCAGTAGACTGTAGTAGGATCACTTTATGTTCTCAATTCTTGAGTTCTTTCTTTTATATATATAAATATTTTATTTATTTATTCAGGAGAGAAAGAGAGAGAGAGAGAGAGAGAGGCAGAGGGAGAAGCAGGCTCCATGCAGGGAGCCCAACGTGGGACTTGATCCCAGGTCTTCAGGATCAGACCCTGGGCTGAAGGCAGGCGCTAAACCACTGAGCCACTGGGGCTGCCCCTCAACTCTTGAGTTCTTTAAGGAGTAACAGTGATCCGATGATCCCATTGTTAAAAACTATTTTGATTAATTCTATATTTTCAAAATATTCTAGAACATTTTAATAAAATACACTTAAGTAATAGTCCTTTAAAAGATTGTTCTGCTGCCATCAGGAAGGATATTTGCTAAAATGAAGGGCTCTTCTTTCACCCTTGGCATTGATAGCGATTAATCAGTACAACAATGATCAAAACCTTTTCTGGTTGGCCTCTTGCTGGGCTTTTTTTTGCATCTGTTGCTGGCTATTGCCTTTTGGAACATAAGCTTGTATGTTTATTTTGCAGGACTCATTTTACTGTTACAAAGGAGGATGATTTATGTTTCCTTCCCTATGTGAAATCAAGCAAACAACATCCCTCTCAGATCTGGGGGAAATGGCTTACCTCCTCTCCCTCCTTTCTAGGCATGGGGTTCATCTTCCAATCCCAAACCCAAGGACGTCCAAGGGGATACTCACAATGGACTTTCCTCAGAGTTAGTCCAGATCACCGCTCATAGATGAGAAACAGTAATGTCTGGGGAGTGTATTTACCCAGCACCTCCCTGACATCATGGTGGCCCCTTTGTGAGAGGAGGGGAGCCACACTTCTGCATCCTCAGGCTGTCTGTGGTCATCTGTAAGGTCCTCAACTTCTGTTGCTTCTGTTAATTACACCAAAGTCTATTATTAGATACCTTGTAATATTAAATCATTTGTACAATATCTTCAATGGTCATATACGTTGTACACTTTATAGTATATACACTATATAGTATTCACATTTCCTTAGACAGAAGACAGGGAGGAGCTAAGAAATGTGCTTTTAGTAGTAGATGTTCATCTCTTTCTTAAGAAAACACATACAATTTAAATACAACTCAACAGTAAGTAGTTTTCACTCTTATTGAAGCAAACCTAACAGAAACTTAATGACTGCTGTGGATTTCTTGTGTGCTCCCCAGGAAAAAGGAGAGTTCTCTCAACAAAGTCCATCTTTGTAATATCCACATCAGCACTATATAGTTCATAGAAACCCCCATTACCTTTCTGCCTCTAGTATAATGTTTGGGTTTGGTTTCTTTTTTAAGATGGAAGAGGTAAATGTGAATTACATTCAGGGCAGGGGCAAGGAGGGGGTATGGGTTATAAGAAATTGTCTTCTCCCAGCTTATTATTTTAAAAAATGTCTCAAATGGTTTATTTTTGTTTTATATATATCTATATCTATATCTATATTTATACTATATAGATATATAGATATAGATATAGATAGATATAGATATAGATATAGATATAGATATACATATAATGTTCTAAAATGTGACCTATGCATGGCAGTACAGTTGGTCACAGTGTATAATAAGTTGGCTATAATAAGAGAAGAATAAAAAAAGCCTGGACTACAGTTCTTCCTACTATACCCTTCAGAAGAGAAAAGACAAACTGCTCGCATGGTGGCACCCAGCCAATCTCTAACTAGTATCAATTGCTTTGCCAACAAGGAACACAAAAGATGTTCATTGTTTGCAAACCGAGTTTCCTGCAAAGGCACCTTTTCTTCAGGCTAGCAAAACGGAGAACAAGACAATTCCTTCTGCTGCATCTTGCTCTTTCTCTTCTCCCTGTGATGGGAAACCTTTCTGAAGAAGGCAAATCTAAATCTAATCCCACAGGATAAGGAGACTTTTCACTTCACAGCATGATCTCTTCATTACAGCTGTGTGACCGCAGCAGGCAATTGTTCTGGAAGACAGTGGCCAATATTATAATTATCTACATAAAACAATTCACTGGGTAGCCTTTGTTCTTGAAGGTTTTTTTTTGTTTTTTTTTTAATTTGTATACAGTCTTTCCTCTCACCATGATGTGGCCCAGTTGGGAGAAGGGGTAGCTCCAAGAGCCAGTTCTAGGAGGGGATATGGGGGGGAAAGGGAGAAAGAGGTTCATCCCTCCTGCATGCCAGGTCTCAGGATCCCAAACCACCTGCCTTCTGGTTTTGCAGTGCTGGGAGCTCTGACCACATGGCAAGTCAGCATTTGTGCCTCACCCCAGGGAAGCTCTCAAACATTTCCAGCATTGTTTCTATGGTGAAGATATATTGTGTGCCACACTGCCTCCCCACACTTCTAGGACACAACGAGGTTATCATTTGGAGGTGGGCGACCTATATTTAAAGGACCCCCATACAAGACCTAGACACACGGTATGGAAATTGCAAAGACATATGTAAGTCATTGGAGAAATAATGTCAAAAGCCCAAAGAGGCCTTTGAAACCAATGATCATTTCATTATTTGTGACTAAGATTGAGATGTGTTGAGTGGGTCATATCTCAACTTACAGGGTTTTTGTTCAGATCTCAGATAGGAATTTCAGACACTGCCATAGTCACTGTGTACATTTGAAATTATATTTCCTATTGTTTTTTGTATATTTTGATATGAGCCATAATTATTATCTGTAGATACTTGGAGTGGATTTATAAATTTCTGGAAGGAATTCTGAAGCCATAAAGCTCTTTTGTATGGAAGAAGGGGAGATTGTAAGAGAGTACATACTGATTACATTGGCAAATAAAAGGACATTCATGTTATGCTAAAATTAAATCTACATAAAAAAACCTATATAATACAGGACATTGTTCACTAGAGTGCATTTTTGGAAAGGCACCATAACTTGGCATTTGAGAAATTACTAATCTCAATCCAGAGTATAACTAGTCTGGGAGTTTAAATAATATGCTTTTCAAACCATATACAATAATGTTTAAAGTAAAATTTGCAAGCACTTTTAAGATCCTCTTTATATTCCATTTACAAGCATTTAGTATTAAATGCATTTAATTAAATTGGAATTCTTTGAGGTTGCAAGATGTCAACAGATTGTCACCAAATTTCTGCCAATGAATATAATAACAAAATATGTTTAGGTGCTATTTTTGTTTCTCTCTTTGTTGGCTAGTGGACCAACCTTATTGTGCATTTTTTCTGCGTCACCGTCCCATAAGCAACTCAAACTCAATGTCACTGGAACACAGCAGCCCCTCACAATCTTAATGCCTATTGTTCATGCAGGTGACCAACACCTACTTCTATCTGCTCAATCCCAACACCAGGAATTGGCTCTTCATATTGTTGCTTAATCTCACGTCCGGTCATGTTTGTCTCCTCCTCCTCACACTGTCTTCATCATTTTTATCTGTTTTACTCTGCGAGCTTATCTGCTCTTTCTCCTGAACCTTAAGCCTCTTTACCTGTAAACAGCGCAGCTGCTGGAGTGACTTTTCTCAAGGAATCTCATCACTCCACTCCCTGCTTAAAATTCTTCATCACTGAGTCCCCTTTACCTTTGGACTAAAATCCAAATTACTTAACATGATGTGTAAAACTCTTCAACAACTCTGCCCCCCAGTTTCAGCACTCAGAATCTATAGGTGTGCTGTCTGGTAGGAGAGCCACTAGCCACAGGTGGATACTCAAAAATATTTTTTTAATGAGTTAAAATGGAATAAAATTTAAAATTCCATTTCTCAGTCATACTTGCCAAGTTTCAAAGGATTAATGTGGTTAGTGGCCCTGCATTGATGAGAGGGGAACAGGTACCTTTGGATCCACGCTGAGAGTCCCATTCAGCGGCACTAGTTGGAGGTCACATAGCCAGCATATAGGCCCTCTGCCTTGAAGTTCTCCAACCACGTCCACTCCCCTCTCTTCCATATTGTTACCCAGCCTCTCGTCTCTGTCCAGCATCCTAGTTATCTTTGTCTTGTCACATCCTACTCACCTTCTCCTAATCCCCATCCAAACCCAGGGCAGGTGCTCTTCCTGTGGATTTTGTAGCCTGCTAAATGGACCTTTTTTGCAGAACACTCACTGTATGTGTTTTCTTGCCTGTCTTCCCACCAGTGTGAACTCTCTGCTATCAATATCAGTCTTTTTACATCTAGTACTCTTTCTGACTCATAGCAGGCAATTGAAACTATATCTAAGGATAAATCAAACATTAAATATCAACTTAAATTGTTTCCTTTGTGGTCATGTCTGATGCTCATATTAAACATTCAATGTTTACAGTGAGGGCAGTAGAACTAGAAGTTACAACCTTCTCTTTCAATTTCTTTGTGCTTCACTGATCGATTGACCCTGAAGTACTTATTTATCTTAATCTGTAACTTAAAACTCAATACAAAATTAAAAGATTAAATTATTGAGAAGTAAATGACATAAAGTTCCAAGTTGTAGTAACACATACTTAATGTTTTGAAAGACCTCTTGGTGTTGGATGAATCAGGTATAAAATGTGCAGTAGTTATTTCGATGGTACTAATTATATAAATTTTGACATGCTGTGTTGTAGATGTCCTCTACTTAAAATAGAAGAACTTATTTTAAAAAAAAGATTTATTTATTTGAGGGGCACCTGGGTGGCCCAGTGGCAGACACCTGAGTGTCTACCTTTGGCTCAGGTCATGATCCTATGGTCCTGGGATCAAGTTCCGCATCAGGCTTCCGGCAGAGAGCCTGCTTCTCCCTCTACCTATATGTCTCTGCCTCTCTCTCTGTGTCTCTCATGAATAAATAAATAAAATCTTTTTTAAAAATGCTTATTTATTTGAGAGAGAGAGAATGTACACATGCAAGCAAGAGAAGGGGCAGAGGTAAACATGAATCCTCAAGCAGACTCCCCATTGGGCATGGAGCCTAAGGTGGGGCTTGGACTTGTCTCATGACCCTGAGATCATGAACTGAGATGAAATCAAGAGTCAGATGCTTAATCAACTGAGCCATCCAGGTGCCCCAAATAGGAAAAATTTTAATTAGTGAAATTTTCTTATTCTGAACAGTTGAGTTACTTATATTTCTAAACCAGTATGTAGACCACTGAATCACTCTAATTTATTTAATAGGTGGATGGCGTGAGTAGACAAAAATGAAAATCAATTTGCTTTCTTTTTCTACCTTCAGCATATTTTTAAGTTTATGTTTCACAATTAGTGACAACATGAAGCATTGCTTTAGTGGTTAAATTTTTATCTTTTAACTTACTGAAAGAACTACCTTGTGAGTCATCTCAAATGTCACTCGAGAAATTTGCTGCTTTGAGTGTTCACTTGTTCATGACAGTTTTATGTTGTACTCAGTTTCAGAGTTAAATAAAAAGGCAGGCTGATCCTGCCTGTGTCTACTTTACTCTCATTTTTTCATGTCTTCTCCACATAGTTGTCTTTCCCTGCAACAAGCACCCATTAACATAACTGGAGAATAAAACAGTCAAGACTTGTAACTTCATAATCTGTGTATTGAAGTGACTGGTGATACGTGTGTGATTGTGGAGATCACAGAGCAGCAAGGGGGTATCGATGTACATTGGAAAAATGGGGTTAAAGAACTCAGCTTCATACTGAAGAACTTTATCTGGAATAACACCATACGGCAAATCAGGTGAGCTTATTGGAGCTTATTTTTCTGATTAGTAAGAGCTAGCCCAATATCAAGACAGTCACAGGCCATCCCTATTCCTACCTAAAAGATATCTGATCTTTTTCTGAATGGTACTGTCTACAGAAAATTTAATATTCACATATATAATGTTATGCTGTATTTTCTCATCTGCATATATAAGATTTATAAATGACCCCAGGACTAATTCTGCATGACAACTTGTAAAGAGATAGATTTCCAATTCTTGTTTTCTTTTTAATGCTGAGAAGGCACAAAAACAAAAAGCCCACAAGTGCCTCGGGATCACTGTATCATGGAGGATTGGCTAAATTATACCGGTGTAACAAACAAGCTCTGAAATATTGGTGACATAACCAATGCTTTTCTTTCTCATGCTGTATCCCAATGTAGTTGTGTGTGTGGAGAGAAGTGGAATGAGGTTCTTCTACTCTTGGAAACTTAAGGACACAGCTAATGCAGCCTCTACCATATTGAAAGAGTACAGATGAAGAATTCACACCTCTTCTTCTGTGCTTTGACCTAAAAGTGACCCATGCCAATTCTACTCACAACCCAACATCCAGAGCCAGTCTCATGCCCTGCTGTATCCAAAGAGGACTGGGACATGAAGGGTAGCAAATGATATACATCTGATGAGCACTATAATTCGGTCATAATCAACTAGAGAAAAAGTCAAACCCAAGATTCTTCAATTCTCACTTGTGTCAATTAAAATAACTTGGAAATAAATATTAGCTTAGACAACTCTATTCTTATATTAAATGAAAGGTGAATTAACCTTTAGTCAGGCCAGTTTCCATCCTTTTAAATACTAGCTTACTCTTACTACCTTTGATTCTATATATCAGATCAGATGATGGGTCAATATGAGTGAAAAGTATTATTCTTCTCTCTATAAAAATATTCAACTATTGGAGGCCATAGTTCAACCAAGGGTCACAATGGAAAATGGTATCAAAACATGATCCCTAATTATTGCATCCTTTATGTCTTCTAAATGAAAACAGGTTCAAGTTTATATGGATTTGAACAAATTTGTAGCTCATATTAAACATAGAGGAAGGGATCCCTGGGTGGCGCAGCAGTTTGGCGCCTGCCTTTGGCCCAGGGCGCGATCCTGGATATCCGGGATCGAATCCCACGTCAGGCTCCCGGTGCATGGAGCCTGCTTCTCCCTCTGCCTGTGTCTCTGCCTCTCTCTCTCACTGTGTGCCTATCATAAATAAATAAAAGTTTTTTAAAAATTAAAATAAATAAATAAAAATAAACATGGAGGAAAAACATAAAGCTTTCTGCTTTTATGTTTATATTATCCATCTTTTCTTGCAAGTTGTCCACCTTTTTCATCAGAGCTTTTAACACATGCTATTTTTAAATTCTTTGACAATTCCAAACACTATGTCATAACTGAGTCTGATTCTGATTATTTTGCCTCTTGAAATCTGTATTTTTTTTTAATTTCTCATTGTCTTTTAGTGTGCCTTGGATCTTTTTGTTTTGTTTTGTTTTATTTTAAATCAGACATTGAGTAGAAGGAACTGAAGTAATTAGTGTGAAGATTTATGGTAATGGCTACAGTTGTGCTGTTGAATATTTGTTGTAGATGTAGGCAGTAACACCTTAAATTTCTATAGTGTCTATTTTTTGAACCCCCTTGGGCTTCCCTAAGACCGCCCCCCTCATATAGAGTCTATGCTTCACTGCTCTTTCAGCTGTGATCAACTGTGGCTATACTTGAGTCCTGTGGGTATAGGGGTAAGGTGAGAAAGTGGAAGTTTTCTATCATCTTATGATTAAACCTTAGCCATGCAGTGGTCCCGAGTTCCTGGGCTTTGACCTTCACAAATATTTTTTAGTTTTTGTTCCCCTCTTACATGATTTAGGAAGGCTAAAGGAGGATAAACTGGAGAAGTGTCCTTCCCCCAGATGGGATAAGGCCCTACGAAAGTTTTATTCCCCCTTGGAGAGTAGGCCTTTGTTACAGAGAACACACTGAGTGTATTTCATGAAAGGCTCTTTCTTGGCTCTCCATCTTGAGCAGTTGGAGTCCTCACGTGTAAAAGTAAGGAGTCCCCCAAGAATTCAGCTGCCAGAAGTTTCTCACCCTCCAGGCAGTCCACATTTAGCCCCCCACTTAAGTATTTCTACTAGTGGCTCCAGTGACCTCTGCTCCAGACAAGGGATCTCAGCTATGAGACTTCAGTCACAGTTTGCTTCATGACATCAGTTCTCTCATAGATACAAAAAAGGTCATTGATTTTTAGTTCGTTCAATTTTATCTTGTTGAACAGATGACAGTGATGACTTCTAAGTGACATGCCAGAGATGAAACTGGAAGTCCAAGCCCATTTGCTAATAACACGAAATAGCAGTATCTTAATATCTTCTGCTTAGTTTGAAAGAATAATTAGCTCAAATCAGACAAGAGGAAAATTTTCAACAGAATTTTAATAGAAAACTTTGCATAATTGGTAGTTGGACTTGAAAATGATTTCCACAATTTAGTCAGTATGATCAACAACATACTTCTATTTTATTTACATATTAATGATGAGTGACTTTCCATTTTAATCTTAATCTGGCTATAACATCAAGTACCCAAATAAATTAGCCAAAAAACAGAAATTCAAATTGCTAAATTATGAGAAACCAGAATTTTGAAAAATAATAAACCATATGGAACTATATTTTTCTCACTCAAAATGTCATTAATACTATTTTTTGTGTTAGCACAAACTTTTATTTCATTGATAAAAATATATAACTTAAACAATTCTTGGTTATTTTATCTTCTTCTCATCCTTAAAATTCCCATTTTGAGAGTAGGTTTTCTAACATAGTCAACTTATTAACAGAGTATCATGTATGTACAATTTATAAATAAACATGTACACATGAAAATGAATATTTATATTTTTACCAACGGTGTACAAGATTACAAGTGTTTGCTAATTGCCTCTTTGAGTAACCTTGGCCAAGTTTTGTAACTTCACTGAGTGTTAGTTTCTGATGTGCAAAATGGTAACAATGATTTATGCTTCTATGGTTGTTGCTACCATCAGATAAGAGAATGTATATGAAAAGGACTTTCTTAACTGTCAAGTGCTGAGCAAATGTAGCTATCTATATGCTTCACTGTTTCTGGGTTTCCATTCTGTGATTCCATATTACTGTAAAATGAAATAATGTTTTTTTTTTTAATTCAGATAAATAACAAACTGGGAGTCAATTTATAAACTATAATAAATGTATCTATAAAGTATTGCTATGGACCTATTCTGAGTATATGAAAAAATATGCTTTCCAATCAGGAGCATAGCAGTGCCACACAGTATCTGACTCCTGTGCTGCTTTTAGTGTGAAAAAGACTAAAAAGCAGAGGTTCAGGAAGGCAGAAGACAGCCAACTTAGACCTCTGAAAGGTTGGTCAGAGCCAAGGAAACAGGACTGTTAACTCATTGGTTCTTGGATAACAACTTTCTCTCCTTTCCCAGAAATCACCAGGGACATTAAAAAGTCCATGAGGCTTATAGCACATTTTGATGCAGAGGAAAGAAACGTAGATCAAAAGCCTAGAAGACTTACGTTCTGTTTCTACTTCTGCATCAAACCAGTGGCTACCTTGGGAAACCCACTCAACTTTCCTAAACTTGAATTTCCTTCTCTACAAAATGAGTCTCTTATAACCCAGATCTAGATATTCTCTTAACCCATGAAGGGTACACTTGGGCAAAAGGGAAGTCTCCTGACATGGGCTCATAGTTTGGATTCTTCATGGACCTCAACTGAAAATGTACGCACTTGGTACAATATTTCTATGGATAACAATATTTGTGTGTGACTAGAGTTTGTTCTGTAAAAGCCAAAAATCTCTTGCCTCCATAGATAGCTTAATGTAATACTTCGGAGTGACATGGAGTCAGAGGATTCCCTAGTCCTGTTCTTGGACTGGTTCATTGAGATCAAAGGTGTTAGGGGTCATGCAGAGCTCATAATGCAGTAAAATCATACTTTTAGTGGACAGAGACAAGATGGTTGATTTGGAAGGGAATTAATTAGCTTTAATAACATTTTTATTAGTTACGTACCATACAGACATCAATAAAATCAATGTGATCTTCTAACCAAATGGCTAGTTAATGAAGATATGTCCAAGAAAACACATCAAACTTTTAAGAAAGACTAAGAAAAGAATGCATTTGGGGCATACAGGCAAGAAAGCGATGTTCGAAACAAAAATGATGAACTATGGGAAGGAAGAGAAATGCAGGCTGAGTTGTGAAAATTTCACTCATCTGTTCCTCACGCAAATTTTCATATCTCTCTGGAGATGAAATTTATTTCAGGACTGTAACTACCAAATATAAAATAAAAAATGAACTCTCAGAAAACGACTCAAGGCTTCATAATTTTAAAAAGAAATCATATGATCCAGCATATCACTAATTAAGATGGATGCCGTTTTCAAAAGCAAAATCTGTTATTTTTTTTTCCAGAGGTTCAGGCAAAAGAAAGACAAGGAGAGAATGGGAGAAGCTGAGTGGGAAATTCTCTGAGGAGACCATAAAGTGTCTCTTGAGTATACATCATCCAGCCCAGCCGGGCAAGCCCTTTTCTTAGTATCACAATAGCACCACCTTGGGAAGTCAAGACATCTCTAGATATATTATTATTTTCCTAACAATCTCCTCAGGGCCTGTTCGGGAGGATGACAACAATCAGATATGCACCGAGGGAAGTTGATTTTCACATGACCAGAACAATTGTGTGCTGAAGTTGTTATTTGTCAACTGATTCCAAGCATTCTTACCCACAAATACATGTTTAGAAATACATCAACAGCAGTGCCTACTATATATGGAAGAAAAGAAAAACAACAAATATTAAGAAACCGAAGTGTGCCAGGCATTATGTTAGGCAGTTTCGATGTAATAAAGTATTATTTATTCATAATGCTTTGTTTGATGTCATCCCCATGTTCCATAATACTAAGCTAAAGCTTAGGACATTTAAGACAGTAGTTTGTCCAAGTCCCCAACTGGTATGCAATTGAGGCCAGCTTTGAATCCAGACTCATCTCTGCAGAGACTATTCAAGGTCCCTCTAAGTCCTGATACTCTTACTTTTGGGGGCCCCAGCCCACATTTTTCAAATATGTTAAAATAAACAGAATAAACAGCCCACTTCAAACATTATTTACATATTACCAGATCTACTGAGTTGCATTTGAAAAATTCTAACAACTTTTGTTGCTTTACAACAAATGACTATAATTTTTGACTAGACTATTTTCTTTTTTTGCTTTTGTCTTTTTCAGGGTGCAAACATTTTTGTAAACTCTTGAAAAGTTCATAATTCTCCTGTTGCAGGTGTGGTACCCACCAGACACAGCAGCCTGAGAATGCATCTGAAGATACTACTCTTTCCACTTGGGCCGGCTGGATAGGCCTTCACAGCTTACCCAGAACTTTATCTTCAGGGGCGTATTTGCGTCATCACTGAGGTGCTCGGGTTGAAGGAGCCCTGTGGTATTTCCTCTGACAGCAAGGAATGTAGTGCAAGAATGTGATTCCCTCTGCTCCCATAACACCAGGTGCGTGTTGCAACCATAAGCTAAAGACACACAACAAATATCTGTTACGTAGGCGAGCAGGTATTTGAGGTCACTGGCCAATTTTTAAGGAATTCTTACAATCCAGAACTTACTATTTTTGGTTTACGCATAGTAATATGCATTTCTTTTTTATTCATTCATTCATTCATTCATTTAATATGTTTTTTTTTATTGGAGTTCGATTTGCCAACATATAGTGTAACACCCAGTGCTTGTAATAAGCATTTCAAGAAAAATGTATTGAAGGAGCACGAAGAAGTATGGATCCATATGATCAAGTGACTGTGACCTGGTCTCCCCGTAAGTAAGTGGCAGCCCTCACTACAGCCTGCTTCTGGCACCAGCCCAGTCATTTCCAAACTGGATCACAGCCATAAATCAGAGTCCACTTCGCTGAATGCGGGTAGAGAGTCTTTAGAATAGTCTTCTTACTATTCATCTGGCTGCCAAAACACATAAGTCACATACACTTAAATAATTTCCCCTCCATTCTTGAATGTATGTCTCTTTCGGGGTTTGAGAGCTTAACAGCTTCATATCTCAGGTCATGATCTATTTGGGGCAACCCGGGTGGCTCGGCGGTTTAGCACCACCTACAGCCCAGGGCATGATCCTGGAGACCTGGGATCGAGTCCCACATCAGACTCCCTGCATGGAATCTGCTTCTCCCTCCGCCTGTGTCTCTGCCTCTGTGTGTGTGTGTGTCTCTCATGAATAGGTAAATAAAATCTTTTAAAAATATTATCTATTTGGGTATTTTTGTGCTATAGGTTTTTTTCTCTGATTTTTTATCCTAATAAGTCACAGAATCCTTTCCATTCACCATTCTGGTGATTTCTATCCTTTACCTTCACATTCCTCTTACTTCGGCTTGGGAACGATACAATACTGTGTGTACATCTTTGGAGAGTTATGTCAGAGAGTGAAAGGAAAAAAAATTAGTCACTTAATTTATGGAAATAAGAATAAGTGGAATAGATTTCAGAAAATAATAAATGACTGATCCAGCATCTTTCTCAAGTAGTCTCCTTACATTATCAGAGTAGCACGGTGGAGTTTTTTTGTATGTTTTTTGTTTGATGGCTAGGAATCTTAAAATATTGTATTGAAACATTAGCAATCATCCATTTCTACTAATTTAAAAGACATTACTTAAAACATTTTCCTCTTCCTTCGAAATAGATGGTTAGTAAAACTCAACCCGGGCCAGCCTTGTATAGAAACTCAAATTGGTTTGTGCATTCATTTTTAAAGTATTAGGTCCTACACATGAAGCTATTGTTTCTTTTAAAATAAATGATAAACATTAACTAATAAGCCCTCACAGAACCTACACATCTAAAATGAATGAAACTTGCTTTTACACAGTGGTTTGTTTAGCTGAATGTGAGATACTTCTTTTTTTGTCTTCATTTTCAAGGCTTGAGGGGCACCATGGAATTCTTTCTTAGGATGGAAGAGTGAAGAGATTTTCTTGCAATTTGTAGAATTCACTGCAGAAGTTCTACTCCAACCACTAGTCCCAGCATCAATGTGGAGGACCTGGGAAATAAACCACATTTGTTGAACTGAAACTGTATGACTAAGCTTTGGACTGATTAGAGTCAGGTGAACTTTTCCTCTCTGTGGGAAGCCACAGAGAAGAATAGCCTGCTGTCTTTGAGGAGGCGAATCCAGCTCATGGTGCCTTAGGTAAAGAGAAAGAAAAGAAGGTGTAGGAAAGGTCTGAGTACTGGTCCTTTTCCTTGGAAACAAGGGGAAAATACCTATCATGACCACAGCTGCTTTCTAAAAAGGAAAAGAGCCATATGAATGTCATTTAGTTCTGCTGATGTCCTAGTAGGTTTTAGGGCTAGATTTGAGGGTAGGGGTTAGAGAAGTCTTCATTGCTAATATGATAGAGAAGAATTTGGAAGTTTGAGGAAGATGAGAGAAAGTAGATGAAAGAGTGTGGAAGAGATGTGAAGAGAGAAAAGCAAGGCAGGAGATAGTATGAGTATGAGCCTGATGTGGTGTGAGGTTGGGGTATTACAAGTGTGAAGTGATCAAGGGACAGAGATAATGACTTTTCAGAGCTGGGTGCCTAATAGTCCATTTGAAATTGTTTAGGTTGTGATACAAGCAAGCCCCACTTTCCAGCTCTAGAAACCTTCAGTTAACTCTCCAAATACACATGACTGTGAGGAATTTTAATGCTTCATTTCACGTTTGTGAAATTGAGGAGAGTCTGGGTATATATAACGCAGAGGGGAATTGATTTTTGGGAGTGTGTAAAAAAATCCTTCACATGGGATAGTTCAATGGAATTAGAAACTAAGAACCAGAGGCAAACTCCACTATTAAGAATTAGTACAAATCTTGGATAGAAGTTTCAACTTCCACCAGATTTAGAATAGGAATTCAAACAATCTTTTGAAAATCTTAGCAGGTACAGAGATACCAGATAAACACCTGGACTAGATATTTGTACTAAATCAGTACTTTCCTTGTTATCCATGTAATACATTTTATAAGCTCTTGGAGTAAAATAGCAAAATTGTACATTTATGTACACTTAAAAAAAACTGTGGTGAACTCTCTCACACCATACACAAAAATAAACTCAAAATGCTTTAAAAACCTAAATGTGAGACCTAAAACCATAACAAGCTTAGAATAGAGTACAGGCAGTAATTTCTCTGACATCAGCCATAGCAACACTCTTCTAGTATGTCTCTTGAGGCAGGGGAGATAAAAGCAAAAATAAACTATTAGGACCATATCAAAATAAAAGCTTTTGCACAGTAAAAGAAACAATCAACAAGACAAAAAGACAGTTTATGGAATGGGACAAGATATTTGCAAATGACACATTCAATAAGGAGCTAATATCCAAAATTTATAAAGAACTTATACAACTTAACACCATAACAAGAATAACAACAATAAAACAATATGATTTGAAAAATGAGCAGAGGACCTGAAAAGACATTTCTCCAAAGAAGACTTACAGATGACCAACAGACACATGAAAACATGTCCAACATCACTAATGACCAGGAAAATGCAGATGAAAACCACGATGAGATATCATCTTATACCTGTGAGAATGGCTAAAATAAAAAAAGATATGAAACAATAAGTGTTGATGAGGGTGTGGGGAAAAAGAGCCCTTGTGCACTGTTGATGGGAATGCAAATTGGTGCCGCCATTGTGGAAAACAGTATAGAAGTTCCTCAAAAAATTAAAAAGAGAAGTACCACATGATCAAATAATTCCACTACTGGGTATTCACCCAAAGAAATCCAAAAAGATAAATGCACCTCCATATTTATTAATGCCATTATTTATAATTGCCAAGATATGGACATGGCCCAAGTGTCCATTGAATGGATAAAAAAGATGTGAGATACACACACACACACACACACACACACACATACACACAGAGAGACTGGAATATTACACAGGCATAAAAAGATTCAATCTTGTCTTGTTGACAACATAAATGGACGTAGAGGGTATTATACTATGTAAGTCACATAAAGACAAATATCATTTTATTTCACTCATATGTGAAATCTGAAGAACAAATGAAAAAACAAACAAACAAAAAGTAGAATCTGACCTATAAATACAGAGAACAAGCTGGTAGTTGCCAGAGAGATGGGGATGGAGGGCTGGAAAATGGGTGAAGGAAGGTAGGAGAAGCAGGCTTCCAGTTATGAAATGAGTAAGTCACAGGAATAAAAGAGCATAGGGAATATAGTCAATGATATTGTAATAGGGAAGCACGAGGATACTTGTGGTGAGCACAGCATACATAACGTATAGAGATGTTGAATCACTATGCTGTACGCCTGAAACTAATGTAACATTGTGTGTCAAGTATACTCACGTAAAGTTAAAAAAAAATAAAAAATAAAATACACTCAGAAAATGCACTCAGCTAAGCTGATGGGTCCTATTTAGAAGTGACAATTGAGTAATAGAAAATAAAGACTAGAAGAATGATTGAAACATTACTGAGAAAGAAAGAAGAACTGCAGAGAGGGGGTTTTAATTTATAGTCTAGGACAGACTTTAGGGAGCCATGTAATGGCTCTAATATGTAGATAAATTTTATGCATTTGTGAATGGATAACATATGACATTTTAACTAATGTAGTCTCTTCCTGGTAGTTCTGCCCTATTCATTTGTTCAAGCTGCAAAAATGGAAAATAGATTTTGGTCTCTGCCTCCAGTTCCTGGCACAGAGCTCCTAAAACCTTTATAATTTCCTGGACAATATGGGTGCATATTGTTCTAATGAGGTAACTCTGGGTAGGCTCCTAGGTGGCTAATGGATGGGGGGCTAGTCCCTGGGAAGACACAACCATGATCAGAAGCTTAGAGCTTTTAGTCCCCTCCTCCTTCCCACCATTCTCTTAGGAAGGGAGAGGGACTGGAAATGGAATTAATGATCAAACATGCCTATCTGATGAAGCATCCATAAAAATCCCAATAGCATGGGACTCAGAGAGCTTCCAGGTAGGTGAATGCATCCATGTATCTGGGAGGGTGATGTATTTCAACTCCATGGGGACAGAAGCTCCTGTGTTCATGACCTTTCCAGACTTGTCCTGTGTCTCTTCATCTGGTTGTTCATCTGTATCTCTTATCAAATCCTTTAATAAGCTGGTAAATGTTAAAAAAAACTGTGGTAAAATATGCATAACACAGAATTTACTATCTTAACCATTCTTAACTGTGCAGTTTAGTAGCATTAGGGCATTTACATTGTGATACAATTATCACCACCACCCATCTCCAGAACTTTTTCCATCTTCCCAACTGAAATTCTGTACAACCCCAAACAATAACTCCACATTCTGCCTTCTGTAGCCCTTGGGAACCAAAGAAGGAAGGAGCCAAAATACCAGTTTATTTTCTGCGGCTATAAATTCAACTACTCTAGGTAACTGATACTAAGTAGAATCATATACAACATTTGTTTTTCTGTAATTGGTTTATTTCACTTGTCATAATGTCCTCAATTTCATCCATGTTGTAGCATGTGACAAAATGTTCTTCCTTTTTAAGGCTGAGAATATTTCATTGTATGTATATACCACATCTTCTTTATCCATTTATCTGTTGATGGACACTTGGGTTGCGTCTACCTTTTAGTAGTTGCAGTAATACTGCTATGAACATGAGTGTACAAACACCTCTTTGAGATCCTCCTTTCAATTATTTTGGGTATATACCTAGGAGTAGAATTGCTTGATTTACGGTAAGTCAGTTGTTAATTTTTTGAGCAATCACTATACTGTTTTCCATAGCAGTGGCACTATTTTATGTTCCTACTAATAGTAATAGGTGTTTCAGTTTCTCCTCATTCTTGTCAATACTTGTTATTGTGTGCATTTGTTTTTGTTTATTTGTTTGTTTGCTTTCCACCATCTTAATGGAGGTGAGATGGTTTCTCATTGTGGTTTTGATTTTCATTTCCCTAATGATTAGTGATGTTGAGCTTCTTTTTGTGCGCTTATTGGTCATTTGGAGAAGTGTCTAATTATGTCCTTTGCATATTTTAAAATCAAGGTGTTTGGCTTTTCGTTGTTGAGTTGCAGTTCTTTATAGACCCTATATATCAGATATATCATTTGCAAAGATTTCATTTCTGTGGGTTACCTTTTCATTCTGCTGATTTTGCCTTTGCTGAACATAAGGTTTTTTTTGTTTTGTTTTGTTTTTGTCCAGTTGCCTATTTTTTCTTTTTTTGACTGTGGTGTCATAATCATGAAATCATTGCCAAATTCAATGTCATGAATATTTTTTCCTTCCGCTCTTACATGTAGATCTTTATTGATTTTGAGTTAATTTTTGTCTATAGTGTAGGGTAAAATTACAATTCCATTCTTTTGTGTACATGTTATTTTTTAAACCTGCTTTTCTTCACTTAAAATATAAAGATCTTCCTACCTATTCAAAATTCTTCTCTCAATGTCATGTTTTATACTTATGCCTTGGACCATTCCTGCTTGTATTATACTTTTCATAATTTAAAATGTCATAACTTTTAAAATCTACCTTCAGAAATCTACCTTAAGCAAGTAAATTGGGTTGTAGTCACCAAGTGAGCCATATTCTCTCAATGAAATCTGTTTTGAAGAATTTCAGGATAGTTCTGTGGGAAGATAAACCAGTTCCCTTTGAATTAAATACAATTTTAAAACACTTTCTAGTATATTTGTAAAAATGTGGTATTTTTAAGTGATTTCCCACTGTTGATTGCCTACTTATCCTTTATTCTCTCCCCATATATCCTCTTCCAAGAACCACAGTTTTGTGCATGTGTCTTCATGTCCCTCACCTATCTCTTGCACCTCATGAGCATCTCCTCCTATCTTAGCTTCCTGAAAAGATCCTTTTAGGAATCCAGGTATCAATCAATCATAGCATCATTTTCTGATCATTGATACTGGTCCAGAAATATGTATAAGGCCTGGAGTTAAATATTTCAATTTTTCTTTGGATATAAATAAAAGAAGCAAGGATTTCCTTACAACAATGAGTAGTAGAACAAACCCATGGGTTAAGCCAAATCTGTGAACAACAGAAAAGAGTCTTGGAAGAACATGTGTTGTTAATGACATCATGGGGTTTTTGTAGCAGTCTACCTTCAAGTTGGCTATTCCTCTGAAAGTCACGTGACAAGAAATTATCTGACTTTTCAAGTAAGTTTGGTTGCCTCAAAGCAGCTCAAAGCATCCCATTTGACATGCAAGTATATTTTACTTGATTTTCATAATATAGCTCTGTGAGGCAGGTAGGATAGGTACAATTATTATCATTTAAAAATGAGGATTCAAACTCAGAAATGTGGAGCTGATTTACTGAGATTACTAATTGGAATAAATTTTAGAAACTGCTCTGGAACCCAGCCAAGTGTTCTGTGAATCTGTATATTATTTCCTTTTGCTTTGTGGCCACTAGGAAAAGACATTTATAGTTATTCCAGCCTGGCTAAAAGATGCAACTGTACATTCTTGCCAAACAAAAGAGCAAAATCCACATCCACTTTGATATCCTATTTGTTCATTTATATAGTATTCTATCAAACTGCCTCAAATTTATAGATTTCCACTTCAGTTTTTCTTTTGGATTCCAAAGAGAATTGGTTTTCATGTATTTCAAGGGAGTATTTTTATATATCTGATAGGCCTATTGACATGCTGCAAAAATTGAGTAATACAGAGACTTTATCTGAAGGAAATTAAAACTTTGGTCATCTTGCATGCAGATAAGCTTTGGACAATGCTTTGACTACTATAGGCTGCTTATCCTTGTGTCATTTGCATATTGAAATAGGTCTCATTTTTTCTGGACACCTTAACAAAAACGCTCATAAATTACTCAAAGTCAATTTCACTTTTTAAATTACATTATTGGATCTAACCTGGAAGACAGAAGGAAAGTAATATAGATAGGCATAGAGTTGTTAGTAGCACTAGCTCAGAGCCTGAAGCCACAGAAATAAAAGTGGATTTATAAATGTCTCCTCAAGGATCAGAATGAGATTTTTCTTTCAGCTCTAATAAAGTCTTTCTGGAGTCCTTAATTCTGAGAAAATTGTTTCTGTTCGTTATTTGAATCATCTTCCCAAGGTCAGTCATAGGTCACCTGTTGCTCACAAAGAAGGAAATGTATTAACATGGAACAGCCAAGGTGATTCATCTGGGCATGTACTAAATACAAATTAATAGAGGAACCAGCCCAACTCCCATTAGAACAGGGTTTTTATTTCCTCCTTAGTATATGAACTTAAGTAGCTATTGCATTCTGTTCCAGATGTTATCTTCTTGCTTTTTCAGAGTTCTTTAGAATTTTAATATAGACGAAAGAAAACTAGAAGTAAATATTTTAACAAACAACCTTACCTAAAGCTGCTTTTTGTGATAGTACGTTGTGGCAAATTATAGATAGGCACAAGTTCTTAGACTTACTTCTCATTAAGGGGTAGAGTTCATAATTCCTCCTTTGCATTTGTGTGGGCTTTGTGACTGCCTGGTGAGTAGAATATAATGGAAGAGCAATGATGCTTTGCCAGTATCTAAGTCCAGGCCTTAAGACATTGAGACCTATCTGTGTCCTAAGATGTCCTTCAAAATTTGTACCCCCTAGATCATATGCCCTGTACTATACCCTCCTCTTGATTTGAGGTGGCACCTGTGCCTGTGATGGATGTCACTCTGGTGAATGTGCTATCTTATGTGGCAAGGGTGAATGGATTTGTAGATGTAATTAAGGTCCTTAATACGTTGACTTTGAGTTAATCAAAAGTTTATTATCCTGATTAGGTCAGCTTTACTCAGATGAGCTTAGTTTTTCTAACATATGGTGCTGGGATAGTTATAAAAAAGAATGAAGTTGAACCTCTCTTCATACAATACACAAAAATTAACTCAGAGTAGATAGTAGGCCTAAATGTATACATTAAAAGTATAATATTCTTTGAAAACACAAGGGTAAATCTTTATGAATTTGAGTTAGGCAAAATTTCTTGGATAAAACTTTAAAAGTGTAAGTGGCAAAAGACAAAATAGACAAACTATACATCATTAAAATTAAACTTGTGATTCAAAGGACATAAGAAAGTGAAAAGTCAACCCATCCCTCCCTTCCCTCCTTCCAATATACACTTAACCTGTGCTCTCAGGTTTTTGTGATATGGCTTAGGGTTTTTTTCCTTTATTAATCTACCACTAATTTCTGGGTTTCAGTCGAGAAACTTGCCTTTATAATTAATAAAATAGAAAAGCAAAAACCAGAAAAAAAAAAGGGTGAAAATATTTGCAAGGCATATATCTGGTAAGAGACTTGTATCTATTAGATGTAAAGAGCTCTTACAACACAACAATGAAAATATACATAACTCAATTAAAAATATGGGCAAAGACTCTGAGTAGACAGATTCCCAATGAAGATATACAAATGGCACCTGAAAAGATGCTCAACATCACTAGTCATTAGGAAAATAAAATTAAAAAGTACAATGATGTACAAAACTACAATGAGATAATAAACACCCACTAAGATAATTATAATAAAAAGATACTAATAAATATTGATGAGGATAAGGAGAAGTAGGAACTCTTATATATTGCTGATGGCTATAGAAAATGATACAGAGACTTTGAAAAATGTTTGGCTATTTCTGACCTATGAATTCCACCCCCTGTATAAAACCAAGAGGAACAAAATACATAGCCACAGAAAAACTTCTACATGAGCATTCATAGCAGTATTATTCACAATACTCCAAGGTAGAAGCAACCTAAATGTCCATCAGTTGATAAACAGATGAATGGAATGTGATGTATCTATAAAAAGGAGTAGTATTTAGCAATAAAAAGGAATGAACCACTAATACAAGGGACAATGTGGCTGAACCTCGAAAACATTATGCTAAGTTCAAGAAGCCAGGCATAAAAACCTTCATATTGGATGATTTCATGAATATGGCTAGAACAGTAAAATCCATACACAAGAATAGATTAATAGTCACCAGAGCTGGGGGATAGGGGGTGAGGTGTAGAATGTAGAGTAACTGCTCATGTTTCTTTCGGCATAATGAAAACGCTCTAAAATCAGATTGTGCTGGTAGTTGAATAAGTGAATATACCCAAAACTGTTGAATCACACATCTTTAATGAGTGAACTGCATGAGATGTGAATTATATATCCATAAAACTATTCCTTTTTTTTAAGATCAGACCCTCCCTGTCGACCTTGAAGAAGCAAGCTGCCATTAGTTCGGCTGCAAGGAAATGGATTTTATTGACAACCATCGAACTTGGAAAATGACCTTACATTTCAGATGAGACTGTAATCCTGGCTGATACGTTGTGTGCAGTCTTGTGAGATCCTGAGTGGAGGACCAACTAAGTAACTTGTGCCCAGACTTCTGACCTACAGAAATGATGAGATGATAAATAGATGTTGTTTTGTACCACCAAATTTGTGGTCCTTTGTTACACAGCAGTAGACAACTAATCTACTTTTTTTCTCTTGTACAACTTGCTTTTTAAAAAGATTTTATTAATATTTTTTATTTTTATTTTTTTAAGATTTTATTTTTATTTATTCATTAGAGACACACAGAAAGAGGCAGAGACATAGGCAGACGGAGAAGCAGGTTCCCTGTGGGAAGCCTGATGCAGGACTCTATCCCAGGACCCTAAGATCACAACCTGAGTCAAAGGCAGACACTCAACCACTGAACCACCCAGGCACCCCAGACTACTTGCTTTTGGAACCCAGCTGCCATGATGTGAGAAGTCCCAAGTCACATGAAGCCTACCTGTGCTCCCAGCATCAATTGCCAGTCATGGGTGTGTGACATGTTGGCCATCCAGCCCAACTGGATTTGACCACAACTGCCTGGGAAATCACACACAAGAACCATCTGGTTGTGCTCAGCCAGCTCACAGAAATGTGAGAGATAATAATAAATCTAAATTTTAGGATTGTTTATTATATAACTATAGATTACAGGAATTTTTTAAATGCCTATTTTATTTATTCAAACAGGTCTTTTATCTTTTTTTAATCTTAGGAGAGAAATTCTGCTTTCAATTTTCTCCATTTTGCTCCTGGCCTTCTGACAGTATGGAAGGTCAATAGATGACTTCTCTCAAGAATGGAAAGACATTGTTAGATATCTTTTCAATTCAAAATGAAACATTGATTTTAGGGAGTGGAGATGGGATTCCTGCTATATTTAAAAGGGAACTCTAACGAGGACTACACTGGGGGCGGGGGTGCTATAATTAATTGAAGAATGCATTCTCATTCTAGATATAGGTAGGTATAGATATAGCATCAAGTGTGAATATGGATATAGATATATAGATATATACGTATAGAAGGATATTTATATTAAGAAAGAAAAAATGCAGACACATTGAATCTAAATTAAAAATGTATAATAAATACCCTAAAAACATTTATTACCATGACATTATTAGTATGGAGAAATGGCAGTAGCAAATGAATTCCTTATGTTTTTATAGTTCTGGCTGCTTAGTATTTCTATACTAAATAAAAAGTACTGTGTAGTAACATTTTAGTCTCTTGTGCCCATATGTATTATTCATTGTAGCTAAAGCCAATTTGTTCACAAGTATGATAATTATCTAATTCTGCTTGGGAAAAGCTTTTCTCATTACTGGAATAAAGTTTCTAATTCCAGTAAAAAGAATTTTCAAATCTTCTTGGGGAAAAGTCAATACATCAGCTTCAAATCTGCTTTGTTTTGTTAAAATCGGAATCAACAGTTTGAGAGCTACAGCTTCATAAGGAAGTAATCGTGTTAGTCACCCTCTTGGCACTACATGGGTATTAATCTTTTCTTTTCATCAGGCTCTCTGACTCCTTCACAATTTTATAAGGTCCCCCACAAAGCCAAATTAATAATGTTTCTTTCATCAAAACTCATGAATGTGCAATTAATAATCAATGATCTTGGGAGAATAAAAGAAACAACTTTACAATTTCTAGATCATTTTGATGGGCAGTTATGTTACATGTGATATTTGAAAGAGTAGCCTCTTACTTGTTATACCTTTATTACAGATTGGACTGAATGTTTATTTAACATCCGGATTTACCTTATTAAGTTTTGTGAACATACTTGGGATTTTGTGATTTTTTTAAAAACCTATTCACTAGAGACAGAGAGAGAGAAAGAGAGAGGAAGAGAGAGAGAGAGGCAGAGACACAGGCAGAGGGAGAAGCAGGCTCCCTTCAGGGAGCCCAACGTGGGACTCTATCTCCCCCCATGTCCCCACCCCCATCTCCAGGATCAGGCCCTGGGCCGAAGGTGGCACTAAACCGCTGAGCCACTCAGGCTGTCCTGGGATTTTGTGATTTAAAAAAAAAAAAATTATTTAGAATGTTTAATGATCTGTCCATTTGACTTATGGCTTTGCATAAGTTGATGGCAAGTCAAGGTACACGTCATTTGCAAAAAATGCAAAGGGATTTTTCAGCCTTTTATAGGTGATGTTCTCAAACTTTAAAGTGTATGTAAATCACCTGAGAGGCTTGTTTTCTTTGGAAGTAGTTCTGGCTAGAGATAATGAGGTAGCAGGAAACTGCCTCCCGGAATAATCAACTAAATGCATCAGAATCACCCAAAAAAGATAATAGCACTGGTTATAAAGCCCTTTCCCCCGACCCTGTCATGGCTGACTTTTTCTCTCATAGAGAGCTCTGCTAAAAAAGAATCTTACCAGACAGGTTGTCCTTGACCACACAACTGAAATTATCCACCTGCTCACACCCCTTCCTACCAACCCATTTTAGCTCTTGGATATTTTCCCTGTTAGTTGCTTATTTTATAATGAGTCACTCTTTTCTCTTCAACCACAATTTCTTCCAAAGCTCTATCTTCTGTGTCATAATTGCGGCTGAATCCCACAACGGTAGAGCTCAGTAATTGTGCCTTGAGTGAATAAATGTCTAGCTTGCTCTTTATTAACAATAATGTATGATGATGATGGTAATGTGCAGTTGGTCTTCATTAGTGACAATCTAATGTGATTGATAATATTAAATACAAAATCGAATCGAACAATTTCTCCAGCTGAAGGAATGTGCCTTGTCTGCTTCTCTAAGCCATATTTGATTTGTAGTTAGGATCGCTAATTTCCTCTGCTGGGGTCAACCTTGCAGCAGATCGCAAACCAAATTTCCAATTTATCCTATCCACTCAATTCAAATAAAGTGCCCCATTATGACCAGGAGCTGGTAGGAGGATATTCTTGGGTATCAAAATTCAGGTATGCAACCTGTTATTTTCTTAACTTCAAGACCAAACTCAATTCATCTTGAGCTTAATCTTGCCCCAATTATCATTAAGTTTTATTATGACTTAAAGTGAGAATTGGGCTAGGAGAGGCCACATGTAAGAAGTTTTTATGTGGAAAGCACTGCATAAACTTGACATGGTATTTGTTATGTGTATGGGATTTGGAAGCAGACAGACCTAAGCTTCAATCCCAGTTGTACCACTTAAACTCTATGACCTTGGGCAAGTTAATCAACATTTATAACCTTTGTTTGTGAAATGAGTTTAATACTAACTGCCTCCCAGGATCTTTTTAGAGATTAAATCAGATAACCCTATGAAAAATGGTTATCATAGCATCTGACATATAATAGCACTCAATTATTATTGTCATCACTATTATTTTTTTAAAGATTTTATTTATTTATTTATTTATTTATTTATTTATTTATTTATTTATTTATTTTTGAGAGAGAGAGAACATGAGCTGGAGGAGGAGCAGAGAGAGAGTGAGAAGCAGACTCCCCACTGAGCAAGGAGTCTGATATGGAGCTTGATCCCAGGACACTGAGATCATGACTTGAGCCAAAAGCAAACACTTAATAGACTGAGCCACCCAGGTTCCTCTGTCATCACTATTTTCAATCAGTCATGAGAAAATGGCTAAAATAGCTGAAAGTTTATTTTCATTCTTTAAGCTTTCTTCATTACACTTCAAGTTCTCCTTTCCCCATCCTTTTTAGGGTTTATTCCTTCACACTGTCACTTTCTCTGATGATGTTACTCATCCAAAGGGGGAGGGGATCTTTTTTGAAAGATCTGATCATGGTTAGAAGTTCCTACTTATTATAATGTTAAATCAATATACTATTATCCACTCCATTCTCAGTTGGGTTTTTTATCTTTCTCCAATTGTGAGAGAACTTGTACCCCAAACTGAAGGACTTAATATCACCAAGCCAACAGTGGAAAGATGTTGTCTTTGGCAGAGAGCACTATCTATGAACACTGAGAGGGTTGGCTCTAATGGGATCTGAGAGACTCCTTCCCCCTTCCAATCCCAATATTTCCAGTGAGCTGGTGCTTAGCAGTGGGCTCTGTATCCTCAATGAAAGACACTAGCCCTCTTCATATTGCTCATTCATTGAAATACAAAAAAATTGACTATGTAACTACTGAGTGCAATTCTCCTTTTCAGACCAATTTCAGATCAGATCACATAGTAGAAGATTCTCACTAGGTACTCCTGAGGAAAGCATACAAATGTCTGATATTGAGATAAATGCTAGGCACTGGCTATGTTAGATATAGGATTCCACAGGGCGCTAAGTAGAAGGGATAATGTAAGTGAGTTAAAATTGCAAAAGTGAAGCTATGAACTTTTGTTTTCTTTCTATATAGGCTGAATTCAAAGATCCTCATTTTAGGCAAATGCACTCCTTCCAGTTTTTGAAAAACATTTAGTTTTAATTCTCTTAGACATGGAATCATCTTTAATCAGTTAATTTTACTGATGAGATAGATGAAATGTGTCTATAATATATAGATAAAATATAGCTATGTGTGTATCATGACATATTCTGTATGTATACCTACCTATTGTCACCTATGTAGAGGATTGTGGCACACTATACATAGAAGATAAATAATTTTCAGAAAGAAAAGTAGAATGAAGGTTGCCTGTACCCCTCCTTCAGTGCTCAATTATGTTGACATAGCTTGAAGTCTGTGCCAAATCATTTTTTCACTTAACAGTGGGGTTAGAATTGTACCAGTTGTTACTTGCTACCACTTAGATAAACAACTGTAGTTAGCACTCAAGTGTGTCTCATGCTGATCTCATCAGGGAACCTGTGTAGGTGGACTTCTTGGAAGCTTATGGTTCAAGGTCAGAAAGGTAAAAGTTGTCCAAGTAACTCTTCCAGACATAAAAACAAGCTTTTAACTGCTCTCTACCTGTCCCTTCTCTCAGCCTTTTGTCCTGTTCCATTGCAGACCTGGGTTTTTATAGTTGCAATGGTTTGATTGCTAGCTTTTTTGTTTGTTTTGTTTTTTATGGTTTCTTAAGTCTTCCAGAATTTTAGTGAACACATACTTCCACTTCCTATTTCATTCAGACATAGAATTTCTAGTCTCAATATTCCAGAAAAGGAGTTGCTTTGAAACCTATACTGAATGGCCACTCCTGTACTATGTGCTGGACAGCAGAGACAGAAAAAAAAATTAGTATGATTCCTCCTTTGAGCAACTCACAATTCAGCCAGAAAAATGACATGATAACTCTTTGAGACGGTGCTGAGCAAATTTCAGTGGACATGCAAGATGGGAAGAATTTATGGAACCTTCATAAAAGAGGTGACACTGAGTTTCCTGCCCTGAGACAAGGGCAGTGGAAGGGCATTCTGGGCAAAGAGAAGGGCATGAGCAAATCAATGGGGAATGGGAGAATGAGAATCATGTTTAAGAATGGAAGCAAGTCAGGGACGCATGAGTGACTCAGTGGTTGAGCGGCCTGCCTTCGGCTCAGGACATGATCCCAGTCCTGGGATCGAGTCCCATGTTGGGTTCCCTGCAAGAAGCCTGCTTCTCCCTCTATGTCTCTGCCTCTTCTCTGTGTGTCTCTTGTGAATAAATGAAAAAAAAAATCTTAAAAAAAGAAGAATGGAGGGATCCCTGGATGGCGCAGCGGTTTGGCGCCTGCCTTTGGCCCAGGGCGTGATCCTGGAGACCCGGGATCGAATCCCACATCGGGCTCCCGGTGCATGGAGCCTGCTTCTCCGTCTGCCTGTGTCTCTGCCTCTCTCTCTCTCTCTCTGTCTCTCTCTCTCTCTGTGACTATCATAAATAAATAAATTTTAAAAAATTAAAAAAAAGAGAAGAATGGAGGTAAGTCCAGTTGGGTAGAGTTTAAGGTTTTTAATAAGAAAATGGCAGAAGGTGAGAAGCTAGACCCTCATGCGGAAAACCATGTTAAAGGCCAACCAGAGTTTGCCCATGGTTCAATGGTATGATCAGACTTTTGTTTGGGGAAGATAACCCTTGTGGCACTGAGAAGGAAGAAGTCATAAGAGGCAGACACTACAAATGGAGAAAAGAGGATGAGTTCCAACATTGGTTCTGGAATAGAGCTATGGCATCCAAAACAAAGTCTTTGCAGTCATGCAGCTCAGAGTCTAGGGGAGGAGACAGAAGGATCTCAAGTTTCTAGCTCAATATATGGATGAGATATAGATACTGTTATGTGCTTGGAAATATAGGAAGAGATAAAAGCTCAAGGTCAATGGGATTTTGAATTTGATTTGAGAGTGGTAAGAGGTAAGAATAAACTATCTGGAGACCAATAAGACTACAGATGAGTGGGAGGTCTGGCCTAGAAAGGAGAATGGAATTGATCCTACGTATGTGAGAATCATGAGATTCTGTATTAGTCATGGAAGTAAATCAAATTATCCAAGGGGAGCAAAAAGAAGAGAATCAATGACAGAATGCTGGGAAATGATATCATATCTGAATAAGGAAAAGGAATCTAACATATGAGACTTAAAAACATGGCAGGATAAGTAAGAGGAGAACTCTGGAGTAAAAAAGGAAGAAAAAGTTGAAAAAAAGGTCAGGTGTGTCAGGTTTACTGAAAGCTTCTCTTATCCTTGCTTCTGGGTAGGAATGATCTCATTGGCTATAAATCACACCAAGACTCAGAGATATTTCTTCTGCCCTGGATTCCATTTGGTGCATCTTTGTTTTTTGTTATAAATAATCCTCTACTAGATGGGGATCCCTGGGTGGCTCAGCAGTTTAGCGCCTGCCTTCAGCCCAGGGCGTGGTCCTGGAGTCCCGGGATCCAGTCCCACATCAGGCTCCCTGCATGAAGCCTGCTCCTCTCTCTGCCTGTGTCTCTGCCTCTTACTCTCTCTCTCTGTCTGTCATGAATGAAAAAATAAAATCTTTAAAAAAATAATCATCTACCAGAAGAAAAGTACACATAACTTAAAGATAAAACAAAACAAATAAACCTCTCCACAAATTTTCCCCATTCTTTCTATGAATTTACCCTAAATGAGTGGGTAGTTCTTGCTTTGTAGGCAATGGTAAAGCTCAGTGACACACATTCAGACATGACGCACTACTGGGATTGGCTAAAGATTTTGCTCTGAAAAGATAGAAACGAACAGCTTTGGGAATCTAAATGCTATTTCCTTGTTCCAGAATTATCAGTTATTTCCCATACAGGGTTCATTCGGACAAATATACTATATACTGGATGTAAAAAGTTCAAGAATGAGTATGTTTCCTCTTGCCAGTATTTATCAGCTATTATCTTTTGGAAAGTTCATGAGTATCCCTAAGTGTCATTATTTGGCTGTCGCGTGGAACACCATTACTACTTTCCTGAATGCAAAATAAGAACATGATTTAAAGAGGACATGAGATCATTTCTCATTGCAAAGGGAACACTAGAAAATGGACTTTAGATACTTAAGGCACTTTCACTGTTTCTGGAGAGAGGGATGCGGTATTGTAATGGTGAAGAGCATAGACTGAGATAATAGGACACAATATTTAAAACTAAGTTTGTCTTAGGAGATTTTGGCATTGGTCGAGATCTAGTAAATCTTACTGTAATAATCACTTCCAAGTGAGACAGGGGAGCCTGATGCTGGGAATTGTACCTATTGCTTTGGCAAATGAGAATTATTCCAGTTTGCAAAGCCATCTTTGTGCCAGCCAGCCAAAACAAATTGGTATACTTACAGTGTTAAAGTGAGCCACTGAAGCCTCTTCTGCACTACTGGATTCGGATTCTTAGATGGTGATAACACCAAACAGGGACTCGGTTATCTTTAAAGCCCAAGATCATCTGAATGGTTTGAATGCAGTGCTTTAGTACTGGACCAAGTAGGGTTACTTTCTAGATGTACATGAAGCCATGGATGATACTGTCTTGCAACCTGGTTCATTTCATCACCCTTGGGAACTAGACAGAAGGCTGGGGTTGTTTTACACAGTCATCCTCGTGTTTCTGTCTATGTGACAGTGACCAAATAGGAATATGAAGAAGAAAACATGGAATTATGTAAATGACTCGGTTTGAATGTCAACAGGAAGTCAATAAATGAAAGCAAATTTCCATCCTTTTTAAATAGAGGAAAGTGTTTCTAGGAGGAAAGTGGGACCAATTTATTTTAATTAAAAATAGAAAGTGCATCTTTGAAATAACTAGCCATGATCTGGGGATGCGGGGTGAAAAATGAAAAGGAATTTGGTGTGAGATTGTACAGTCAGAATTCTTCCTCAACAGTGCTTTTAAACAAGGTAGAGGTGTGATAGGGTCTTTGTATCTTAAATACGGAAGACTATTCTCAATGTTCTTCAAAACAGAATTGGGATGCTCACAAACTTAATGACTTTCCCCCTATTACCAGAGATTTATAGAATCGTGATCTTTCCGGGGTCATCCATCTCTTTTGATTATTGCCGCAGGGACCTACTGAAAGGTTGTCTTGAGACAGCCAAAAAGGATCTGGCCCTAAACTTTTTTTCTCCACCCGCCCCCCCAAAAGTCTCCACTGTTCTCATCCTCTGCAAGTACTTGGAAACAACACATAAAAGTCAGGTTAGAACTTTTCTGTTTAATCAAGAATTAATCAAATGTCAGAGACTCAATGTTCTAGATCAACAATTTCCGGGATTGATACATCTTAATCAAGTAATTAGGTGACTTTTTCGGTGGTGTTTTCCACACCGGAGAGAGGAACAGATTTGCCGCTTTGCTCCGATGGCTGCTAGCAGCAGTGTTGGTTGTTAACAGAGACATTTACACCGAACCACCAGTTGGCAGGGGCTAACACTTTGTTACTTGCTATTCCCACATGCTGAGGATTGTGGGAAGGCTGCCAAGCTTTCTGTTTCATGTAGCTCTTCGGTGCAATAGCAACAAAAAGCCTTGGGAAAAAAAAAAAAAGAAGAAGAAGAAGAAGAGAAAGGAATAAAGGAAACAATAAAACTAAGTCCCCAGCCTCTCCTATTAAACAGGATAGAATGGGAGATTCTTAGGGACACTTTTGTTTTCTTCTTTTCCCCTTTCTTTCATTCTCTCTCTCTTCATTTAAAAAGCATTTTAAATTGAGGTTGATACCTCTCAAACTTTAAAGCACGTTTAAACTGCCTTGGGGTCCTGTCGAAATGCAGATTCTGACCTGAGGATTTTCACTTCCAACTGTCTCCCCTCCTGGTGATGCTGGTGCTGCCCTTCCTGGACTATTATCTAGATGATGCCAAAGGCTGAAGAGACAGCAGGAGGACTAACACGTGACCACAACTGGTAGAGATGGTTGTGGTTGTCCACACACAAGGCCTCTCAAGTGACTGTGATGCCTTTCTGTTCCACCTCTTGTAGATACCTGGGATTGAGCCTTTTTAAAAATATATATATATATTATGATCCCAAACAGTAACCTCACTTATACTGGATAAAATAGTATGAGTTAGAAAATCTTGATCCTAATTCCAATTCTGTTACTAACTAGTTGTGTGACAATAAACTGGTCCTGAATCCTCTCGGTGTCAGTTTGTTCATCTCTGTACTGAAGGGGATTGCTAGTTAATGTGTTTGATGGTTGTCTCAGTAACTAATTTGATGGGATGCCATGACCTACATATCGAAAAGGTAAAATCTGGGGTTGTTTCTGAAACCAGCAGCATCTGAATTGGTTTGGGGGTACTTTAAAATAACCAAAAATAAAATATAAAATAGTAAGATCAGCTCCAAACAATGAATAAGGCTTTTCTACTGTGTGTCTCTGACCACATGAATATTTGAGCCCAAGTAACTGAGGGCTGACCATGACACAGATCATGAGCTGGTGACTAAGCACACTCTAATGTGTGGAGGGAAGTGATACCTAGCTGAAATAGGATGACTGGGAAGGTGGGGAACATGTTGGAATGATGCAAGAGAGTCAGAGGACTAGGTATTCGAGGACATCAGCCAAAGGGTAACAGGACTTGACAATAAGGACTGGCACTTCTGGTTCCTTTGGAGATTAGTAAGATCAAAACATGGCTCCTTCTAGATCAGTGAGACTAAAAGGCAAGAATTACCATGGAGAGATGGGAAGTACAGACTTCATAATCTGTAAACCCAGTGAAAAATGAAAATGCAGAGCCCCTTCATCAGTAAAGTAGGAAATAAGTGCCATTAATATACTATAGAATAAAGCTTCTTCCTTTCTTCTATGATCTTTCTCAACTTATTATAGTGTTTACTTAATACCATTCTAAGTGAAGAAAAAGAAAAATTTTAAATTATTACCATGAATTTTGCCATCTAAAAATTGCACAAGGCCTGTTTAAGATGCAAATATGAGAGCACTTATTTCTATGCAGAATTGCCAAAATGACATATTTCATAGCTCATACATTCATATATATTTTGTTCTCAACACAGTGGAAACATTGCACAAAAATAATGCAACTATTTTTGACTTCTTGGTATGCACATATTCTATCAAAACTTTCTGCCTTTTATTTGCTGGTAAGAAACAACTGAGAAAAAAGAAAGAAAGAAGAAGGAGAAGGAGGGATGGAGGGAGGGAGAGAAGAAGGAGGGAGAAAGAAAGAAAGAAAGAAAGAAAGAAAGAAAGAAAGAAAGAAAGAAAGAAAAGAAAGAAAGAAGAAAGGAAGACTGAATTATGGGTTGCCCTGATTTTCTCTTTTCTTCTGTCATTATTTTTTATCATAAGTGAGTAACTAATGCAAGAAAGTAACACAAGTAGGAAAGGACACAATAGAGTTCCTATGGATCCACTAGAATTCTGAGCCTGGGGGCATCAATGCTATATGTGAACAGAGAGGCACGGTAGGCATACATATATCCTACATTCATATACAAGTTCCACTGTCCCAAAAGACTTCACGTACAAAATACAGGTTCAAGACTAAACTGTTAAGAATTTCAAGACTCTCACAGCAGAGCATTAAACCAAGTGTGGGACACTGCAAAACTGCACTAGTTGAATGTCCATAAAGCTGAGTCTAGATACAGAAACTGGAAAAAATGAATTAGGCAATGATTGGTCCAGTCAAGAAAAGAATCTGGTAGCCAGAATTGCATTATAGGGACATAAGGAAAAGAGAGATAGGTTAATTCAATGTTGAACCTCTGAACTCAGGGAAATGCTACCAGATTAAGAAAAGCATTTATTTCAGAGTTAGGGATTATATAAATGATGACCTTTGAAAATATGTGACATAACTGTATAACCTGATATATCTTCTCAATGACTTTCACTCCCACTAAAGTGTGTGATATTTTTCTTTCATTATAGAATGAGAGAATTGAAAGGGATATTGATTTTACAGATGGAGAAACAGATCTGGTGGGGTAAAGAGACTTGATCTAGGCAACAAAACTCATTAGAAACAGAATTGGGATTAGAACCTAAACTTTGAAAATCCTAATTCAATATCTCTTTGAGTACCCCATGCTAGTTCCTTTTATAACTCATCAAAATGGCAAGTGGTCTCTATTGGTAATGTTGAAATATTTTTCATGTCCGTAAAAACAATGAGAAGGAAATTGAGAAAATACACTGTTTTACCTTACTCCAATGTTGAAAAGTGAGTCTTCTCTCTTTCTCTGACTTTCATGAGATGGTTTTAAAGGAAGGATTTTTTTAAAAGACTTTTTTTTTTTTTTAAAGAGAGAGACTATTGGGGTGGAGGGCAAAGGGATAGAGAGAGAGAGAGAGAGAGAGAGAGACTCTCAAGCAGACCCTGAACTGAGCATGGAACCTGATGTGGGACTCCATCCCATGACCCCAAGATCTTGATGTGAACTGATATCAAGAGTGGGACCCTTAACCAACTGAGGCAGCCAGATGCCCCTAAAGAAAGTATTTTCTCTATAACTTCTGCAGTGCTGAGTTGGATTGTAAAGGATCAGAGGCTGGCTCATTTAGAAAGAGTGATTAATCATACTTACCACTGAAGAGATGAGTAAGGCAGGGTCACAAAGTCAAATGTTATGTAGGTGGTTGCTGACAGATTCATTTGAAACGAATGAATGGGGGTTTTAAAGGGCGAAGAGAGGGATTACAATGGCTTTTCAGTTTAAAGTGTTGCCTGACAAGCTGTCCATAATATAATATCTCTGATTTTCCCCTAAAATCCCAATAAAGATATCAGGAAAAAATGAAAACAAACAAATACCAAAACTTGTTGGTCCACTTTTATCAAATACAACTACTAAAATAACTATGGAGTTTAACAGAGAATGTAATGAACTCATCTTTTCTCCAGAAATCAAGAAAAACTGCCAGTCTAAAAGGGGAGGCTACTGATTCAGAGCCTTTCATTGTATGCTAACTGAAATCAAGTTGTTTGCTTTGTGGGCACTGCACTTGAGACAATCAGAGTCCTCATACTTGTTCCCTCACCCCATTGGCACCTCCTCTTCTATATCTACCTTGAAATGAAACTCTCAGAGAACAAATCAAAGAGAATAGCAACTGGGGTGAATGAGAAATAAGATTAGTTGTGGCATATCATGTCCTGAGAAGTATAATTCCAAGAAGTAGACCATGGTTGGTTAGCATATGGACAAAATATGCACCAAGCACTGAATGTTTGGCACATTTGGTTTTGTTGGTTAGTTAGTTGGTTGTTTTTTTGCTGTGTATTTAGTAGGTTCAGAGTGAGAAAGAAATAGTAGAGATAGATTTAACTCCAAACAATTTAGTAGAATAACTTGAGTTCAATACTTACTAGGTTCTGGAACTCCTGCGAGGAAGAGTGACCAAGAATATGCTTTCCAGGTTCAAAATAAGAAAAAAGATTCTACCAATACCTAGGCAACACTGAATGAGGTCAATAGAAAGTTGTGAACCATTTCTATTGAAAATAGTATTGCTGGTTAGAAGTATCTTCATTACAGAATGAAGATTACAGAAATTCATTACAGAAATACAGTATATTTTTTAAAGGCAAATAAAGAGAAAGGAAATATCACTAACAGATTTAAAGTAATGGCATATATTTCATGTAGTTTCCTACAGAAACAGAGTAGTTTCAGATAACCGCTGGATGAGCTCAACAGAACACACAATGGCACATGAGAGAGATGTGAGGAATGCCAAAGAACTGAATAAAAGGCACTGTGGTAAAAAAGAAGCTCAGTAAGACGGAAATGCATAGCAAGGACACAACGCATAGAATGGCAGAAATGAAATCTTTGTCAAAGAGAGCAAGGGACCAAAAGAATACTTGGGAAAATTGGATTTTCTGATCTAGAACATGAACCAGAGAAGCCATCTAAGAATGTAGATAATAAGACAGGTGGTTAGAAAGATGTTGTTAGACATTGAGGAATAAGACTTTGTATCATATTTATAGAATATTGATGTTCCTGAAAAGGGAAGAATAAAAGGAAAAAATACACTAATCAATGATTTAACCAAAGAAGACACTTTGGGAAACAATGGCCCATGTTTTCAAAACAAAATGACTTCTTATATTTCAAGCAAAGTTAATTAAAAAGGAACTAAATTAGGGGCACCTGCATGGCTCAGTCGGTTAAGTGTCCAACTCTTGATTTCAGCTCGGATCATGATTTCAGGGTGGCTCCCCTGGGTGTGGAGCCCACTTGAGATTCTCTCTCTCTCTCTGCCTCTGCCTCTCCCTCCCCCACTCACACAAATTCTCTCTCAAAAAAAAGGACCCAAACTAAAACTTATCTCAGCAAAATTTTGAAATAAAAAAAATCAAGAGAACAAATGTTACATATATTCTGATAGAAATTTATAGATCTGTCAAAAAGTAATTATTGAAAGCATATGTATTCATAGTGTACGTAAAAATAACATTTAAAACCTTAGTTAATACATCCAAATACTGTAAAATGGAAGCATAGGAACTAAAAGTATATTAAATTTTATGAAGTAGTGTGTTAAATTATAGATTCTATTTTTGCTGTTAACATTTAGACATATAATAATTTCAAAATAATTTTTTTAAAAACTAGTAAAAACTATGAAAGTAATACCAACAGATATCTATAAAAAATAAAAGCAATCAATATAATCCATAGAAAAGTATTCAAAACTACCAAAAAGCACAAAAAAAACCCTGAAATCACTAAACCAAGACTGCATAAGACTGAGGAAATATTGCTTATTAAAAGTAATTTGAAGAATCTAATTAGAATCTATGAGATATGGCTAATGCAGCATGTAAAGGAAAATTTACATTAAATATCTATTACTAAAAAGAAGAAAATATACAAAGTCATTAGGACTTCAGCCTTCATTTTACAAAACTAAGAAAAGAACAACAAATTAAACCCAAAGAAAAAAGAAAAGAAGTGATAACGATTCTATGCAAACTCTTCCAGACAATGAAAAGGAAAGAGTATTTTGCAATCACTTTGTGAGTCCAGTAGTACTCTACTACCAAAGCCAGGTGAACCACTATAAGAAAAGAAAACTACAGACTATTATTTCTCATAAACTTAGGTGTGGAATTTCTAAACAAAATGTTACCAAATCAAATTCAATAACATATAAAAAGGATACCAGTACATCATGAACAAGTGAAGTTTTTCCAGGAATGCAAGGTTGCTGTAACATTTTAAAATCAATTACTAAAAAAAATTAAAAAATAAAATAAAATAAAATAAAACCAATTACTGAATATACTTGATCATCACAGCAAACTATAAAAGAAAACCATATGATTATTTCATTATATATGGGAAAAACATTGGATAAAATACAACATTCATTTCTCATATAAACCTTCAGTAAACCAAGAATAGAAGAGAACCCCCTCAACCTGAGAAGAGCATCTAAGAAAAACAGACAACTAACATGATACTGAATGGTGAAAGACTGAATGAGTTTCTCCTAAGATCAGAAACAGACAAGAATACTTACTATTCATTTCTACTCAACATTGTACTGGAGGGTCTAGCCAGTCAATTAGGAAAGAAAAATAAATACAAAGTAAAAGGTGAAGTAAAAGTCTCTTTATTTATAGATGACATGATTGTAGAAAACCCAATGGAATCTATATGAAGCCACTAGAATAATAAGCGAATTTAGCAAGCTTGCATGATGTAAGATCAATCTATAAAAATCAATCATATTTTTATACTATCAAGGAACCATTGGAAATTGAAATGACAAAAACAGTGCCATTTACAATAACATCAAAAACATGAAGGGGTAGATTTGACATAAATTTGTGTGGTAAAAACAACAAAAGAAAAATTTAAAAGGACCTAAATAAATATGTGGAAAGATACATCTTGTACATGGATGGATCAGAAGTCTCAGTATTTTATAAGCTGTTGATTTTCCTTAAATTGGTCATAGTATAAGTGCAAAACTAATAAAATCCCGGGACTTATTATTTTTTCTGTAGAAGTTGCCATTGACAAATTGATTCTATAATTCATATGGAACCCCAAGTATCTAGAATATTCAAAATACTTGGGAAAAGAATACATTTGAAGGATTAACATTATACAACTTCAAAACTTATATTAAGCCAAAGTAATCAAGACAGTGTGGTGTTGGTATTGAGAGAGAAAAACGGAGAAATGTAACAAAATAGGGGATCCCTGGGTGGCACAGCGGTTTGGCGCCTGCCTTTGGCCCAGGGCGCGACCCTGGAGACCCGGAATCGAATCCCACATCAGGCTCCCGGTGCATGGAGCCTGTTTCTCCCTCTGCCTGTGTCTCTGCCCCTCTCTCTCTCTGTGTGACTATCATAAATAAATAAAAATTAAAAAAAAAAGAAATGTAACAAAACAGAGAGTTCAGGAATAGATTCACCCACATATAGACAACTACATTTTGATCATCTAGTCTTTCAGAAGAAAACAGAATATTTTTGTGACTTTGAGATGGGCAAAGATTTCTTAAATAAAATACCAAAAAAATCGATAAGTTGGAATTCATCTAAAGTAAACCATTTTTCTTATCACATTAAATAAGAAAATGCAAGCCTCCACGCATAAGAAGTATAGAGAGATGGCATACTCTTAATGTGTATATATCATAAGGAGTTTTATCTAAAATACATAAAGAACTCCTACAAAACAACAATGGAAGGCAAACAACCCAATATAAAATGATTAAAAGGCTTGCACATACACTTCTCCAAAAAGACCAATGAACACATTAATAAATAGCTAACATCGATTAGTCACAAGGGAAAAGCAAATGAGATCTATAATGGAGTACTATTTTACACCCATTGCATTGGCAAGAAAAAAATAAAAAGACTAGTGATATGATACCAAATATTTGCAAAGATGTCCAATATGTTTCTGGTAGGAGTGGTCCAATCATATTGGGAAACAGTTTGACAGTTTCTTTTGAAGCTAGACACATACTTATCATTAACTCAATAACTACGCCCCTGGATCTTTATCCAAGAAAACTAAAAACATGTGTCCACATAACATTTTTTTGTAAAATATTGGTAATAGTTTTATTCTTAATAGCTAGAAAAGAAAAACAAACCAAATATTCATCAGCAGGAGCACAGATAAACAATTTGCAGATTATCCATATACAAATAAAAAGGAACAATTTGTGATAAACTCACCAACATGAAATGATCTAAAATATATTCTATTGAGTGAAAGCAGCCAGATGCAAAAGAAAACACATTATTCCATTTGTTTGAATTCCAAGGACAGGGAAAACTCATCCTTAATGATAGAACTTAGATAGTCATTGTCTCTGGAGAATGGGAATTTGTAAAGCGAGTCCAGAGTGCTTTGTCCAGTGATGGAGATGTTCTATTATCTTGTTTGGATGGTTTTTGCATGCTTGGCTACGATTGTCAAAAACATCAACTGTGAGATCAGTGATAGGTATTGAATTTTTTTTTTTAAAGTTCTAAACTGCACTTTTGATATAAATTTCTCCTGCCATGTGGGTATATGTGAATATATGTATATATCTATTTAAATGTGAGTGCATAAGTGTGCACATGTATGTATGCATAGGTGCATGCATACGCACACACAAATCTAAACCTGAATATAATCTCCTATAATATTAAAATGGTTCTTTTGCCAGATCAATTTTGTTAGTAAAGACAGGTGGAGGGGGGGCCTGGGTAGTACAGTTGGTTAAACCTCTTATGCTTGGTTTTGGCTCAGGTTGTGATGTCAGGGTTGAGAGATCCAACCCCCCCATTAGGCTCCATGCTCAGAGTGGAGTCTCAGAGAGAGTGGCTCTCTCTCCCTTTCCCCTGGTCCCTCCTCCTTTTAAATAAGCAAATAAATATATAAATATAAATATATATATATATATTTAAGGAAAGGTGGGTATAGCAGAAAGATCCCAGATACTTTGCTTTTGTCATTAATACCCAGGCACCCCGATTAGAAGGTGATGCTATCTAATATACATATATGTTGCCCCCAGTAATATTAAGCACAATGTTATTGCCGGAAGCAAATTGAAGAGACAGACAGTGGAGATTACAGCGTCTGAACCTAAGTTCATTTTACCTTAGGGGCTCAGTTGTTGATTTTAAGCCATGGGTTTGCCCATGCAAATGGCTTTGGAGTTCATTTTCTACTTTTGTTCTCCCCAACCCTTTTTTTTTTTTCTTTCCTTTTTGCCAACCAATTTAAAACCAAGTAAATCAAACAAACAAAAAGTAGGTGTATTTTCCTCAGACAAGAATCTCAGTAAATTGTTCTCTAAGTAGTAAACTAATATTTTTTTTTAATTTTACTCTTTGCATTTTGTATAGAAGAAGCTACAGGGAAAGAGACAGAGACAGGGAGAGACAGAGAGAGAGATTGAGATTAAAAGGGACTAGTCACTTATACATCCCGACCTCACTGAAGGAAGGATGAAGGGGAGGAACATTCCACATAGCAAGAAACACCAGGCTTTGGAAGTACTTTATCCTTTATGGCTAATGTTTATAAAGCATTTAATATGTGCCTATCATAGTTCTTATTTTATTTATTTATATTTCTTTTTTTTAAGAGTTTTATCTATTTATTCATGAGAGACACACAGAGAGAGTCAGAGACATAGAGGGAGAAGCAGGTTCCCTGTGGGGATCCTGATGCTGGACTCAATCCCAGGACCTCGAGATCACTACCTGAACTGAAGGCAGATGCTCAACACTGAGCCACCCAGGTGCCCCTATTTATTTATATTTCTATTCTAATTTTTTTTATGTTGAGTATTTCAATGAATCTTAATTAGAGTCCCATGGGGTTCTTTGACTTTTTCAAATACCATAATGAATGTGGACCATACAAAGAAAGCAGTGTGTAAAATTCAGCTTTTGCTTTTATGAGAGAGGGATTAACTCCTGGAAGAACAATCACCATTACTTGTCATTCAGATAAGTTTCTTGGCAAAGCCCAATAATAATTACCCTAAAATACTATGGAAAACCAAAACAAACAAACATATCACCACCATGATATCAACAGCAAAATATTTATTTCTAAACACTGCATCTCCAGGGCAAAGTTCTAGAATGCATTGTTGCAGTCAAGGGCTCAAATGTATTCCGTTCCATATTCGTAGACTGTTAGGTTGTCTTCTTCAGGCGTGTAATGCATTTCTCACTCTTGTGTGATTTTTACTCTCCTTTTGTACACAACGCAATCACTCTGCAGACCCTCAAAAATAGCTGTTTCTTGCTCTGCTTGCAATAGAAAATGATGTGTTTGTACTTTCGGCAGTGCTGATATTGTGTGAGTAATGTCTGTATTTGATCATCTGGGTGCTTATTAGTGCAGGCAAAACATTCAAATTTGCTTTTAAAAATTTTCATGGAGCGGCTGTCCCTTCATTAGAGGTGGGTGGGGAGAATGGGGAACATAGAAGACCCTGGTTTATCTCCTTACACAGTGACCTTTTTTGGAGTCTACCCAGAATTAAATTAGATGTTGCAGCTCAAAGAGTCAGTTCTTATGTCTTTGCTAGACATATAGGACATAGATCTAGCTTTCAATTACGAACATGCAAAAGCCACCGATAATCTCAAACTCATTTCAGACACTCCTGATGAAATTGGTTTCAAATACAGTTGATCCTTCTACCAAAACACTGAATAGCTTTTATTGTTCTTTTCTGCATTTGTGGTCAGAGTGCAGGGTTAAGGAGGAGAAAATGGGAAGAAAGAATTAGGAGCAAAGGGGATGGAGAGGGTAGACAAATCTTGCACAGTACTCGCCATTATCCAGTGGATAATTGGTCCCTTCACATTTTAAATGAGGATGGACTGAGGGCAGAACTTCACAAAAACTTGGTGTTTACCTTCCATAGGGAGGGCATGTCAGAAGGGACAGGGCTAAGTGACAACTCCATCTTAATGTGTATGCTAGACTCCAGGATTTTGGTGCTTCACCCTTTCGAGGAAAGAGGAAGGAAGGAAGTGGAAATCCCAGTCAAAAGAACAAAAATAAATCTGGAAACCGAATTTTCACTTTAAAGAAGAAAAGGTCTTAGTTTTTTTAAGTCATGTATTTTTTTCTTTTATCAAAATCTAAAGAAGAAATATGTATACAAAATGCATCATTTCCTACTCACCAAATCCTTAGGATGCTCCCTGAAAATGTACTTTGTTCCAGATCTCAGGAAATGATCAATGAATTTCTTTTATCTTTCATTTCTACCCTGCCTCTCTCATTTCTATATTTCTAAGTCTGCATCTACACTAAGTCAACAAATAAGAAATGAAAACTCACACTCGTGATGGTTTTCTTCTCATGCAGTTTGTGAAGCAACTTTTCTGATAGATGTCTTCACGGACCAGAATAGTTGTTCCCAAGGAGTGATGTATTAGTCACGGGTTTTATGCCTTATAGACACCATCTTGTGTCATCTCGTGCCATCAATCTTCTCTCCTGACATGTGATGGCTCAGCAGAAATTCCAAAGTGAGAGGGAATTGGTGGAAACCTTGTACTTGAACTTTCAGAAAAGTCCTATCATTTGTGAATAGAGCCATCAGGTCATTCTTGAATCAAAACCTTCAGTGAGAGAGACAGGCCTAAAGTATTTTGCAAAAAGCAGAGAAGTGCTGCATGGGCACAAAATGAACTCAAAAGAAGTGAAGCAAACCCAAAAGAATGAATGGAAGAGATTCATTCTGTAGAAAAAATTAATGAGAGAAGCCACCCAGGTTTACATTCTACTCATACTTACCCTGAAACAAAGAGACAAAAGGTGTACCATTGATTTTTTTTTTCTTATTGGATCACCTTAAACCATTTTAATGTTCCTATTTCTCTTGATGGAACCAACCTCATTTATAGGTATAGTGCCAAAGTGCCTGGGAGAAAGGCATTGTGGACAAAAGTTCTCCTAGCACTTGGGAGCTCACCTAGGAGCCCTGTTACAGTGGCACAGCCAGATGCCAGATCATGCCTGTCACCTCCCCCCCTTTTTTATACTGAGATGTTTTTAGACATGATTTCCATATTTCAGTAGGAAAACTGGGGTGGTAGTCTTTTTTATTTGCTTGTGGGAGAAAGAGAAAGAACATCAGAGCAACAGGTGGAGAGTAAGGGTATTGGTTTGTCTCTACAGAACATACGGTGAAAGAAAGCAGGGTCCTTGCCCATGTGGCCACGTGTCCAGCCTCTCTAGGCTTCAGTTCCAGGCTCGGCCCAGCCTGTTCCAGCTCACCTAGGTGACCAAAACCTCACTCTTCCCTCTGGTATCCTCCAACTGCTCTTTCTTCCTCTGTCCCAATAACCAAGTTGCCACCCCACCAAAATTGCAAACATTCCCTGAGGCAAGATAAAAACAATAAAAACCCCAATGCCTCGACACCTTTCTGATATTGTTTGGGAATGGCACCTCTTTATTTTTTAATCAATCATTTGTCACAGCCAGTGTCTAATGCTTTCTCCACTCACAAAAGTGAAGCTGGCAGCTGGGGCAAGCGATGCTGAACAACACTGTAGGGAAGCTGGCACAATCTGAAGTAAAAGTCCCCTGGCAGGAAAAAAAAAAAAGAGAGAAATACTTGTAGGCAAAATGAGACCTTGAGTCTGACCTCTGAGGCTCCTTCTCTCGCCTCTTGAATTCTGATTGATGATAGATTTGAGGGTTTGGTCTTCCTACAGGACTCCTGTCACCTCCTGATGTGTACTACATAGAGGAGAGTCTACTGTCCATGCCCAGAGTGAGAATTAATAGTTGTGTGTGCGTGTGCGTGTGTGTGTGTGTGTTTTCCCTAACAGCCACATGTTTGTTCAGATTCTTGGCATTTCTCTCTTTGTAGAAGCAAAAAAAGATGCTGCAATGGAATGACAAAATAAGAAGAGCGGGAGGGGTTTGCTGGGCTCAGAAGTTTCGAGGAGAGAAAATAATGCAACTGTCTTTGTAAATGCTTGTTAACACTAATCATTTAGAGCACAGTTTCACAAAGATTAGTTGGGATTTGTTGTAAGCCTATCTGGGTGGTAGAGTCATTTGTGCTTCTTGCCTATGGGAACAGCTGCTATTTAGTTACTTGATTGAAGAGAATCACGCCCTCCTTGCCCTTCCCCCATGGGCTCTGAAACTACCTCACTGCGGTACTGGAATCAGAGCCAGGTTCTTCATATTTTATTTAAGCCAATTTACTGCCCAGACAAGGTCTTTGAAACATGGCACGGCTGCAGTGGCGCCATTCATCTTTTGCCTAGAAATGTGACTTGGCAGGTTGGAGGGGCCCCCACCAGTCTTGAGACAAAGGTTCCTGTCACTGCCAATGAGGAGAGGTCATCATACCTCTGGAGCGCATCCTGACCCACTCAGCTAAACTCTCCAGATGCTCATGGCTCCCTGGCACATCTGTCTTGTCTCCACCGTGCTTTCCAGGAGGCCCACACAGAAATCTGAAGGAGCCAGAAGCTCGGTGTTTGCAGAAGGTCTCCTGTGACTTCGCCCTCATTGAAATGCCAGTACAGTGCAGGTGGAGAGGCATAGGTGACCAGGAGCTGTGACACCCCTCCACACAAAAGAGGTCCCATTGCAAATGTAGCGGGGCCTTTTGTGGGAATGTTAATGCTCCAAACTCTGGGATGACTCAATTATCTAGATTTTCAAGTGGAAGATTCCCAGGTGTCAAAGGGTAAATATTCCCAAAATAACCAAGAATGAGAATGAACTTCACTTCATCTCTCCTCCCCAAAACTTAAAAATTCCAAACTTGTTACATTAGGATAAATCATGCAGAAACACTCCAGCTGTTCGTTACTTTGTGAAAGCCGAATTCAGCATCCCCCCCTTTTTTTACTTTGTTTTTCAGAGAGTAGTTCTGAAAGGATGTGTCTGGTATCTGGTATTATCTATCTATAATTCCCTCTACATTCTTTCCTTTTCTTCTGCCACTCCTCATTTTTAAAAAAAAAAAATTTCCAACAGTAATATTTGCTTTAATCAAACTTCCCAAACCTTTAGTAATCCCAGAGAAAATTGCATTTTCAAAAAAGCATCCGACATCATTTGTTCCTCTGAGCAACGGAAAGAAGGGGCACGCGTTGGTTTAAGGAGACACAGCAGTGCAGTGAGAAGTGCTTTAAAATCAGACCCCGGGGGATCCCTGGGTGGCGCAGTGGTTTGGCGCCTGCCTTTGGCCCAGGGCGCGATCCTGGAGATCCGGGATCGAATCCCACGTCAGGCTCCCGGTGCATGGAGCCTGCTTCTCCCTCTGCCTGTGTCTCTGCCTCTCTCTCTCTCTGTCTGTGACTATCATAAATAAATGAAAAAAAAAATTAAAAAAAAAAAATCAGACCCCGATCGCAACCAGCTTGGTTCTGATCTGTGGTCTTGAGCAAGTTACTTACTTTTCTAAGGCTTATTTTATTCAAATTTAAAGAGAGGGGGAAAGACCTAATAATCAACGAAGAGGGTTGTAAAAGCAAAATAAACTAATATGTCTAACATGTAATGCATAAAATATATAATGTGTTTGGCCCATAGTGGGAGGTCAACACATTTCAGTATCCCTTCTGGGAGATCACTGGCTCCAGATCTTGAGCATATGCCCAGACAAGTCATGGAGCTATTTTTTATTTCTGGTAGCTGTATTGTTCTTCAATGCATATCTCGCTTAACGATGTGGGATATGCCAGAGAAGGAAGTGGAGCTGCCCTGCATTTGGTGGCTCCCCGCTCTGATGCGTCAGCCCCTTTGAGACCATCCTCAAGCCACTCCACCCCTGAAGAAGCTCCAGGAAACTCAGAATATCGGACATCACCAATTCAGACAAACGCAGAATCGTGAGGTTTTAGAGCTGGAAGTTAGCACAGGTGTCATCTATCTAGACCAGTGACTTTCAAATTCAATCGTGACCCACCCTAAGAACTAGTGTGACCCAGTGCTCAGGAACTTCGGTGCACACATTATATACGTACATAACTGAAGTGAAACTTGACCACAACAATACTTAGTTCCTTTAACTATGGACAATATTCTCCACTATTTTCCATCCTATGTCACTTGAAGGTAATGTTTATCAGTGCCACCACATTGACTGTGTGATGGCCATTTGACAAGCAGTGATCTACACAGACAGACCCAGATTGGAGACAAAGAAATTGAAATCTGGAGCACCTGGGTGGCTCAGTGGTTGAGCATCTGCCTTTGGCTCAGGTTGTGACCCTGGAGTCCTGGGATCGAGTCCCACTGCTTCTCCCTCTGCCTATGTCTATGCCTCTCTCATGAATAAATATATAAAATTTAAAAAAAAAGAAATTGAAATCTGGAACTTTTCTTTTTCTACCTCATAAGGGGTCATCTTTCTAAGTGGTCATCTTACATGAGATTGCTGCGACTTGCTTTTACCGTGTACTGGTAAACCTTGTCCCCGAAGGGGTTCAGAGTTTAAATCCATATGCTCTTTATCACGGGCAGATCCATAGCAAAATTCTCAGTGCCCCACAGCACATGCTGCAAGGTGCTTCCGTGAGAGATACCGAGGCATTTGGTCCAGGCCCTCCACCTTAGTCCTTGGTCTCTGACATGTGTCACCGAGGTGACCACTGAATAATGCAATGAAATAACAGGTCTGAATTAGGTCTTCTTGATAGAACACTTGGAAAATCATGAAAATGACTTCAAACCTTCATCGTTCCTATAACCCCTGAAATAAAATGGATTGAGTAAAGTAAATGCTGCTGTAGCCTGTGGCCAACATCACGCCAGCTTCTAATGTTCCTAAGCTTCTGCCTCCACTCGGCGACTTCTCTGTTTCTGCCGCAGCTTGATGGTGTTCTCCCCTTTCCTTTGAAAGTTGCTTCTTGATAATAATAAAATTTTTAGCCCCAGTGAATTGGGAAACACAACATCAGAAGCAAGAAATATCACGGAAACATCAGTTTTAAAAATCCGTGTGACTGCTGGATTCTGCTCCGCATAGGGCTTGAAATTAATTATTAGTTGAATGGCTTACTTTTCCTTTTGCCTCATTTTCTTTTTTTTTTCTTTTCTTTTCTTTTTTATATTGGATTATGCTGTGAGTGTCCTTGTCCCTGGCACTGGGATGAGTTCTCCTAGTAAAACAGATAACCCACGTTGAGAAGTGAGGGAAGAGCTTGGGTTGTTGACTCACACGGATCTGGGTTCAACTCCCACTTCTCTCACCAATCAGCTCTGTGAACTGGGCAACAGACTTTATTTCTCAAATCTTCAGTTTCCTTATAACCGAGGCTAACAATAAAGCAGATGTGGGGACAATGCTGGTGAAGTGTTCATCCTTTTAAATGTAGCCAGCATATGAATGTTGATCTTTTCCCCTCTTCCTTTCTCATAGTGAAGTGAGAAATGTGAAATATGATCTAGTCAGGCTGTATTTATTTTCAAATGAATCAAGTTGTTTGGTGTTCTATTCATAAAGTGGTAAATTATTTTGAAAGTTTATAATCCATGGACTGTGTAAGGGTATGTTGTTATAAACTGGTTTTTCAATGACTTTCCTTATACTAACACTACCCTGTAAGGAAACACTGACTAATGGGATAGAATTGACAGGCTTATCATTGGTGATAAAATGTGGATTTCAAACACACGTTTAATTTTTCTGGGTAATAATTATTGGGTCAAATAATCCCTAAGAATAGATATGTTTAATTATTCAGATTTAATAATTATTGCCCATCAAAATTCCAACTGTGTTTCTGGCACCTGCATCTCTCTGAAGTGAGAGCGTGTCAACTCCATCTTGATTAGTGAGTCAAGTCACCACCTTGTATCTTATCACAATAGAGTCTCACTTGCAGAGTCGTTCAGCTGCTGGCCTAGTCAAAAGTTCAGAGAAGAAAAATTGTACAGCTGGATTAGCTCGTCCGTTCACTGCGACTTTTTTGAAAAGTTCCCATGAAAGCAAAATCTTTGGTTCTTATAATGTCAATCACATTGGTCTGTATTGTTCTTCTGAGAATAATAAATAATTTAGGGTCAAAGAGGATTGAAAGGAAGAAGGCTTCTTTTGACCCCAATTACACACATTTTCTCTCACCACTTATGCTGTTATGGAGACCAGAGAACATGACCACACCCTGTACTCCTGAATCACTGTAGATACTGCTCTGAAATTTTTCCTCATTCTTTCCATCATGTCTGCCCATCAACCAGAACAAGAAATAATATTTGAAAGAAGAAGCTTATCTTTTTAAATTTTTTTTCCTTTAGGCTTCTCTAGATTTCTCTTATGTTCTTTGCAATTGATCGTGTACTCATTTAATTTGTTGGATGAGATCCATAATGTTGGTGTGATGACCATTAATTAGTCAATATTGAAAATTCCTATTAGAGAAGACAAATAATGCAGAAAGTCACATGTCTTTGGCACTCATATAAGGAAATGACTTTTGTGGCTATAAAGGGGATCCCAGACTATAGATACTGTAAATCCAAACACCTCGGAAAGTCCAGAGGCAGGCTAAGACTACAGAGCCCCAAGGAAGACAATGATCCGAGGAGCTTTCCCAAGAACATAGTCAATGTGGAGCAAGTGAAATGAAGACACCTTTTAAGTTCATAGGACTTATGTACAGTGTTCAGATTGCCCTCAAACTCTGCTCTTTTCCCTTCAAATTTGACATAGAGCTTTAGTTTTTTTTTTAATTATTTATTTATTTATTTATGATAGTCACACACACAGAGAGAGAGGCAGAGACACAGGCAGAGGGAGAAGCAGGCTCCATGCACCGGGATCCCGACGTGGGACTCGATCCCGGGTCTCCAGGATCCCGCCCTGGGCCAAAGGCAGGCGCCAAACCGCTGCGGCACCCAGGGATCCCGACACAGAGCTTTAGATAGAGAAGTCTCAGGAAAATCAAAAGAAACAGATAAATTTTTAAAAAACATTTTTTATTTATTCATGAGAGACACACAGAGAGAGAAGCAGAGACATAGGCAGGGGGAGAAGCAGGCTCCCTGTGGGGACCTCAATGTGGGACTCGATCCCAGGACCCCGGGATCCTGACCTGAGCTGGACGCAGATATTCAGCCATTAAGCAACCTAGGAGATCCAATATAGAGAAAATTTAAGAAACAAAGAACTCCACAAATCTCTACCAAGATACTGGGAACTCAAGAAGCCTTTGAGAAGTGGAGAGGGCATTTCTCCTCTGCAGAGAGAGGTCTGGGGAAGCATGACAGAGAAACTGAAAGGTGTGCATAGCACATGTAGGCGACAACAGCCAGATGGGGGGCCAGCAAGTGAGGCTGTGATGGACCATGGATGTAGCCAGAGAACCCTGCCTTAATGTCAGGAGCAAGATAGAAGAGTGGGGGGAATATTTTGTTCCAGGGGCTTTGTATTCAAGATCACTTGGCACAGAGAAAACCAAAGACTGGTCTGAAAAGGTAAATGTTTGCAATCTGACTCAGTGCGCAGGTGTGCGGCCTGGCCCCAGCTGCTTCTTCATGAGTACTTCATTCCTCCCTCTCCCCCGCTTCCCTGTGGCTGAGCATCACTTTCTCTGCCACAAACAGCTTTTCCTTGCTGGATTCTTCTCTGCCCCGGCTACCGAAAAAACGAACACGGCTTCTAACTTGCCCTCTCTCTTTGAAATTGGGACTGCCACTGCTTTTAATTCTTAAGAACTTTTACTGTCAGTGAATACAACAACACCAAGCAGCAGTAAGCAAGAAGTAGCAAGCACCAAGCCGGTTGCAAAGGCTCAGAAAGCTCAACACGGAGACTGTGAATGAATGAGTCCCGGGGTGTTAGTGCAACAACACCCGTGGCTGCAAGCTCCCCTTTCTCACACCATAGACTCTCACTCCCTTTCCGCACGGTTTTTATGTTACTTTGGGGCCTCTGGGGAAAAGACGCTAAGACAGCGTTAGAAATGTAAGAGATTCCTGGAGAGAAGTGACTGGGGAAGAAACGTAAAGGGCAGAGGAACAGGTATCCGACTACGATGCAGGTGCAACGTCTGCGAGAGAGGAGGGGGCAGGAGGATTGCACAGAAAGAGCCTCCCACTTGGGTCAACTCCAAAAACCGGCTCAGCCAGGCCCCTGCGGCCCCTGCAGCAAAGTGTGCATGCTGGAGGAGCCCTGCCCCAGATGAAAATGCCCCTCCCCATATTCCTCGCTGCTCCCCCACAGCCTGCCCCACCGTAGTCGTGGCTAGCAGCAACCTGGTGGGAGCTGATCCTGGAGGTACAGCAACTGAACTGTGCCCTGGTGGCCCTGGGCACATGGGGTCTCCGCAGAGGGAGGAGGGAGCGGCTCAGCTCCTGGACTGGGTGTGCGTGGTCTTAGGGGGCCTCTGCTCTCCCACTGCTATTAAGAGGCCGACTTCTGTGGTCACTTCTGCCCTCAAGCTTGGCCCGCAGGAAACAGTTCCCATGCAACTCCTTAGTGACACCAGTGTCCCTCGCCAGCGCGCTTCTGATGGTCTTGGTAGCAGGTGTGTCCTCGGGGCCCTCCTGGGGAATGGTCAGCTGTTGGGTCATGATAAGGCCACTCCAGATGCCCACATCCTCAGACTTCTTATCCCTCCCCATGCTGTCTGCTGTGGCAACTCAGACTTTTCATCTATGCACAACGTGGACAACGGTGCTTTCTCCAGGCTTCTAAGGGCCATACATCCCTGAAATCCTTGCCACAGGACTATATCCCGTGTCCCAAGAAAGTGCTTCCAAATCAATAAATTCTTGCCTTTCCGTTTTTATAGCCTGGTTCCTTTGACCAAGTACCTGTAAAATGCAACCATGGCTTCTACTAATTCTTTTAGCTTCTTTGAGAAGCCATCTCTTTGTTCTCTTACCAATGGAAGCCATCCTCCAGCAGGATTATGCTGGGTTTTATCTGTAATGATCAATCTGGCAGCCAGGAGTGGAGGTGACAGGTACTGAGTGGACACCTGTTGCTTTACAGGAGAGAGACCTCTGCAGTGTCTTCCCCCACAGGGAAAGTGCTAACTCTTCAAGGGGGTGGTACCTTGTAGACTCTGAGCATCCAGGTAGGTCCACAGAACCACAGTCATCAAGGCATCCACTCAATCCTATTCCATGTTTCAGGGACCCTGGTTTCCCAGACAGGACTCTGACCTTAGCGTACCACCCTTGCTCAAGTCTCTAAGTATTAAAGACTGCAATTCAGCTGTGTCTGCTTTCCTACTGCACAAGATAAGGACTTCTTTGCAAGCTAATTACGAAGTCCTCTAGCTCTCATACTTCATCTCTAACTGTTTGTTAATGGACCTCATAATCTCATTATCTCTTTATTGCTATTCAGTGCAACTTAGTAATGGCCAGCCAGCTCCACTGTCTTTACATGAACTATTTCTTCCACACTTTACAAGTACCTGAATCTTCCCTCTGGCAATGGCATGCCCTTCCACTGAGTCATCTTCCCAGGTTACCCTGGGTGTAAGCCTTTACCAGTTCGGATACCATCTTGGGCTCCTGAGACTATCGGTGCTCCACCTAACACATGAAATGAGGTCCACTTATCAGCTAGATTCAGAGAGTGATCATATCCTGATCCCATTTTATCACTGGCTCTCTGGAGCCACCCCCAGGATTGATTGAGTCTTTAGGGCCCTCTGGGAAGCTGTTGCCAAGACTGAATTAGAAGTACAAAGGATTTTTAGAGAGAACCACCTGTGAAGTGTAATGGTAGGGTAAAGAGAGGTGGGCAAGAAGAGCTTCAGACCAGGATACAGAGTGCTGACACCTCTTGAGAGAGAAAGAGAATGAGGGAAGATTGAGTAGGAAGAGCCACACACTATAAAGCAGCTCTGAGAAAGTCTCCGCCGAGCTGCTGAGGAGCCCACAAGGAACGACTGCCTGTTAGAGCAGTTCTACATTGGTAGAAATGGTTTGACTCTAATATTCTTGACCTGCTCAGACATGGGCTCAAATGCTTCTGGAAGAACGTGACAGAGTCATTTAGGGCCTGCCCCATCTAATCTTCCCTTGATAAAGTCCAGGCTCCTCAGACTATCTGCCTTCCATTTAGATTGACCCTACTGTAGGGTCTGGAAAATTCCCAGTACTTTCAAGAATCTGCTTTCTAATCTCTTTTACTGATGAGGACATTATAGATTTTCCATTGGTAAAAGGTAGACTATTGCTCCTACCTCAGAGAACTGTTAATGTAGGTTAAATAATGAAATATTTGGAAGGTGCCACCCTAGGGCCTAGCACCATGGCAACTGTTTAAATATTGGTTTCCAGTACCCTCCTTACTCAGGCTGCCTAAAAAGTGTCCCCTGGTCCACTGTTAATTCTGCCTTTTTGTTTGGAAGCTTCCTCATCCACCTTCCAAAGATAATTCCTAGAACTATTGGTTTTACATTAGCTCCCTTCAAGATTCCTAACTAAAGTCCATCTTTTCCTATTTAAAATTTGCTTTTGGGGCACCTGGGTGGCTTCAGTCAGTTAAGCGGCTGCCTCTAGCTCAGGTCATGATCTCAGAGTCCTGGGATGGAGCCCTGCCTCGGGGGTGGAGGGGGGTGGGTCCTTGCTCAACGGGGAGTCTGCTTCTCCCTCTCCCTCTGCCCCCACCCCCCATTCATGAGCTCTCTCTCTCTCTCTCTCAAATAAAAGAATAATCTTTTTAGAAAATTAAAAAAAAAAAGTTGCCTCCTGTATTTAACCTGCTTCCACACTTCTGTTCTATCCATGAGGGATATTCCTTGAGCTCTTCTCATTATTATATTAGAAGGACTTGATATTACATCTCAGTGGAAGAGTGAAGCAATGTGACTTAGGTCACCAACTCCGCCATACGCTGTAGACCCATGTCAGCCTGCCCATCTTCTACCCTCCTGAATAGAGGGTGGAATATCATCATGTTCAAATACTCTAAACTTAACTGAGATTACAACAGACTTTTTATTTATTATTTTTTAAGGAAAGAGTGCTGTTCCTTTACTCATTACTCCTCACACTTAGCACTCAAAATACACATGTTCTGGGCATATGCCGCCACAAATACACAGACAGGCCGACTTTAAAAGAGGCATATTTTTGCACTCCTTGACATCTGCTTATGTTGGTTATAAACACACAACTCTTCTGTTTGTGTTTCAACATGGTCAGAAAACACACTTGAATGTGTCAAAGCCTGTCTGTGTACTCCTTAATAATTGATGGAAATTGTTGCAGGCACAGAACAGCCTCAGTCAGGTCATTTAGGGACTCTGGCTGGAGCCGATTGGGAAGGGTAGGGAGGAGGAGGCCGTGACTTGGTGGGCTGTGGGTAGCAGGTAGACAGGGTGATCCTTTTTCATCCCCCACCTCTGTTCCCACCCACCCCCATTTCTCTCCCTCTTCCTTTTTGTTCCTTGAGAAAAATGAGATTAGGTTTCCCATTCAAGACTCAAGTAAATTAAGAAAAATCACGACAGATTTCTCATTGTGGATAAAGGGAGACACGAAAGTAAAGAGACCCTTTTGCCCTCTGCTCTGCTGTTTGGCCAGCAATCCAGAGGCTCCCACAGCTCCCACGGTTGCATACATTTGAGTGTGGGGACAGAGCTGATTGTCATAAGCTTTTTGTGGTACCTATTCTGATTTGGGAGCACCTACATTTACGACAGTAGTGTGGCATTATCTTGGCTTTCACACACACACAGAGGCACAATTTTCTTTATTTGCATGTGGAGATTCTATTCACAGCCATCAGTCATATATATATGTGTACATATACATATATATGCACATATATATATATATATATATACACAAATGGTAGTTGGCTTCTTTTCACGGCATTGCATTTTATGAGCAAGCCATCTTCATTCATGTTTTACTGCAGAGAGATCACCATTACTATTAGACATGTGAAAATAGGAGCATTGATTACTCACAAAACAGCAAAAATTAAACAACCTAAAGCACACAAAGCAACTCATCAAATTCAGGCGACTGGAAGTATGGCTGGAAGGTTACAGCTCCTGTCCAAACTAAACCTTTTAGCAATGATTGCACTGCCTTTCATGCTGTAAATGACAGTCCCCCAGCAGGCTGCACTCCTCTGATCCACCTCACATCCTCTCTGTAATTGGCTGCCTGTGAAACCTTCCTCACAGACAGCCTTGTTAGCACATGGGGAAAGAATGGTACAGGCAACATATCAAAAGGCTGAATATGGAAAGAGAATGAAAGACCCCTGCAGCCTGCTGCAGCCTGGTAATTGGCGAGCGAGAGAATCTCTGTGTGTGTGTATGTGCGTGCATGTGTGTGTGCATGTCCACGGCAGCCCCTATGTTGAGGATTGCCAAACAGAGGGAAAATAATCAGGTGAGGGGATAGAGATACTGTGGGACAAATGCAGTTGAGTGAATGCACACTGGCAAAGAGTGCACACATTTCACAGGATGGTGTCCCTGTCTTCAGATGAAATCTGCCACTGCTGCCACCAAACACCTGTGCAGTTGTCTCCCGATCACCGTTATCAATGGAGTTGATCACCATAGTCCAGAGGCTCTGAGGCTTTGACTTTGTCCTCTCTTTAAAGTGAGAAGGTGTGATGGAGAATGAAAGCATTTGCCATTGAAATTCCCATTTCCAATTTGAAAGTCCTGGAGAGTATAAAGGAAATTGCACTTGGAGTGAGGAGAACTGGGTTTAATTCCAAGTTTGTTGATTGTTGGCTGCAGAACATTGGGGAAAACTATTCACCTTCCAACCGGCAGTTGGTTCAACCTTTAAATGAAGATGATAATCTCTATTTCGTGTGATTTTCTGGGGATTAAATGACTTGATGTGGCAAGCCCCAGGGATGATCATACCTGTTTCTTACTACCTGTTTCATTGTAGTTATTGCTATTTCTCTTTGCTGTGAAAAAAGCACTTTGTAGGAACTTAAAAAGGGTAAATGGGGGGCAGCCCAGGTGGCTCAGCGGTTTAGCGCCGCCTTAGGCCCAGGGTGTGATCCTGGAGACCCAGGATCGAGTCCCACGTCGGGCTCCCTGCAGGGAGCCTGCTTCTCCCTCTGCCTTTCTCTCTCTCTCTCTCTCTCTCTTTCTCTCTCTCTCCCATGAATAAATAAAATCTTAAAAAAAAAATAAGTGTGAATGGGGTGCCAGGGATGCGGAGTCGTTTAAGCATCTGATTCTTGATTTCAGCTCAGGTCATGATCTCAGCTTGAGCCCTGTGATGCTGTGTCAGGCTCTGTGTGGGCATGGAGTCTATTGAGATTCTCTGTCTCCCTCTCCCTCCCCCTCTACCCCTTCCCTGATCTAAAAAAAAAAAAAAAAAAAAGAATGCAGCCTCCCTTTGGCCTGATCTTATGGCTGACTTTAGCATGGCTGAATAGTTGGTGACATCTTTCCTGTTCCTTTATTAGAAGAGGAAGAAACATCTTCCCCATGTGAATTAGGAGCCCTGAAGGTCAGGAAGAAACCTCACCCATACAAAGTACACTCCATCAACACAAGGTGTAGCTCTTGCTCAGTCTGCTAATGAGATTCTCTTCCCTTGACCCCCTAAACTAGTCCCAGAGAGGTGCTCTGCTCATCCACACAATTTTACAAAATGTGATATCCTCCCTTCAAAAAGAGCACAGAAATTATTACCATTGTTCTTTAACTGTAAGAATTGTCTTCCGTTTCCTCTTTGAAGTAGAAGTCGTGTGCCACTTAGATTATTCCCTTGGCAACCAAGGCATCTACTCTCTCAGTTTTCAGGAGTGTCTGCCGCTAGTGCTCACAGCTGAGTCTCTCCCTGGGAATTTCTCTCAGCCAACGGGCACTGGCTCACCCAAGTTTGTGTCCCTTCCCTGTGACCGCCTTTATCAAATGACTCATGGATGCAGATATAAATAGTTGGTTCTATTGCCTCAACTAGTGACAACTCTTAAGGGCCACCCCAGCCCCAGAACATCCCATGAAATCAGATGCTCTATTTTCTCCTCCTTCTCTCATCCCTTCTTGGATCTCTGACAGGGGTTTTTCTTGAGAACACTCCAGCATCAGGTAGGGTCCTCCAAGAGGCAGATGCCAAACCAGAATTAGACATACATATGTGTTTGGTAAAATGCTTGTGAAAGATGGGGCAGAGGAAGCAAGAGTAAGCAGTGGAGCCTTTAGACTGTATCACAGGTCTGGCACCAATGAAGGGGGAGAGGAAAACATGTGGTATTGAGTGAGAAAAGTCTCTGAAAAAGCCTAAGCCTGCCTGATCAGGGGTCCAGGGCAATGATTGCCCATTAAAAGAATCCTGAGTTGTGCAAAAACTTCCTGACTGTAGGACCTTTGCCATGGAGAAGAGCGAGGAGACCATGGTCACAGTGTGAATGCTGGAAAAAAAAAAAAAAACCCTAAACTAAAGGCATAGCATCTAGAGTCTCTCAGTCAACCTTTCCCTAATAGCAGGTTGTTTTGTGGGTAGATGGGAGTGACACATCCCCATGGCCACCAAACGTCCTTGATTTTCTTCCTAAAATGAAAATCTCCATCTCATAGTCATTTTTCAGGGAATCTGACATAAAAGAGTTGGGATTAGGAATCTTCTGAGAAAGCAGATCCTAAAATAGGATTGTGAAGCTGGGTCATGTGAGGGCTGGCTGGTAATGATGGCATCACCACTGGAGGTAAGTATTCAGAGTTCCTGGCATGTGGCAGTTATGTCACTGTTAACATTTCTGTGATGGTTAAAGGAGATGGAATCTTGATGGAAGGGAGGCAATGGCAGATGCACTCTCTCAGGCATTTGAAAGGATGGAGCAGTAGTATTATAAAGACAAAGGAATCAGCTGCTGTTTCTGACACAATTTTGTGCAGGAGAAAGACAATGAAATGTTGAGAATGATTAATCACCAATTAAAGGCAAAGTGTGAAAGTCAGAGGATCTCTCTCCTGCAGCACATAGAGACTCTTATCTACTGTAGCCAGAGGGCAGAACAGGCCAAAGATCAGTCCCAGGACTTAATTATAAGTATAGCAGAGCTCCAGAAAAGGTTAAATTCTCAACTCTGGAAAATCTGTTTTCCCAAGGTCAAGGACCCTTGTTGGGGAAGAGTAAACTCTAAAGTATCTAAATCAATATCCTCACATATATTAAAATCCCAGACACTTTGAAATCTTGGAGCCTGCAGAAGTGGCCCACTCATCCTTATTAAACAGCACACACTGCCTTCCTTGCTGAAGACAATTGAAGACATGTCTGGATGCCTCGTAGGACAGCATTCAGACAGGTATATCTACCCCTCCTCTCTTTTCATGGCCACTGCACCAGAAATCAGGGCCAAGTCATTATATAACACATTTGTAAGGCCAGAACTTGGTAAAGAAGGAGAGAACTCTACTTTGACAGAGTCCTGGGACCCAATCCACATATCCTGGCAGCAGATAAGGAGGGGATTTTGGAACTGAACCCCAAAGGTTCTAGATCACAGGGTTGGAACATAAAATTTGCTAGAGGAGAGTTTCTTAATATAGGAGCACTTTCCAAGAGCCCAAAACAGCTGCCTGGGCTCAAATCTGCAGAGAAGGATGTGCAGATACGAAATTGGAGGAAAAACAAAGGACAAGGAGAGCCTTTTAGGCCATGATGAGAACTCTGGACTCGGTTCTCCTTCATGGGATTGATTTGAATTCTGTATTATTAGATTTTAAACTATTTTAACAATAAAAGAAGGAAGTAGTTTCTCTAAGAAACTACACACTAGGCATGGTCAATACAATTCACTTGTGCTGCCAAACTCACGTCCTCTTGCAGACTTCAGAATAAAACTTCTCCTGTAACTGAAAAAAGGTTTGAGATTGCAAAAGTAGCTAATAAGAACATGTTCCTAATTTCAAGTACTTATTGGTATAGGTTAGGATCTATTTTACTTGAAATTTCTCTCAATTCTAAACCAAACACAGAAATAAAACTGGACATGCAGGCCAAAATAAGGCTGATACTTTATTAAAAAAACAAAAACCTGATTTCAAATTTTAGTAATGATCTTAATGTTCTCATTGACTGCCATTAAGATCCACTAGTTGGAAAAAAAAAAAAAAGATCCACTAGTTGGGACTCATAAAATAAATCATTGTAATACAATACCATTGGTTCCAACTACTTAATACTTTAAGGTAATAAATAAATAAATAAATAAATAAATAAATAAATAAATAATCATCATTTGTTTAAGTAAACACCACCCCCAACATGGGGCTTCAACTCAGGACCATGAGATCAAGAGTTGCATGCTCTACCAACCGAGCCAGATAGGCACACCAATATCTTGAGGTATTACTTTGTTTCCAAACAGTATCCCCCTTGGGTAAAATATGAATTGAAAATACCAAGCATAGGTAATTGTGAGCTGATAAAGGATTTAAGAGTGACATGGTGATATATTTGGGGAAAAAAATCATCATCCTGATGGTGAAGTCAGACAAGAAAGACAGTTGAGCCTGAAGCAGTTATTTAATCCTGGGAAAAGCTGGTCCTATGACTTCAAAAAATCTCAGTGGGAATGGGGAGGAGAGAGGACAGAATGGGGTGGCAAGTGCTGAGGTATATAATCTACTACTCCTGGGTGAGGCTCAGATGCAGAGAGTGATGAAGGGTTTGGGGTGGTGACTTCAATGACTGGATGTATCTGACAGCTTCTTTGTCTTTCACTTCTTGTGCAAGCCTGCCGCAGTGGCTCCAACATAAAAAAAAAAAAAAAAAAAAAGGTCTGTGACTATGTTTTGAAGTGTTAAAATACATGTCAGGGATCCCCAGGTGGCTCAGCGGTTTATCATCTGTCTTCGGCTCAGGGGGTGATCCTGGAGCCCTGGGATCAAGTCCCACATTGGGCTCCCTGCATGGAGCCTGCTTCTCCCTTTGCCTGTGTCTCTGCCTTTCTCTCTCTCTCTCTGTCTCTCATGAATAGATAAAATCTTTAAAAAATAATAAAAAAATACAGTCAAATATTGATGCTTTGGTTGGCTTACGATCCTTTGAAAAGTCCATTCCAATAGACTTTTATGACCCTACAAAGTGTCTGTGCTTCTCTTAAGGGGCTTTGTCAAAAATAAGAACCAGCTCTAATGCCTGAATTTTTCCCTCATAGTGGCTTCTTCTGAATCAAACAATGTCTTCTACTTAGAATCCTCATTTTTAAGAAATCCTTTTTACACCATAATTTGGAGAACATCTAAATGGAAAATCCTCTTTATCTCCTATCTACTGGGTAGAATTTCTAGTACTGCATTTGGTAGGCAATAGAAATGCTTTAACCAAAGTTCCAAACTTGCTCATGCTCTCCTATGTATTAGAAATATTTAAGGAAAGATCTTTATTTCTGAAGCAATTACAGATACATAAGAATTTGCAAGGAAATGTACAGGGAGTTTCAGTGCACCCTTCATAAGGAAATATACTTTAAAATTATCTAGGAATTAATTCCTGAGTGCTTAACAATACACACACACACACACACACACACACGTATATATGAGACTGGGTAAGGCAGGGATATGAGATATTAAGGCAGAAAATAGCAATATTGACATGTTAATGACTCATTAGCTTTTCCCAAGAGTAGCTAAGTGTTGCTATGTTTCTAAAGGTGTCCTGTTTGGACCAAAGTCAATGACAAAATCCTCACAAGTATGTGGAACCTGAAACAGTAAACATATTTCTCCGGTATTTAATTAACTCCACAGAACATAAGGCAAGTTAAATCCATCTCTAAAGGAAAAGCAACAGTCACAGCCATAAGCATTGCTCAAATGCATATGGGCATGCTTGCATGCTTGCATGCACATGCACACATGCACACACAAGCAAAATGAGTAGTTGTCTGGATTTTAAATCTGAAATATGCCTAATTTCTCCTGTGCACTACATTTCTAAATATCTTGGTCTTTCGTTGGCTAAAAATACCAAACATTATTGAAGAGACTTGTAAGATTTTGGGCAAAATTTCTTTGAAATATATGACTAATTCAGATACCTGACTTTTTGCACCCAATCTTCTCCTAATCCTGAATAGCTCTTTTGTCACCCTATTTTAACCCTCACAGTGTTTTTCAGTTCTTGCTCTCCTACCCTTCCATTAACTGATGTGACCACATATCCCAGACAATGTGAAGTGGTCATACTTTGTGCATTTTCTAGGCCATTTCTAAAATGTAAGTTTCATCTTACATTTGCATAGCATTATATAGGTTCAAATACTTTTTACATACATTATCTTATTTCCCTGGCTGAGCGCCCAACGTGGCAAGTATTATTTCCTGATTCAATGGCATAGAAAGTTGAGCTTGGGTTGATGAAGAGATTTGCCTTAAAATTGAATAACTAGAAGAAAATTGAATAACTAGTTAGCACTAAGGACTGGAAAAAGATCCTGGATTTCTACTTCTAAATCCAGTGGTCTTTCTTCACTACCATAGCTATAGCTGTTGTCATCAGAATATCCTCAAATTCTCGAGCTTTCTGGGACTACTGTCAGTAACTATTCCAATAAAATGGCTGGATGCCCCACATCTTATACTGCCCCATAGCGGGAACTACGCTGGAAGTCATCTCTTGAGGATGACGACATGGCCTCAGCCTGGTTTCATGCATGATCACGCAGAGGGCCACGCTGTGAACTGATCCACCCCAGATCATCGTGTAAGCAAGAAATGGACATTTTCATTCCTTAAATCACTGACGTACTATTGCCTTATCTTACCTAGTTAAACCTTTGTAGCCAAATATACCCATTAAAGAGGCTCCCTTACTGAAGGTAAATTCTCTCCCTAACAGAAATGCTATCTTTACCCAAGAGCTTTTTGGGGGATGCGTTGTATTCCCGTTACACTATGTAGGCTGAGGTAGAAGGCAGGAAAAAGCACAGGCCCTGAGATGAGGCCAACATGGGGTCAGGGGGCACAGTACATACATTTAGCTGGATGACTTGAGGTAAGTAGATTCATCTCTGAGCCACAATTTCATTATTATGAAAGCGGACTATTTGGGGAGAAGTAAATATGATAACAGGTGTACAATATTGTAGCACAGTTTTCCTGAATATATCTGGCATATGGTGAGCAACCAATAAATATTAGTAATAGTTATTATTGCTCATGGAGTCCATGTCAGGCTTATCCCTGGTTAAAAATATATATGGTGAATTATTTTCTGAAAGAATGGACAGTTGGTCCTCAGAGACTTCACCCCGAATGTGAGGAATGTGGACACTTAACTGGCCCTGCTTGCTTTCTCCTGAATTATGGTCTCTTTCAAACTTTATTTTTACACTCCTTTGTAACATACTTTCAGCATAATGCTATATCCAGTCCTTTATGATTTCAGGAACTTTTGTTCTTAGGTCTGATACCTTGTCCATAATAAGCATTCAAAAGTCTTCATTGATCTTTTAAAAAAATTTTATTATTTATTTATTTGATAGAGAGAGAAAGAAGGAGAGCAACAGCAGAGAGGAGGAGCACAGGGAGAAGCAGATTCCCCTTTGAGCAGGGAGCCCGAGGTGGGACTCGATTCTAGGACCATGACCTGAGCCCAAGGCAGATGCTTAAACGACTGAGCCACACACATGCCCCAAAAGTTTGCATTAATCTTAACTCTGGTGCACCTATGTGGTAACTTGTAGATCCTTCGTCTTATCAGTGCCTTATAAGCCAGCATCCAAAAAGCTAGATACACATTTGGAGGACGGAAATAATTCATGGAAAGATGGCATAAATGTAGAAGGTGCAAAGATAATAGGTGAAACCAGTTAAGGCTCTAATTCAATTCCTTAAAAGCTTCTTTTCCTTAAAGCATGTTTGAAATATGCATTCTGTATTTCACAGTAAATACACAGAATTTTTAAAAAATATTACTATTAAACTATAACCATAGATTATCTTACCACTCATTGCTAATCTTTTGGTTTAATTACTCCTATTCTCTTTTCAAACACACAGACGTGCGAATGTACACTATTGTTTTGTTTTGTCTTTGTTTCTGTTCTTTTCCAAATTTGAATTCCTACCATTCAGTTCTGTATTCTTCTATTTTCATTGAATATCTCATGTAGTAAACATGTTTCCACCCAACAGTCCTTTTTTGGGCCCAATTTACATTTCTACTATGATGGCTCAGTAGCCACTTAACTTTGGGCTTGAAGTCAAAGGAAGTTTTGAATTCTTAAATTTTCTTTTGTGGCAACCCTTCTGCAGCTGTTCTGAGAAATGCTGCTTTTGTTAAGATCCTCTTGGCTTTTATCACCTGGCTGTCACTTATTTTACAGAGTTAGCAGGGCTATTTGAGGGTGGGGAATCCATGCCACTCCCTGGCACTTAGCCTTGAGAGTATTTGCCAGAATGGACCTAGGGAGTGCTGTAGGTCATTATCAGGAGGGGATGGATCTTTAACTCCGCCTCTAAAAGCTCATTCAGCACACACACACCTCTTATGTCGATGCTTTGACTGACCTTTTACTTTTTTTTCTGGTATCATGATTAAAAAGTATGTCTTAATACCAACAATATTGAAATATATGCAAGTTAACATCATTGAGAAAGGAAATTGGTGATGACTTCTCAAAATCTGGTGGTTTAGGTAGTCTGTGAAGAGATGGGGTATGGACCAGGCCCTGGAAACCTCCACAGAGTACAAGTCAAAAAACATTGAAGATTTCAAGCTGCCTGTGAATGTACTTTATCTTATGGAAGATGAGACAGTAAATTATTGCATTGCACCTAACGGATACAGGGTGAGGGTAAGAATGAAAAGGTTTTTCAAATTTTTAGCCTAGGGTTTTTAACCTTTTCTCTCCTCTTCCCATCAAACCTGCCAAGCACATTTAGTAGATTCATAATGCTGAATTGGCAAGCGAGTTCGAAGGTGGGGGTTGGGAAGACAGAGATGAAAACCAAGGGATTCTATTAGAAATTGCTTCTGCTCCCTCATTAATCTTTTACAGCAAATAATACATGCAGAACTCAGGCTACTGAGGTCTCCAAAGAATATCATTTTTTGTGAGGTTATAACAAATTAAAGAAATAAATTAAGTCACTAGCCCAGCAGGGAAGTGCTTGAAATCCTAGGCTCTGTAGTCTTTACTGCTGTCTTAAAATTATAATAACAAAGAGGCCTTTTCTTGAAAAAAATTTCAAATATTTATGATATATATTATATACATGTAAATTGCTAATGTAGTTTCCATTTTGTTTTGTTATTAACCTTAGCATACTCCAAAAGCCCCTCTGCCCTAGTTCAAAACTCGTACATGCTACTCATTAATTCCAAGTAGAGAAAAACAAGGTATAGAATGGACTAGGACCGGAAATCTGGGATTTTTTAATATAGAAGTAGAGAAGTATACACTCTGTCTTTGGCTTTGTGGATTTACATGCATAAAATATGGCTTATTCATACAAAGATTGCCTGGTTTCCAACATATAGAGAGATGAACGTAACAGAGTTCAGTTTGGGGCATTCAGTGAAGGAAGGTGAGCTGTTCCAGTGGAGAGGACACTATGTCTGCCAGTGTGCATGCTACAACATAGTGCCACATTTGACCTGCTATGTGGTCCACTTAGACCTCCTTGCAGCACCCCTGTGAAATGTCCCTTTCTTACTGGTGAAAATTGAGGCCATATATACTCTCTTAAAATAAGAAGAAAGAAAAAGAATCCTATAGGTTGTTTCATCTTTTTTCTACTTCATCATTATTAAATCACTTGATCATCTAGGCCTTTATAAACCCTGTTAGCGATTCATTTCAACTGGAACAAATAATACTATAATGGAAGTATTGAATTTAAAAGACACTAGTCTTCTAATCCTGATCTAGAGGGAGGTAAAATGGCCACTGACCTGTGGCCACAATTCACACTGCACCTCTCTACAGCGTAATTGGATGTTGGAGCCAGGAATAGAGATTAAGTCCAACTCTTGTTCTCATAGAAGGAAGTAGGAGCAAAGACATGTAGATACAGTGGTTTCAACTTTGCCTTTCTGACTTGCAGCTAGCTCAGTCAAGTATCTTTTCCTCTACTGCAAGTGGCTCTCCTTTGGTATACATACATACATACACACATGTGTGTGTACCCCCTTGTGCACACACACACACACACACTTTAGCCTCTCCCTCTCATCTCCTAAGACAGTTTCTAGAATCTCCACCTGCTGTCTAACCTCAGAGAATATAGCATAGAAGACATGAATACACTCTAGTAAGAGGCATCTTAGTTAGTCCTATGAGAGAACTTTTAGGCAGCAAAAGCCATAAAATATGGAAAAGATTTATGAAGGAAAAGCATGTGCTCTCCTTCTTATGTATGCCTATGTTGGTTTGCTGGTCTGGGTAATTTTCAGCTGTGGACGAAGATTGACCCATGGGATCTCTTTGAATTTCAAATGCTTACACATTCAGAAATGCTCCTGTGTACATTTAAGTCATCATAATCTAGAATAACGATGTGGCACAAGTTTCAAACAAACCATGCACTCTCCATGATATAGAATGGATGTAGTCTCTGAACCTTATTACCTAAACCTGAATGCATCATTTTCTTTTGAAATTAACACAGAGGACTGTCATGGATTGGGTGGCAGTTGGGGAGGCAATGGAGAAAGGGTTTGGAGGAGGAGAGACACCGTTCTTCCCTTGACTTTGCTCTTAGAAAATATTCTCTGTCAATCAGCCTTGCTATTTTTCTTCTAAAATGAAAGGGCTGGAGTACATGAAGTATAACCTTAAAAGTACATGATTTGGGCACCATCTCTGTACATTGACTCTTTCCTGTTATGATATCAGGCACTTGACCGCACTTGTCCATTTCCTCATGCTCTACCTTAACCACATATAGTGACACTCTAAAGGCGCTACTGATCAGCTGTCATGTGATTGCAATCCAGATAAAAGAGAGAAGGTGGTGAGTAGAATTCATCATTTATCAGTAGGCAACAGAAAGCAAATAAGGACAATATTGACGAGCAATGTGTAAGCTTTAGAATCAGGAAGAAAAAAAACAAACCTGTATTTGAACCTTACTCTGTCTCTTATTAGCTATTCATACTTGGTCAGATCACAGCATCTTCTGCATCAGGTTACTCAGCTGTAAAATGGGGATAATGATAAACCTACTAATGAAGGTGAATAATGCACACAGGGTGCCTAACATAAAGTAGCTCTTGGTAAATCCTCAGAGACTAACTGAAAAGTCTCAGCACTAAGATGTCTGAGTCCAGGGTGGTTCAGAGTTGGAGAAGGAGTGGTGGCAAAACTACTCCCAGTGGTTTTTGGTTCCTTTAGCATTTCGGAGGAAAGATCAACTACTTTGCCTGCAATAATCTTCATTTCAGCCAATTTTGTCATGCTTAATCTATTTTCTGAACCAAATAGCAATGGACACCAACAAGGCCCTGTTGGTTTGCTGGGGCAGAGCTCGAAATTAGGATTTGATGTCCCCTACAAGAGGATATGACAACTGTAGGAAAGTAACTTGCATTTCGTAATATTCATCCATGCACATGTAAAGCAAGTTAAAATTTTCACTGAGATTTGAATAAGATAATGTGGGCAATTTCCTTATCACGTTAATGTCCTTCCTTCTTCAAAGGAGTATTTCTTATGTGATAAACTTCCAATGGGAAGAGACTGCATCTTATGCTTATTGCATAATGGTAGCATCTAATATGAATCAATAAATGCTTATAATCAGATAGTCCTAGACTCTCAGAGTTAAAGACCCAGTGCCTTCCATTTAGATCCATTGATGGAAAGCCCATTCCATGGCTCCTCTGATGGACTGGTTTGTTACAAAAGCGTCACATGGGTCAGGTTGAGTAGCGCTAGTTATTAAAAAGTACTGTCCTGTGTTGAACAAAATATCTATCTCCATATAATTGTGATCCATCTACTTACCATCTCTCTGAAGAAACTCTTGCTCAACAAGAGGCCAAGATCAAGATGAAATGTCAAATACAGGTGAGTAATCCTATCAACATTGGGTTAAATATGGATTAAATAAAGCCCTGGTCAGTGGCAGCAAATTCAGGTAGGAAACACAATTTGTTGTACCACATTTGTCTCCCTCATCTTTAAATTCAGTTTGTTTTAGGTGTGGTCAGTGCAGTGGGTGTTTTCCTTTGAGCCAGTACTTGACTGCAGAAATTACTCACTTCTTATGTCCTGTCTAATATCCCTAAAAGTACTTTTGCCTACAATAAAAGAAATCTAATGAAGAATGGCTCAATAAAGACACTAATTTTCACATGGAACAAAAGGTCTAGAGGTAGGCAATCCACTATATCATGTTCAGTGGGCTAGATCTTGGCATCTTCCCATGATGGCCACATATCCAGGATGAAGTGTCTTATCTGTTGTCATATCCGTCCTCTAATCAAGTCAGGAAAAGTCTTCCCAGGAGTCTCCAGAGACATTCTCTTTAAACTCATGGACTGAGAAATGTATCGCCTGACACATTAATGGCAAAGAGGCATGAAGAATTTGTACTTAAAATCTTCAAGGTCAATAAGAGAGATAGATTAAGAATGAGTTTGGACTAGGTGTTGAGTAAATGAGTTAGCAGTGTGTGCCACTCATCTCAAAGACTTTCTCTGATCACGTGGTTTAAGTACACTGTCCTTCATCTAACCCCACATACCATTTACAGCCCATACGGATAAGTTATTGGCTTCTTGGCAATATTTGTATATGCTTCTCTTGTGATTATATATCTGGGTCATCTCTTCGGGAGCTGGCAATAGGTTTTGAAATATCTTAAAAATGTGTAAAATTGCAAAATTTTCCAAGGGCTTCCAGCTACTACCTATTAGTTGGTTTTCTGTAGATCACAAATTTTACTTCCATTTTATAGAGAATTTGAGACTCAAAGAAATTATATGATTTACCAAGTTGGGCATGATTTATCCAAGACTAGAACTTATGCATTTTGATTGTTAAACCAATGCTTCCTCAACAATTTTTTTTCCTCAACAATTTTATGTCACAAATGATATATAATTTTATACATATGTGTATGTATATGTATTATATGTACACACATAAACCTAGAAAAGCTAAATACATTTAAGATGCTATTGCATAACTATATATAGTTATACATGATTGACCTAAAATTAGAAAGTCTACTCAAAGTAGTCTTATCTAAAAAGTTCCTGAAATCTATCTGTGGATAATGCGTATCATAACTGTGCTTAAGTTATTATCCAAACCAAACCACTTTTAAGAGTGAGTTCTCCCCAATTTCTTTAGAATAATAGAGTGATCTAGAACTTTCTTTCATAAGAAGTAACTTCTAGTCAACCAGGTAATGGATGAGGATGGTGTGGCAGAGCTTGGAATTTATTAGGAAGTAAGAGACTGGAAGAAATAGGCACTGTGTATGCTCAGAGTTCTCAGATTAATTATTTTGTGAACATGAGAGAAGATTACATAAAAGGGTAAGAATTAAGTATATTAAAACACAGTATTGAAATTACATATTTAGTAATCAAACAAGAATATATTAATATTCATATGAAATATGAACTGGTTGCCTCTCTGACAACAAAGAAAATGTGAGCTTCACTTTTACTATGCTGTTACTTTTCTATTTTCTTTGCAATAAGAAATTAAATCATCCAAGATGGAGCAAAAAAGGGAATGAGTAAGGAGAACACACTTTGGGGGGAAGGTTTTCCTTACAACCCTGATCTTTTTCCTCCCTGCTTTGTTCATTCCACACTGTCACCTATTTTCAACAACAAAAAAACGATGGTATGCACCATATTCCAAATGTTATGGAAGTATTAGGTCTTTCAAGGTCATTCAGGCAGCTCACCATCTAGTGAGGGGGACAATAAATGGACAATAACGATTGACAAGTGCTATAGGTATAGTTTACCCTGATATGTTTAGGGAGGATATAAGATGACTTGAGGAACTGCTACAGAACTGCTAGGGGAAAATAATTTTTTAACAGCCCTAATAAAGAGTCTGATTCCACACTTTTTGATGTCTGACTACTGACAGCCTTTGAGCCATACCTCTCTTTCATTCCCTTCTGCCTCGCATGTGGGAAAGCCGATAAGAAATCCCAGACGCTCCCTTCTTTGGTACCTGTGGGAGTTTCAAACCATGCAAACCCCTGCCCATGAAAGAGCACCTTCACCCCCGTCCCTCCACCTAACCACAATAAAAACCCTAATCTCCTTCTCAACTCTCTGAGCACTTTTCAGACCAACTTGGGAAGCCTGCCCTACTATTTCCAGAAAGCCACATGATGTGAATAACAAAATTTGCCATACTTTCTTGGGTATGTGTGGTATCATTAGTCTTGACATCTGAACTAGATTTTGAGGTTAGGGGATCATTTATGTCTTCAGAGTGGCCACAACAACAGCTTTATGGAAGCATAATGTACACATTATGAAATTCACATGAAGGGTATAATTCATTGATTTTTAGTAAATTGATAGTTATACAATCATTACCAAAATACATTTTAGAACATTTCATTACCAAAAATGATTTTTTGTACTAGTTTGCCACTAATCCCTTCTCCCATTTCAGCCCCAGGCAACCCACTAATCTGCTATCTGCTGTCTCTATAGATTTGGGGTTTTTTTTGGACATTCCATGTGGATGGATCCATATAAATGTATTCTTTCGTGCCCCAACATAATGTTTCATAATGTTTTCCAAGATTATTCTATGTTGATATATATATGTACACACATGTATATATACACATTTGTATATATATATATATATATATATATATATATATATATATATCAGTATTTCATTCTTTTTTATTCAAAAGTTTTAAAATCAACTGTTCTAAAGCAAAAGTGCCAGAAAGCTGGCCTAAAAATAGTTTTCAGTGTTTTAGGCATTACTCAGTGGAAGAGAAAAACCATTTGTCATCTTTTCCAAAGACAGTAGAAAAATTAGAAATAGCTACAGCAATAGAGTATATATTGAATTTAAGACAATATTTCCTCACTCTCCTCAAATAATAAATCCAAACACCTAGTGAATTTCCTTTCCCAAATATCTTTAAGAAAAAATACAGATAGCGGGCTCTCTGTTCCCAGTAAATGGCTGGAACATTATTGCTTCTAGGTCATTATTTGTTCCTTATGTTATTTTATTACACACAGTATAATACAATATTATAACTATTTCCTTGATGTTGGAGAAAAGGTGAATACAGTGATTGTTTCTATTACTAGCTAACTTTTGTTTTTTTTTCATATAATAGTAATTTTTCGTATAAATTACCAGACTGGATATCAGATACTTCAACTAGCTTTGACTAACCAGTTGTCTTATTTTGTTCACCGGTACAAGAGTTAAATTAGTGATGGTTTCTAAATTCCTCTTTTAGTGATGGTTTCTAAATTCCTTTTTTAGCCTGTGTGAAGCCTCCTATACCATGGACACATCTCATATTGGTTGGTTTTTCTTTTAAAGTGATGCAAAGTTCTTCTTCCAGGATTGCTGGATCAGGAAATCAGGACCACCTCTTCTGCTAAGACCAAATAAAAAACCTGGACAAAGTAAAAATTACATCTTGTTAGAAAGCTAACAAGAAAGTGAGGAATTACAGAGCCAAAATTAGGGAGAAGAATGGATGTCAAAGAAGAAAGCCTTGCCTTTAGAGTTCCTATTCGCCTAAAGTCATCTACCTATTCCAAAATTAGTGGCTGGCAGCCTAAGAAGTTTAACTAAATTTTTGACAGATTTACAAGTCTGGAAAAACAAAAATAAAGTCACAAGCCTGTTAAGAAACGAGCCTGGACCCAAAAACCAAACACAGCCAGGGTTTTATTGCATCTATGGCTTGAGCTGAACCGAAAAACATCACTGGGAGAGAGAGGGAGGAAGGGAGGGAGGGAGGGAAGGAGGGAGGGAGGGAGGAAGCTACCTTGTTGACCAGGTGGGAGGCCCTGCTTATACAGAGAAAGTTCCATCGCCCCAACTGGTTGGAAGGGTTGTGTCCTGGTTGGTTGAAAAGTCCTGGTCTTAATTGGTTGGCAAGACCTCATCCGGATTGGTTGGCAGAGTTTCGTCCTGATTGGTCGATATTGATAGGCCGCTCAGGCAGCTCACTCGTCTTTTTAGGAGCCTGGGTCCTCTGTTTTAAGTTCAGCTTCTATGTGTGGCGCATCCTTGACTGCGTCCTGTTTTGCTTTATAGGAAAGGTGGTTAAGAATAGCTGGTGTTGGGACGCCTGGATGGCTCAGCGGTTGGCGCCTGCCTTCTGCTCAGGTCGTGATCTGGGATCCGGGATAGAGTCCCACATTGAGCTCCTGCAAAGAGCCTGCTTCTCCCTCTGCCTATGTCTCTGCCCCTATCTCTATCTGTGTATCTCATGAATGAATAAATAAATCTTTTTTTTAAATAAATAAATCTTAAAAAATGAAGTAGCAGGTGTACTATGTTTCTCAGTAGGTGCTTGTTCCATGGTCTCTAACTGCCTCAAGCCCACCAAGGAAAGCAGACCATTATAAACAAATATTCCTGCCTTAGTTACAAAAAAAAAAAAAAAGGTAAGCATAAATTCTCTGTAAAGGAAGATGGAATTCTAGGTTACAAATTACCTGCAAGTTTTATAAAAACAGAATGTCCTGCATTTGATTTAAAGGGACCAGGGATACAAAAAGGACATGTTTGAAGGATGAATATCAAAAGAAACAACAGAGAATACAAGAATTCCGAGAGGTCATGCAGATAATGGGGCTTTTAGACCAGGATTTTAAGATATCTGTATTTCCTGTGTTCTAAATTCCCATGAAGGCTTTCATCAGAACACTGGAAAATATTTGAAAAAAAGAAAAGAATGAAAATTCTAAAACCTCAAAAACAAGAAACAAGAAGATATTTAATTTAATGTAGATAGATTGAAGGAAGAAAGAAATAGAGTCCAGGGAAAATATGACAAAAAAAAATCTAAACTGAAGTGAGAAAAGAATATAGATGGAATATAAGAAAAAGAGGAAATAGTGAAAAGGCTTACAAACATCGCATTGCAGTAGAAAAGAAGAGGACGTGGTAGATGCAATATAACAAGAAATAATAGGTGAGAATTTTCCGAAGCCAGTAAAAGACATGAAGCCCAATATTAGAAAAGATGTATAAACTTCGGTAATATAAAGAAAATCACACCTAGGACATCACTGCAAAAATGACTAAAACCAAAATCATGGAGGAAATCTTAGGGGCATACAGAAGGGGAAATGTATCTTTATTGAAACAGCCACTAATTGCACAGTTGTCTTCACTAAAATAACAAAAACTGATTCAATGGAATTAGAGCATCAAATTAACAAGGGAAAACACCTTTCTACTTAAAATTCCATAATCAGTGAAAATATCTCTCAGAACTAAAAGTGATAATAAAGACATTGGCAGAGTCTCTTCAAAATAGAAAGAACTTTTCACCCAAAGATGGAAATTATTGGAAATGATAAAGAGCACTTTTTGGAAGAAAAAAAATGACTCTAGGAAAAACTCAAAGCTGCATAAAGGAATATAGGCCCACCATGGAAAGCAGTGTAGAGGTTCTCTAAACAATTAAAAATAGAACTACCATACCATCCAGCAATACCACATTGGGGTATATAGCCAGAAGAATTGAAATTAGGATCTCAAGAAGATATTAACATCCCCCTGTGCGCTGCAGCATTATACATAATAACCAAGGTGTGGAAACAACTCCAGTGACCATTAGCAGGTGAATGCATACAGACAATGTGATTTAGATATACAATGGAATGCTATTCAGCCTAAAAAAAAAAGAAAAGAAAAGAAAAAAGAGAAAGAAAGAAAGAAAGAAAGAAAGAAAGAAAGAAAGAAAAAGAAAGAAAGAAAGAAAGAAAGAAAGAAAGAAAGAAAGAAGAAAGAAAAAGGAAAGGAAAGGAAAGGAAAGGAAAGGAAAGGAAAAAGGAAAGGAAAGGAATCCTGCAATATGCAGTAACATGGATGGACCTTGAGCTTATTATGTTAAGTGGAATAATCCAGAAACACAAAGACAAGTACTGCATGACTCCACTTATATGAGGTATCTAAAATCATCGATTCATAAAACCAAAGACCAGAGTAGTAGCTACCAGGGGCTGGGGAGAAGGGGAATGGGGAGTTATTAATCAATGGACAAAAGTTTCAGTTAAGTAAGATAAATAAGCTCTAGAGATCTACTGTTTAACTTTGTATCTGTAGTGAACAGTAACGTATTTATTGTATACTCAAAATTTGTTAAGAGGATAGCTCTCATGGTAAGCATCTTATCACAATAAATTTTTTTAAAAATTAAAAACATAAAATATATGCCAATCAGTATAAATAAATAATAAATAAATAAATAAGAAAGAATTAAAGCAACAGGAAAGGAAAATAGGCAGCTAATTCTAAATTGATACAGACTACGTAAGACACCTATAATGTCTTATAGGATTTTTTTAAGATTTTATTTATTTATTCATAAGAAACACAGAGATAGAGGCAGAGACATAGAGGGAGAAGCAGGCTCCCTCGGGGAGTCTGATGCGGGACTCAGTCCTAGGACCCCAGGATCATGAACTGAGTCAAAGGCATATGCTCAAACATGACCCACTCAGGTGCCCTGTCTTGCAGAATTTAAAAATATATAATAACAATAGTACATAAGGTGGGAAGTGGGGTTAATGGAATTTAAATATTCTTAGGATTTTGCATTGTTAGAAAGAGTTAAATGTACAGATTTATTTTTAGGCTTCTCTAAGGCAAGGAAGCATTTTGTAATCTCCAGGAAATAATATTCTAACTCAGAAATGTGTGAAGTAAATTTAAGTAAAAATATTTGTTAGTGTAGTAGCCTTGTGCCAATTTTGAGTTTTGATATGTTTCTTCATTTGTTTATGTTACATGTGAAAAAAAGAAAAAAAATTGACCTTTCAAGAAATCAGTGCAAAGAATCATGCAAAAGCTCAAATTCAACTTTATATTTATCTGTTATGAAAAAAATCACCTGAAGGTGACTTTAAGGCAAAAGAACACCCCTTGTTTGAAGGTTGGAAGTTCTGGAAAGGGTACAGCCATTTTAAATCCACTGTTGGCCAAAGTATAAGGCATAAATCCAATTTCTGTGCTCCTAACGTGGACCATATGAACCAATGCTGCTAACAGGCCAATTTACTCAAAGGGTCATGAATCATTTCCCAAGTTTGGGTACTATTACTCACCTTAGAGTGAAGGCAGGTACAAAAGAGACAACTAAAAAGGAACAGGAGCAGGTGAGTTGGCCTCATTTACATAATTCTCTGACCCCACTGGGATATAAGCTTCTGGAAGGTGAGAATCAGTATCTAAGTACATTTTCCAGGCCCAAAAAAGAGCTAGCTAGCTGGCTTGTTGAGGGAAGGAAGCTATTTGGGCTCAGATTCAGGAAAGAAGGTATTTTTTAATCTTCACCTGCTTATTGGCTTTGTGACCTTCAATGGTTTGCTTTGTATCTCAGGTGTATTTTCTGTATTGTAAACAAAGTGGTTTTTTTTTAAAAAAAAGATTTTATTTATTCACAAGAGACACAGAAAGAGGCAGAGACATAGGCAGAGGGAGAGGCAGGCTTCTTGCAGGGAGTCTGGTGCGGGACTCAATCCCAGGACCTCAGATCACAACCTGAGCAGATGCTCAACCACTGAGCCACCCAGGCATTGCTAACCAAAGTGTTTTAACTTGAAGCAGTTTAACTCCTAAGTGTAAGGACTAGAAACATGTGAAAGTATTTTTGTTAAGAGTCTATCATCATTTTCATTCCATAATATCTGTCAAACAATTCAGGTCAGTAGCATTTATGGATGATTACGAAGAGATGGACAGATTTATAGTAAGCATGAAGACAAAACTAAAGCCTTCTACATTTGAGTTAAAAGCAGTTGCTTAAACAATTGCAAGAAAAAATATTCAGATTTTCACAGTGAATAGGACTCAGTAAGAATTTTAATTCTGTCATGTATTATACACTGCTAATACAAAACTACTTGTCAAGTTCTAAATTTACTTTCCTTTCATTAAGTCGTCTTTTAGATCAAGTGCCTTTTTTTAACCTGTTTCTTTATAATAGGAACACAGAATGCACAAAACCAGAATGTTAGCATGATCAGATTTTCACTAATCTGTTAAACAGTTTAATCTGGAACTTTCATCATAAACAAAACATGTATCATTCCAGGAAAAATAAATATGTGCATTTGGATGATTTTGGTTTTCATTTTTAAAAGTCATCAATTTGTTATTTTGAGATGATGGACAATAATATTACCCTCCTCAATTCTAAATAAGTGAAGGGAATATTGTGTTTGACAAAATTAATTATAGATTCTCTGAGACAATGTAAAGGTATAAAGTTTTGAGCTAGTGATGATGTTGAAGTTTCCAAAAGACCTTTCATTTCAGTCTCTGGAGTTTTATGTGTAGAAGTGAGAAAATTCAGCCTTTCTTGATGTTCATATCTAATATGATTTTGTTTAGAGATTCAAATTTTGTTAGCTGGGAGTAAGGTGGGAGATCAGGATGACAGGAATGCCAGCCACCTTCAGTGACTATTTTTACAATTAGGAAATTCTTTTTCTTTTCTTTTTTTCTCCAAAATAATTCTAGCATCAGTGCCCATAAAAATAAGGTTGGATTTATGATTATGAAATATATAGGCTAGATGAGATATTTTCCTTATTAATGTCACAGAGAAATTTGTATGAAGTTTAACAGTTTGTGATACCAAGTCATATACCCTTAGATCATAATAATATACTGATGTTCATTAATTAAACAGCCTAGTTATATTTTCCGAAGAGAGATTTGGAAGCTTGATGAGACCCAGATTACAGTCTTAGCAAGTTTATGACCTAGGAAATCTTCTATCAACAGTAATCAAGAAATAACCACTATAGCCGAGGATATAAAATATTGCTAAGCTTTTAAGAAATGAGTCTCTCAGCTTGAGTGCTTCTCAACTCTTCTTGCAGGTCCCTCCTGACTCACCCCTGCTTTTTTTCTCCATAACTTCTCCTTCCCCTTCCCTTCCCCCAGATGGATTGCACCTCCTCTCCCTTCAGCCAGACCCCCAAGTCCTCCCAAACCTCCTCCCACTCCTTTTTAGGCCAAAACATTTATATTCTGAATCATAGAAGTGTGATGCTCCCAGGATATCATAGAATTCTCTGGATCTGTTTCAAAGTCTTATCTTCTAATTAACCTGCCTAATTAATTTCAACGTTTCATTTTGCTTTGTGTAGATCCAACTACGGGGCACCTAACAAAAATTTTTTTTTCTTTTTGATACTCCTTCCCTCCCTTTTTTCCTCTGTCATTCCTCTCCTCATCCCTCATCCCTCCATCCCTTCCCTTCTGCTGAGTCTGAAATTGGAGTAATAGTTCAGTATCTTTTATTTCTCCCTCTCTACACTTCACCGGGTCTCTTCTTTTTAATTTTGCTCACTCCCAGGGCTCTAGGTAAGATTAAAAGTCCATGAAGTGTCTATAAGGAGAACACAGAGTTCTAATTGTCAACAGATACTTGTAGTGACAGAGCTACCTATTAGCCTCATGGAAAGTGAAGAAATTATTTCCATCATATACGTTTATCCCAAAGTGCCAGAGAGGGGGTGTGAGCCAGAGAGAGGGTGATAACACCCCAGCTTCCAAAATTCTCAAGTCTTTTAACCTCTTTAATGGTGCAGCTTGAAAAATGTTATAAGAGATTGTATGCATCCAAGACTCTAGAGTATAAAAGGCAGATATAATTACTCAGGCTCATGGAAATTTCTTTCAAGTGGACTCATTGTAATAAGACAAAATATAACCTAACATTATCCACAATAATTAATTAACATTTTTCCTAAGATGCCTTGGAAAATACTGTCTGAAATAATTTGTAGAAAATAGATCTGACCAAGCTCTTTAAATCACTTAATGCATTTGGTTGCAGAAAAAAAAAAAAAACTTTGAATGTCTGTTTCCTTTTTTTTTTCTGTTTTTATTTTGTGAAAGAAGATAGAATCTGACAGTCCTACCCAGATTCTCAAGAAAATTGAAGTGAGATCAGCTATTTCTGGAACACAGAACAAAGGATTACCACAACAGTCAGTAAGGTATTTCATCTAGCCTTCTTTAGATGCTCCATGATGGTTTATATGCAAATAAACTAACTTGATAGGGTTCATTTTGCAACATTTTTAAGGGAAAGGAAAGAAGAGAAGAAAGAAGGAAGGGGGGAAATGAGAAAGAAAAAGCATGTTAATGCATAGATTAGTAAGGCAATTTGAAAAAGAAAATGTATACAATATTCCTGTTTGCACCAAAGCATTCAAGAAGTTTTGGTTGTTATATTATTTGTAGTAAAACTTGAATAAAACACCTAATTTACCTTTATATGTCTTGGTATATTTTGTTTAGGTAAGAGATATTGGGAGAGAGTCCAATGATAAGAAAGCCAGAACATTGCAGTAGCAGTAGAGAGGACTTCTAAGAGGAGGTGATAGTTAATCACAATAGATTCTGAGAGTAGAACTGAGGGAAGGGAAAGCTTTCACCCAGAAAGAACTGACTGATGATGGAACATTGCTTCAGAACTATCCTCCCATAACTGCTCCATGATTGATGTGCTTTGGCATCAGTGAGTATGTGACATCTGTTGCACAGCTTCTTGGTAGAGGAATTCTTGTCTATGTTTTTTTCCTCACTTGTAGGAGATCTGTATCCTAATTTCTTAGCCTAATTCATATCTAACAGCTTTCTCATGACCAAACTAAAACAAAGCTAATTTTAGATGGACAAGGATAACAGCCATTTATGGTTTGGCATTATAGTTGCTCAAGGAAAAGAGACTGAAAATGACTTCAGGAAGATTGAATGTATCCCTAAGTTGTTGTGGTTATTGTTGTTGTTTTCTTCTACACGAGGAACACATATACTATCTAGTCTGCAAAGGAATTTACTTAATGATAGTATTTGATGCACAGCTGAAAATGTATCTAATATGTAAAATAATGCCATTGTACTTTCAGTGTAAGATGAAGAAATTGCGTTTTGGTTGGTTGGAGCTGAATTCCAAATCCAATTCTTTAACTTAACTATGCAACAACCTATTTTCTTCATCTGCATAATTAGGATGATAGTACTTTTTTCATAGGATCATGTCAGTGATTAAATGATTTAAAGCCCATGAAAAGTTTAGAATGATACATGCGGCCTAGGAGTCATACAATCACATTACATAGAGTAATTCCATTTTGTTTCCCAATACTTAAGCTATTTCTTGGATTCCCATTAGCCCTCACTTCTTTTAATACCCTCAGATAGATAGCTGTGTATCCTAATGGAGTATTGTTGATAGGACGAACTCTGGAAAAATATTTCTTCTTAATCTCCAAGGTGAATGAATCGATGTAATGCCAGACTTTGTTTTAAGTAAGAACTGTCATTTCCAAGTTCCAGTTTTTGTTATTGTTATAGGGCTCAGAATAACAAACAGCTCACAAAAGAACACACCCAGACACATAAAAATTATCCATATTTCTTCTTCTCAGTCACCTAAGTAGTGGAGTAAACAGAATTGAAATGTTCACTGTCAATTAGTCTTTGTCTCCCCATCAAGGTCTACGACTTGTGGGTTAGAGGTCCAGTTAAGCCCGAGAGTGTGGCTTAGTGGCTCCACTAAGTCCAAGCCAACTCCAGACCAAAGTTGAAGTTAGGAAAATGTAGCTTTGGAGGGAGGGGGTCTCACTCTCCATTTTGCTATCAGTTTTCTCCATTCTGGCTTTATTACCCTTTCTTTACACGACTTTGTTATTAAAACGTGAATCATTCTGATGGTCACCCAGGGCTCAGAATCTAATGGCTGTTTTAAGCTGGTTGAACTGCCTTCCTCCACATTTACAGAAAACTTGGAGTCTTAGCCTGAGTTCCTTTAGAAATCAGATCCTGAGACAAGGATTTGGTGCAAACATTTTCCTTGGAGGTACAAGTCCAGAGCAGTGAAGGTGGGAGCAGAAGATAAGGAAAGCAGGGTAAGATGGGATGAAATGTAATCACTACTTTACACCAAACCACAGCAAATCACTTAGTAGGATTATCAGTGCTATACTTGGGGATTCTACAGAAGGTTTACAAATAGATACGTTACCCCAAAGTAACCTATAGGATACAAAAAAGAGTAGGGAAACTTATTTGTCCAGCTTTTTCCTCTTTCCCCTTTCCAAGTGGCCAACTTTCATCCCATGAGAAGCTAACTCTGTGTCTTCTGGAGAAGCTACGTCAGCTGGCCCTTCCACCACTTTTCCAGATGCTAATCCTATACCCCACAGTGTGGTGTTTTATTAAAATCCAGCACTGGAAAGGTGATCTGGCATGGAGGAAGGAGCATTTATAAACTGATTAGGGAAAGAGAGAGAAGGAGAGGGAGAGGGAGGGAGTTGAGGGAATCCAAGAAGGCTAAAAAGATTTATGTCCCAGTGTACATGGTCATAGCCTATCCTTTGAGGAAGTTATTAGCCTCTGGCCTAAGAAATTGTCCTAATGAAATGCAAAAGCAGATTCATTTACAGCATATGCATTAAAACCCATGGGAGATTTCCAGGAAGCCCAATTTGAAAGAAAATGGCAATTTCTTGGAAATTTCAACACATACATTTGGTGTTGGGTATTATTAAGAGAGTCTGAATTGGAAAGTTGACCAAGAACAATTTTAAGGTCTAGGGACAAAAAAATTCACAGAAGTGCTACACTCAAAATAGGGCCATTAGGTTCATTTAACTTGTTCCCATACAGCTTGAAAGCTGTGTTGAAAATTTGCAGACATGGGTAAATTGATAGACAGTTGATCCTTGAACAACATAAGAAATGGGTTGAAAATCCACATAGAACTTCTGATTCCACAAAAATGTAACTACTAATAGCCCACTGTTCACTAGAACCTTATTAATAACATAAATATCCAATGAACACATATTTTGTATGTTTTATGTATTTTATACTGTATTTTTGCAATAAAGTAAGCTAGCGAAGAGAAAATGTTATTAAGAAAAATCATAAAGAACAGGGCATACATTTACAGTACTGTACTGTATTGATTGAAAAAAAATCCACACATAACTGGACCCACACAGTTCAAATCCACATTAAGGATCGACTGTCTAGCCCTGGGTCATGGGTATAACTGGATCACTACAGGATGGACTTGTAAACAGCATATCTCCTTCTGCTCTTTTAATTTGAAATGAAATATTTGACCTTGTTTATTTCACTTTAGGGTAAGCCCATGTATTTCACTCATGCATAATTTCGACCTTTGTGCTCTCATGTGAGGTCCAATCATCATAGAGGCGAGTCAGCCCTTTCTCCAATGACCCATGAATATCTTACACTTTTTTCTCCCTTCCCTGCTCCCTCATTAAAAAAAATGTATAGCTTCAGAATGTGAGTGTCTTGACATTAATAAAAACTTCCTTCTTGGCATCAGGGTGTGATAGAATTTTATGAATGAGATGTCTAGGCTGTCATTACAATGATAGACCGCATGCTCTATGGAGATAACTCAATAATTCCCACAAATTATATCTTCTCCATCTTATGTAAGTATGCAGCTCACTGCTAGCCCCTCTCAAAATATACAGGGTAGAAAAAAGGTAGCTAAATCTTTGTGACCATTAAAAACATGATTCAAAGTATATATCCAAAAATTGTGTTATAATGGCATGAAGATTGAGTAGAATTGTGTCAAAAGTAGTCCATAATTTGCAAAAGAATGAGTCATAACAGAATAGAGTTTCTCTTCACCCCCTTTAGTATCTGTTTATGTTGTAATTAACAGCAGACTCAGGTATCTTTCCGAATTCTTTTTTTTTTTTTCAATTTTTTCTACCTTTATTTATAAAGAACACGACTCCTCCTGACACAGACGCACTCACATGTCCCAAGGAGAAGCTCATTAAGAACAACAACAGCATAACTGGAGGACATTGGGACCCTAACTAATGCCAGTCTGTGTGCCTGGCTTGAGGATTGTTGGGAATGTGTCATCAAATGTGACCTCTCCCCTCCATGAAAGGAAAAGAGACCTTCATATGGAAGGCATGCCCACCCACCAGGCCAGAAGCTGCACACTCAATCTTCAGCATCATCAAACTCTCCTGTTTCAAAGACCATCTTGGAATAATGGGGTATCAGTGGAGGTGGATGGTGCCAACTAGGGTCATAGATCATGTCTCCTTGTGGGACACAGCACACCCAAGGTTTGACTTCTTGAGAGATACAACCCTGGATGTCATTGGCATCAATCCTGCGACTTCAAGATTTAGTTTCAACTGGACTCATTTTTATATAATTTTACATCCTATGTTCCATCTAGCTAGCAAAATCTTTTAAAAGGAAGCATCAGATCTAGATGGCCATGACATCTCAACAATCTTGTGACTGTCAAATTTAGGATAAAATCCAATGTGGAAGTCATCCAAGGCCCTACAGAACATAGTCCTTGGCTATCTCACAGATGTGAAACTTTAGCTGCCTCCTACCCACTCTGCTTCCAGCGTCCAGGGTGAGGAATAAAGATTTTACCTAGTGGATATGGGAAGAAGTAGATGGTTTTGGGACTCATTTTGGAGGCATAATAGACAGGATTTGCTGATACATTAAACGTGAGGGTTGAAGACAATGAGGGATGCAGAATTCCTGTGGGTCATGATGGACACCCTGTGAGTACTAAAAATGTGACTAATAATTGGATAAACTTAGCACACGGGTATGTGACGGTGATGGTCTGCCTTTAGTTTGCATGTTAGTTGGCCATATTAGGGTCAGAATTCAGTGCTCTCGTTTTCACTGTGAGTTAATCGGTCTACAGGTTTTATGGGTAGCAGGACTGCTTATCTCTGAATAAGCTGACACTGTTCAAGAGCATGATTTATTTAGTACCATCAGTACTTTTTAAAGTTGGTTACAAGGCCATAGTCAAAGGCACCTCTTGGAGTATTCATTTGCAATTGCACACCACATTCCTCTCCTGGAAGTAAGGCCCGGGAATCTTTATTTTAAGAAGCTTCCCCCATCCTTAGAAATTCTAAGCTTGAAAATCACTGCTTTCGTAGATCTCTTTGGAATTGCATCCCATGCTGGGTGTCTTAAAAGCTGAGCTTGGGGTGCCTGGGTGGCTCAGTCGGTTAAGCATCTGACCCTTGATTTTGGCTCAGGTCACAATCTCATAGTCCTGAGATAGAGCCCTGTGTGGGGGTCTGCACTGGGCATGGAGCCTGTTCAAAATTCTATCTCCCTCTCCCTTTGCTTACACATGTGCATGTGTGCGCTTGCTCTCTCTCTCTCTCTCTCTGAAAAAAAGAATGTTGAGCTTGAATTACCTTACTCCAGAGAAGTAAGGAGAGCATAACAGAGAAGCTTAACAGAGAAGCTGAGCATCTCTCACATGCCAAAGAACACACATTTCACTGAGAGGCCTGTAGGAGCTGAATGAAACTGTGCTTCCTGTGGGAAATGGGTCATTTTTCAGACCTCATGAGAAGTGTGTACTTGGGCACCCAGAAGTCTTTTGAGAAGACTCTTCAGCTCCAGACAGCTGGTGTATTCATATGCTGCTGCTTCAGGGGGATAAGCCAGGCTCCCAGAAACTGTGTGGTGGGCCACCTCCCACCCCCTCTAGAACATGAACCCTGTCTTACCGACTTGTATTTGTTCTATGTTTTTGATGGCTCTCTCTTAAAGAAGCACCATTGGAGGGCAGCCCCGGTGGCTAAGTGGTTTAGCACCGCTTTCAGCCCAGGGTGTGATCCTGGGGACATGGGATCGAGTCCTGCGTCGGGCTCCCTGCATGGAGTCTGCTTCTCCCTCTGCCTGTGTCTCTGCACCTCTCTCTCTCTGTGTCTCTCATGAATAAATAAAATCTTAAAAAAAAAAAAAAAAAAAAAAAACAAGCTCCACTGGAATGCCAGCCAGTGTAGGGGGCCTTAAGATAAGGCCAAAAAAAGCAAGCATTCCTATCACCTCCAGGCTTTTTCCTTTTCCAAATTTCATTAAGGCCAGAAAATATTTCCAGAGTTTTTCATCATTTTCAAAGCAAACAAACAAAATTGTGCTTAACTCCAACGTGAGAGATACCAGACAAACCTGGAGCTGCTTTAAAGTCTGGGAGGTGAGGGCACTGGCCCCTGAGAGCTCAGTCCCCACCTAGGTAATCTGTCACATTCACAAATTTAAATTCAATTGACCACATTCACTTGAAAAGGGGCTGGCTTGCTAAGCCCTGGGACTGGAGTGACATTGAATACAAGATTGTGTAGCACTTTAAAGAACTTTCTTTTTATTAGCAACTCCATAATCGCATTAATTTAGACTGAAAATTTGAACTAATTCTTTCCCCAGAGGCCTGGGCTGTAATAATTGTAAAATTCTGTGAAAAAGGATAAATACAATTCAATAATTATATTGATAAATAAAATGAAAATCAACTAATTGTGTCATTCACTCAGATGTTCGCTTCGGCTGTTGCTGGCTTTATGCTTCGCTGCCTGCTAAACTTTTCTGTCACACTTCAATAAATTTAATTGTGCAGAATAAATGAGCTAATTTTTGAAGTCACAGGCTCTGTTTGCAAGATAAGGGTGGTGATTTATTGACCTCTTCTAGTGCTGTAAGAGCGTCATCCTCCCTTTCTCCTGACAACTTGGCATCAGCCTTCTCTTCGCTTCGTTCCCTCCTCCCTAGCCCCAACCCCCCAGCCTTGGCTAAGTCCTATCCCAGCCTCACCTCTCATCTTCTCTCTGGAAATCACGGAGTGCATATCTTAACAGTCTGGCAGGCCCTGCTTCCTCTTGGCTGCCAAAGAAAATTCTGTGGTTTCTGTAGCAGGTCTTCAGAGGGGGATTTTTTTTCCATTTCTCCAGGGACCTGAGCCCATCATTCAGTGCATTCCACTCAAGCTCTAGGTTGTGAACTTCCACTCTTCAGTGCCCCCACCGTCACCCCCCAACAAAGTCCAGTGTATCTGTAGGTAAGACGTTGATAATAGAGACGATAGTTTTCTTCCTTGGGCTTGTGAGAGTTTCTGGTGACAGCCACACTGATGTCACACCAGATCAAAGCTCCTGGTAAAACATAATTTTTTTTTTAAAAAAGAGGCCACTTCCTGCATGTTGGGTTGCGATATGACAATGTAAAATGTAACCACTCAAAAATTCCAAGAATTTTGTGAATAAACAAAGTAGAAGCTGTAATATAGAGACTATGCCTTAAACCAAATGCCTTAGGGGCCTAAGTAGGTTTTTCATACATTCTCTGTTCATGATGTCTGGTTGATTTTAATGACTGGCTATTTCCCTTATTAGCCCCACATTTTTAATACACCACCAAAGAACTTGTATTATTTGTGATTTCTCACAGTGTCCGACTTCTAGTACAATGCCTGGGATTTGTAGGTGTTCAATAAAATTACTATTGAATTAATGCATTAACTGATTCAAGTGAATCACACTGGTATAAAGCTATCCTATTGAAAGCAATATATATATATATATATATATATATATATATATATATATAGTTCAGCCTATTATGGGACAATTTGGAAAATATGCCATTTTATGCCAAATTATGGCATATTGATCTTTATTAAGTAGAGGGATCAAATTAGAGACTATAAGAGTAAAAAAAATTTTTTTTAAATAAAGTGAGTCCTGTCATTCATCACTAGGCCAAATGTTGCACACAAAAGAATATGACTCATGTCATAATGCAGCCATTTATCTGTGGGAAAAGTCCCACAGGTAGATCTCCCAGAGGGGCATATCAACCATCAGCTCTGCGGGGGGGGTGGAGGGGGGGTCCTCAGTTGGCTGCCTCTCCTGGCATCAAGGAAAGTGATGGAATGCCACTATCATTACCAAGATTTGGGGTCCCTAGAACTATGGCTTCAACCCTAAGATCAGAGAAGCTCAGAGTCACAAATTTACAGCTGAGCAAAAAGGCCAGTAAAATAGGAATATCTGTGTGTGTGTGTGTGTGTGTTTCTGTGTGGGTCCATATGCGGGTGGGTAAATTAGCTCGCTCTCTGAACATGAAGAAGACAAATATATACATTTAAAAACAAAACAAAACTTTCCTTTAAGTACCCTTTTATTTTTGAGCTCTTTGAAGTCTGAGAATTTGGCTTGGGGAAGGGAAGAGCTGGCCGCCATGCTGTTAATGAAGACTTAATATGATGGCTTTGTCCTGAGGCTCAGCAGTACCTCCGGGAAAGAGTCTCCAGGTGTTTGCCTGCAGGAAGTCATAAAGTCAATGCAAATCAGGGCAAATTCCCCACAGGCAGAAAAGAACTTCCAAACACCCAACCCTGGTGCCCTGGCTGTCACCCTTACCAACTGCCTTGCAGTAACAATCATTTCTTGATAATGGCAACTCCTTAAAATAAACCACCGAGGAGAAGGACGTTGTAGATTTAAGTTGCCTGGTGTATCAGCAAAGGACAGAGGTAGCTCCCTCTTCGCATTCACTCTGCTGGGTTTTTCCTCACACAAGAATATCCACTTTTGGTTAGAACTGGAAGAGCCACTAGGTCTTTTCTCCACTGCTTTTCTCATTCCTGCCAAAGTGTTTATTGAATCCCTAACTAAAACCACTTGTGCTCTTGAACTTTCCTCTCAGAAAAAAAAAAAAAAGCGATTATTGTTTCTTTCTCAGAGGGACACAAAGAGGGATTACCACAGGAAATCCAGGGAGGCTTTAGAAGAGGAGCTCGAGTTGAGATGGAAGCCGGAAGCCCAGTCAGCCAACTGCCTCCACAGGACCTGGCAGCCGGGCAGACGTGAGAGGCTCTGTGCCACGGGGCCCCCATGCGAACAGAAGAATCTGGCGCACCATCTTCCAGGCCTTCCATTCCCTCAGCCCGAGTTCCTGGGAATTCTACGAATTGTTGCCTGTGGCAGTGACACTGATTTGTATCTGGGTATGAACTTAAATGAAAACGTGAATTGAACTCATTACTTGATGAAGGAAACCCTGCCAAATTTAACAGGATGAGATTCCAGCAGGGTGTAAGGTTTTATGGGGCTGTGGTGAAATACCTCATAGAAAGGTTTCCAGTTCATAAAACACTTTCAAAACATGCTCGGCCCTTTTAAGTTGAGGGGACATTATCATTTCTATCTCTAGCGTTTCTCTGCAAATGGAACTCAAATATCCTTTGGGTTGACTACACAGAGAACAGAAGAAAAGAACTGGAAGAAACTTGGACCAGAGATCCTCTCCCTGGAAAGGTTTCTTTCTGGCGGGATTATGTGAGAACAAATGACATCAGAAAATAGCACGTCGGGATACTTATGCCAGCTCCATATGGCCCGGCTTGCTTTCACAGGTATTTAATTAATTCAACAAATATTTATTGAATCCCTATCATGCGTGGGGTACTATTTTAGGCACTGGAGGTACAGTAGCCAACGAAGCAGATCTGCTCCCATGGCACATACATTCCAGAGGGAGAAAGAACCAACCAACAAATGATCAGAAAATATATTGTAAAATGTCAGGTAGCCATCGCTGGTCAGAAGAAAAGTGAAGCAAGAGAGAATGGGGTAGAGGGTGTGGGGTGACATTTTAGACAGTGGCGTTTTGCAAAGGCCACTCTGAGGTGGTGACATTTGAGCAGAGGCTTAAATGAAGTGACCTGTATGTTGAATCCAGGAAACCAATTGTATGTATTTTTGAGGGGGGGTGGCCAAGAATACGCTACTGAAAAGGTTAGGAAGTTATTTTGGTTCAAAGATGCTCAGTTTAAATAACCATAAAAACATGGCTTTCTTGCATCCCACAGTGTGGCACTTTTAGTGGCAATTTGGAGAGAGCTCCGAACATTTTCTTGGAGATTTTCTGGTGTGTGTAGCATAGTAACCAGTGTGTATTCTGCTGTCTTTCTGGCTTGACCTCTTTTTACTTGCTAGCAAGAAGCAGAAGCTGAAGGATTTTATACCAGTCAGCCTGGGCAGAAAATTACAGAGAAGAGGAGGTGAAGTCAGAAAAATAAGATATGAGAAAGAAAGGCACAATCCAAGTGAGTTTCATGGTTTTGTTGTCTGTCTTTCTATTGCTTTCTCACTGACGGTTAAAAAGTAAATATCTCTGCAAACTGCATTCTCCTTTAGCGGATGCAATACAGCTTATTAAAATGTCTTCCGCTTCTGCAAGGTGCAAAGTCCACATTAACACATTTGAAAACTTTCATATAATTCAGAGAGCAATAAAGGTTTCAACTTGGCCAACACATCAGCATACACACCAAGGATCCTTCACGTGTGAGACACTTGCTTGGAATGAAATTGGATATCACAATGTTTGGCAAATCTCTGCTACCAATGGCTTACTTAGAGTTTTTAGAATGTGAAAAATATTTATTTAAAAAGAGAGTGCCATGACAATTATTGACTTTTGCTCCAGAATCACTAATTACTTCAAATAGCTAGTTCATATTGCATGTTTCAATGGTTTCTGTGTCCTGGAAGTATTTATTGTCTAAATTAAGGCTCATTCTCATTTTGAAGAACATTAGTGGGAGGTGGCACTTGCATATGCCTGCGTTGTGTGTTAATGTAATTCTAGGGGTGTACTATCGCCTGAGGGCAGTTCTAGGATTAGGATATTTAGACAACATCGACTCTGAACATTGAGCTTGAGAATATAAGTAACTGGCTTCTGTCCAGGTACTCTTCTGCTTGTGGTAATACCTGCAGGTTAGGTCACTTACCAAGATTCTTAGTTCTAGGTAAGGAAAGTCAGCAGAGGTACCGAACCAGATGGCAAATGGCAAAGTGGGAGGCAGGCTAATAATATCATGGACAAGAGCTCCATTTTTGGTGTCTGACGTACTTGGATTTTAGTCCTGATTCTTGTAGGACTCAAATTCTCTAAACCTCAGATCCATCTTCTGTAAAATGGAGCTGCTTCACGGAGTCCTTTTGGGTTTTACACATAAAGTGCTAGGCAAATAATTAACACTCGATACCTGTTTCAACAAATCCTTTACAAGTATTTTATAACGCATGCTAAACAACTTCCATTACTTATGGAATTTACATCTTGAACAGTCGTCATGGTTTCTGGTTGTGATCACAGGTACTCTCAGCAGTGTCGAATAGAAACTCTTTTTTTTTTTTTTTAAGATTTTATTTATTTATTCATGAGAGAGAGAGAGAGAGGCAGAGACACAGGCAGAGGGAGAAGCAGGCTCCATGCAGGGAGCCTGATGTGGGACTCGATCCCAGGTCTCCAGGAAAAGGCCCTGGGCTGAAGGCGGTGCTAAGCCACTGAGCCACCCAGGCTGCCCCAAAACTCGTCTAATAGCCAGGACTATGACCTTGGAGACACCCAGCTGTCCATTCCCCTGAGTGCTTTCCATGAACCTGGAGTGGTCTCTAATATCTGACCTAGATCTTATTTTGTGTTACTCAACAAAAGAATGATATCCAAATGTACACCTTTCAAAGTCCAAAAGAAAGTAATAGGAGAGTGGAATAGAATGATAGCATTTCTCTTTGGGATAATATCAAATTCAATTTAATTGACTTGAATTTTGCTTTTTAAATTAAAAAAAAGTACAAACTCTGTTTCCTGGTTTGCTAATAGGACAGTGGGTAAAGCAAACAATGATTGTTTTCTGACATAGGAATGATTAGCACTGGACTGGAAAGAGTTTTGAGCTGAAACCTCAGATTTTTTACCACTCAAGTTCTAAAAAGAGAGACAGTAGTAATTTTGAAGAAATGGTGGTGGTGAGTTGATTCAATTCTACTTTGAAAATTCTTATTAATTGTGTATGGTTATGCACATACATGTACCACAGAAGCAAAAATTCCTGGAATCTGAGTAAAATTTATTTAAGAATTATGTGTAGAAAGTACAAATGCTATTTAAAGAGAAGAATACTAGCATTAATGATAGGAATGCTAGCTTGTGTTGAGAAGAAGTATAAAGTAGAGATAAAAAAGTATAATTATAATCTTTTGTATGATCTTTTTCCTTGAGAAAGCATAATCTTTTAAATTCTAATATATTAATAATAATTCATTTTTTCTCAATGGACTCATACAGTGGGAATCTATTTCTGTCTCTAAGTAAAGGCCTATAATTATATCAAACCAATACAATGATTTATTGAGTGCCTACTACGTAGCATGGACTCTGAGAGTCACCTTACCTATGCCAATCAATTTAATCCTTTCAGCAACCCAAGAACATAATATTATTATTGTTGTTTTGTAGCTAGAAAAAATAAGAGGCCCCAAATGCTTAAGAATCTCAGACAAGATAAGCCAAGTAGTGAGACAAAAACCCTGCATATGAAACCAGACTTTTGATACAAAAAAGTATTGAATACCATATTGAAAAGTATTGAATACAATATTCAATATATTGCCTTCTACATAAGAACTGTTAGAAATAATTTCATAATCTTGTATAAAGCTTTCTCTATTGCCCTTTTAAAATAATGCTGCCAAAGAGCCCAGATATGATTGGTAAGTCAAATCTTTAAGCTTTATTTGGTTCATCTTTAAAGCTTTTGTTCAGTAAATTTTTGTTGAAGAAATATTAGGAAAGTAATTGCTTGGTAAATTATTTCTTGAACGTCTATGACTATACATATCCAGTGCCATAACCTCCTAAACTTGAGTCTCTATAAAACCCTAGCTAAACCTTAGTATGAGTTTAGAATTAGCACCCCCAGCAGAGTCACCCTACCCCCATGTCCACACATCTTCCCCTCCCAGCATTGTCCACCAATTCTAAAGGCAGAACTAATTGCATAATTTGCAAGGCCTAGTGCAAAATGACAGTGTGGGGCCCCTTGTTCAAAAAGTATCAAGAATTTCAAAACAGCAACAGTAGACCATTAAACCAAGCCTGGGGTCTTTCAGGGTTTGGGGCTTTGTGTGACTGAACAGGTTGTAAGTCCGGGAAGCCACTCAGGTCTAAAGAGATAGGTGTTCACTCCATAAGCTTTACCTCAGAAGAAGAAAGCAAAGACAGCTTCTTCATGCACAGCCTTTGAGAGCAATCCCAGAATGCTTCCAGAAACATCTTGCTGAAGAAATTACTTTATTTGGATGATAAGTATCCCCTTACTTCCTCTCCCATCCCCAGAGATGTGGCACTTATTTCCTGTGGTGTCTACAACTTGAGGGATTTTATCCTTGGCTCATCCCTGTTAGGTTTAGAAGGGCAAGAACCATGCTAGTCTTACATCCCATTCTGTCCCCAGCACCTCACACTTGCCTGCCACATAATGGGTGCTCAATAAATTCTTGTTGAGTGATTGAAACATTGAATGATCAAAAGGGCACTGGAGGGGAAGTACTGACACTTGAAATTATTCTGGCAGTGGTAGAAGGATTAAAATGGTAGAAGGATTATTTCTATTCTCAAAAGTCTAAGGAGGTCAACTAAAAAAAAAAAATGTTCTTTTACTGCAAACCAGTGATGGCAATACTATATCCACATCCACATATCTTGCTTGCTCATTTTTGTGTTTATTTTCCCCACAGGGAATTGCTTCAGCAAAAGCTGAAGTCAGTGAAGAAAGTAAGAGGATTGCAAGGTTTCCTTGCTGGTTCTGCCAATTGAAATGCTTTTATCGTGCTGCTGTTTGGTGAGCAGAATGAGTCTTGAAGCTATAATCAGATCTGTGCAAGTTTGTGTTGTACTTACACACACATACGCGCACACACACACACACACACACACAGGCCCTCATCAGAAAATCATTTGAAAAATAAATGAAATGGGGGTTGAATTTGTACCATGAAACCGATAGCATGCTCTCTGTGCTATGGAATTCACCTGAATATATCTAAAAAGCAAGCAGACAAGTCCAGCAAATCTTGGAGACCTCAAAAAGCCACCAGTACACACAGAAGACTGACGATTTTTTTTTCTTCTCTACCCCTCATGTTAAGTCCAATAGCAACGAATCCTGGGGAGCTAAAAATATACGCAGTATACAGTAACTCCCTTCTTAGGCTGTCTCTATAATGTATACAAATCTGACTGATAAAAGGCTCAATTCACTCGGCAGCGAGCTGGCTTCTGTCTGATGGAATTTCACTCTGGAGTTTTCACAGGGAGAGCAGTTGGAGCCTTTCTATCTCCCATCCTTCTCTGTGGGAGACAGAGCCTTATGAATCTGAGTGATAGCAATAAGCAGTCTGGGACATGTTGGTCGCTGTGTCTGCAGGCATCTGACAAGAGGAGGATACGATCGGAGCAAAGTGTTTGGGAAGTCTGGTTTTCTCCCTCAAAGCCCTCGTTATTCTAAGGTTACCTGGCATTGCATAAGAGCCAAGCAGGCAAATTAAATTCCTTCTATTCAGCCTTGCAGAGAGGTGAAAAAACTCATCTCTCAGCTGGCAGTATTTGTCACTGGCCCTGTCCTTCCTGGCGGCAGGCTGCTGGTCATTTGATAGCCAGGCTAGTCAGGAGCAATGTTTTTCATTTTTATTTATATCTTGACTTTCTTTAATTCTTTCAGGATTGTCCAAATTAATTTAACGCCTTGTGTTTGTATAGGCTAATTTCCATGGAGACTCCACCGTATTTGGCTTTGCCTTTCTCTGCCTTTCAGAGGACTTGGATCTAGACTGACCATAGCATCAGGTATCTCTCAGATTTTTTTTTTCTCTCAGATTTTTGTACAGTTCATTTCTCACTTTCCACATTCAAGTTTGGAGTTATTCATTTTTTTAAGATTTTATTTATTTATTCATGAGAAGCACACAGAGAGCGAGAGAGAGAGAGGCAGAGACACAGGCAGTGGGAGAAGCAGGCTCCATGCAGGTAGCCGGATGTGGGACTCGATCCCAGGACTCCAGGATCACCCCCTGAGCCAAAGCCGATGCTTAACTGTTGAACCACCCAGGTGTCCCAAGTTTGGAGTTGTTCAAATAATTATTTTGCTATCTTTGAAACCATCAATCTTGTAATCACTGTACATTTTCCATGTGCCCATCATGTTGGTCAGTACCACTGCATTGTGTTGGTTTGTTCTTGCCATGGTCAGATTGACATATAAATTTGTCAAAGTAAAATTATGTTCACCAAAAGAAGAAAGATTTTCAAAATTGATTCAGGTCATTAGGTCATTGATTGGTCTGGCAAGCCTCTGTTGAACTTGCAGTGTATAAAAATTTAATTATCATAATTACAATATTATAAAAGTTTGCAGATTTTGCTAATAGCTGTAATTTCTCAAGTGAGAAAGCTACCGATTATTTATCATCTCTAAGTAAATTCAAATCTCTGGCCAAGGAAATTAGAGCCTTGTGTTAGGTAGAGTTCCTCCAGGTAAAATGCTATGATCTTTTTAAGAAATTATGGAACCGGAGGCAGTGGACTAGAGCCAGGCAAATGCAATTCTTCTTAAAAGAGAAAGTTGTAGGGGATAGGAGTGAGAGAGGGAGGGAAAGGGAGTGAAAATAGAAAGGAAAAAAGGTGGGAGAAAGGGAGGAGAGAGGGAGGGAGGGAGATTCTGATTCCACAGGACAATAATTGAGTTTGACATTGGTGCAAGGGAAAATTCTAGATTGGATTAAGAAAATGATGCTTTGTAAATACTTAAAACACTTATATTAGAACAGTGTATCTGGGCTTCAGCAAGATGCATGACATTTTCTTTTTAAATGGTTATTATCATACAGTTACATACAGAGTAGGAATTGATGGAACAAAACACACATTGAGTGCTTGCTGGGTACCCACACTCTGGTGGGATTTCATGGTCTCTGTCCTTGGCCCTGATTTGCTCCTAATCTTAGTCATCAGTGCATTTGTTGAGAACAGAAAGATGCAAGAGTACAGATTCTGGAGGCATATGGTCTGGTTTTGAATCTTGGCTCCCTGTGACCTTAAGCAGCTTATTTAACCTTTCTGTATCTCAATTTCTTTATCTGTAAAGTGACAATAATCATGATATCCATTTCATCATGTTATTGTGAATGTTACGAGAGTTAAAAATGCCTAAAATGCTTAGAATAAGGACTGGCATACAAGAAGCAGTAAGTGTTAGCTAATACCAATATCAATAATAGCGACACACAGATGACACGCTCACGAAGTTTATTGAAGAACAGAAGTTGGTAGAAACAACGATATTGTAAAATGGAAACTAATGTAGTAGACTGATATGTGGAAGATGAAATTTCACATAGACAAATAGGAGAGCCCAAATTTGAATCCTTAAAATCTGGGGCTCCTGGGTGGCTCAGCAGTCGAGCGTCTGCCTTTTTGGCTCAGGGCGTGATCCTGGGGTCCAAGATTGAGTCCCACACTGGGCTCCTTGTGGGGAGCCTGCTTCTCCCTCAGCCTATGTCTCTGCCTCTCTCTGTGTCTCTTATGAATAAATGGATAAATAACCTTTGAAAAAAATGAATACTAATTGGAGTATAGTTGACTTCCAGTTCAAAAATTAGCCATTTACTCACTGGCTTTTAAGCACCAACCACATGTCAGGCAGAATCTAAAGTGTTGTTTAAGAGAAAGAACTAGTTAGAGAGAGATTTAATTTAAGGTTGCATTAGTGGGATTGTGGGAGTCCATTCTCCAGACCAAGTAATCTGCTGCCCCAGTCAACCACATCTTGAGCACGGGATTCAATTCTAGCTGCCACATTCCAAGAGAGACATTGGCAAATTGCCCAGAGTTCAAAGAGTACCAGTCAGTGTGGCCTGGGGATTAGGAACTGTGACTTGTAACAAAGTGTGAATGAATCAGAGATGAGTGGATTGGAAAAAATAAGCGTAGGAAGGCCAGCAATAAGTTTTCTGGACCAGTCAACGTTCCTGGCTCCTGGTCAGCATAACTGCAAATTGTGTTCTAGTTCACACCTAAAAGTGCCCCAATTTGGACAATAAAAATCAGATCTCTCTAATGATGACTTTCAAACATTTTAAGAGCTGTTTCAATGAGGCTGAATTGGCCTTCTTCCTTAACCAATCTCCTATTTGCATGTGATAGCAATGTAACCTGAAATATCTTAAGCAAATTGGAGGGCTTCCTGGGAGCACCTGGGTGGCTCAATCAGTTAAGCATCTGCCTTCAGCTCAGGTTATGATCCCTGAGTCTTGGGATCGAACCCCACATTGGGATCCCTGCTCAGTGGGGAGTCTACTTCTCCTTCTCCCTCTGCCCCTCCCCTTCCTTGTGCTTTCTCTCTCTCTCAAATAAATAAAATCTTTAAAAAGGGGGAAAAGAGAGGACTTATTGGCTCACATAACCAAATTGTGGAGAAGGCAGAAGCAGAATTGCCCATGGAAGGAACTAGAACCAAGGTGTTCTCTGTCTTTCTCCCTTCTTTCTTTTCCTCTGCAGATTTCATATTCTCCTGCTGCAGGGTGCTCATTAATCTTAGCAACTAGAGAGAAAAGGAAGCTCTTCACTGTCAGCTTAGCTGGAAAAGCACGTGGAAAAGACTTTGCCTCAGTGTGTCTGGGTCAGGGACCAGGTGAGGGGTAGCATGGGGAGGCAGGCAGGGCAGACTAAAATAATAACCACTATAAATTGCTGTCAGCCAGTGAAAGGGACACAGAAACAGACTCTAGCTCGATGTGATTATAGAGGCCATCTCCCAAAGATGAGTTTCTGGTCCCTGAAGGTGTTTAATTATCAGGTGGGAGACGTGTTAAAGGGTTCATGGTTTGAGTTCAGAATTTGGCTAGGCAATGTTTAAATTTCCATGCAATCCCAAAACACTTTATTTCCATAAATTTTCCTTAGTTTTTGCATATTTCATTACAAAGAATTGTAGTTCCCAGTATAAGAAATGATATAATCACCACTCTTTTTTTTTAGATTTATTTATTTATTTATTCATGAGAGACAGAGAGAGAGAGAGAGAGAGAGAGAGAGGCAGAGACACAGGCCAGAGGGAGAGGCAGGCTCCATGCAGGGAGCCCGATGTGGGACTCAATCCCGAGACTCCAGGATCACGCCCTGGGCTGAAGGCGGCATTAAACGGCTGAGCCACCCAGGCTGCCCAATAATCACCACTCTTAAAAATTGCATGGATTTCCAAGGACCCAAGGATTACTGCAAAACTATTAGAACTGACCCAGTAAAGCTATAAAATAAATTTAAAGAGTATTCTCTAGGGATGTTTTGTGCTGTGCAATTCTGGGCTCTCATAAAACCAGTTGTGGCAAAGGGAGACCATTTGCTTTTGTAGTACTGAGCATAACCCAAATTATTCGAAACTCGCTTTGAGCACTAGAGGCAAGGAAAGCTTTCTGAACTGGCAATGCTGAGATATGTAGGCAGGAAATAAAGCAATTAATTGAAGATTTCATAATATCTCTCTGAAAACTTTATCCTGTCCTCAACAATTACAAAGCAGAGAGATACTACACTGACACATGCTGTATTACACAGAAATATATGCTTTTATAAATATTCCAGTGGGAATATATTCCCCAAACCAAATAATCTGCTGCCCTGGTCAACCACATCTTGAGTACTGGATTCAATTGTGTGTGTGTGTGTGTGTATATATATATATATATATATATATATATATATATATACACAAATATAGAATTGTATATGTGAGCTGAGTAATGTGTGTATATGTGTGTGTATGTGTGCTGAGGAATGGGTACTGTATTACTAGGGCTGCGCGTAGGGGAGGAAATATTTTCCTCTACCCTCCTGGGCTCCCTGGCTGGAACTAAAAACTAAACTGACAAAGACAGATTAACAAGACAAAGCATACAAATTTATTTAATATAAATTTTATGAGACAGGGTACCTTCCTGAGGAAACAAAGACCCAAAGAAAGAGCTGTGTATTTTCATGCTAGATTTGTGAAGGGGGAACTCATGCAGGAAGATGTTAGATAAGGAATATGAGGTGGGTGTAGTGAACTGGGAGAGGCTCAGAAAGCTCTGTCCGTTCACATTCTTCCTGGTATTCCTTTGTCTTCAGAGATAAGGATGTTCTTTTCCTCTGGATATAGGAAGAGCAACAGTTCACGTCAGGATTTTCTGACCTGTTTCAGGGGAGAAGAGTGAGAAGGTGGTAAAAGTAAACTTCCTGCTTCTGCTGTTTTCTCAAAACTCCTTCAACTTAAAATATTTAATATACCGGGGTGCCTGACATTTGGTAGCAAGTCCTGAACCCCATCCTCCTGCCATGCCATCTGAAACTGCTCCCAAAATCTCACAGGTCGGAAACTGAGCAGATTCCCCATAACCCATCGAACTAGTCTCATAGTCCTGGGTATTTTCATGAAAACAGAAGAAAAACAAGCTTAATGTTTAGAATGAAACATAAACTCAGCTTTGAAGTTCAAAGAGCAGTAAGTTAAGATTTCTAGATGTTGGAGTCTAGATGTTGGACTCAAAGCATCTTCTGGAGTGAAGGCAGGCAGTGGCAATCTAACAGATTTTTCTGATTTGCAGTTTGAATGCCTTTGGTGACGTCATCAGGCTGTACAGCGTTAGCTTGGAGACCTAAGAAAAAGCCTGTAGTTTTGACTTTTAGTGATTCCAAGTCAGAAGGGTAGAGGGAAAAGTGGAAATGTTAATTTGGAGTGTTGTAGCCAGGTATTAGAGGAAATTAGCAGAATTCAGGATCCAGTCCAGTGAACAGATAGGTGACAAAACCTGAAAGACAATTGGCAAAAAGACTGCAATACCTGAAAGACTGAGTTATAGTTTTCCATTCAAATATTTTTTTTCTCTACAATCTCCTCCATTTCTATCAAAGATGATCAAAGACTAAACTGCAAAATAAATCTAGTCTCATTTAATTTGGTCTGATGGCTTGCATAAGCGCAGACAAAATAAAAATTGACCACATGGACTTTATTTATTTATTTATTTATTTATTTATTTATTTTTGAGTCTACTTTGCTGAAACTTTTCATAAAGAATGAAATTGGACCTTTAAAAACCTCTTGAGGCTTGAAAGCCAAGCCAAGGATTCTGCATCATCCTAGGCCTATAACACCTATGGATTTGGATGAATTTTTCTCTTCTTGAGGTCTCCCAAATAACTTTCAGTTCTTGGGTTTGCCAGGAAATGAATTTCCTCACTCAACTGGTAAGGATAGAAACTCTGAAAAAAAAAAAAAAAAAAAGCATCAGGTGATTTATTCCAAAGGGTTCTGTTGCTTCCGTAGGGTCAACCTTTGTTCCTTAAAGGTGTCTGGTCATATCTAAGTCCATGTACATCATTATAAAATATAACATTCAAGTCAAAGCCTTGACAATATAAGCATGTTTCCAACTGTGTCCTGTTACAAGGACACAAAAATCTACAAAAACAGATTCTTGGACTGCTGCAAATAATTATGTTGCCTTGAAAATAAGAATACTTACTAAGAGTTTCTGAATTCTGGTGGGACCAGGTAGGAAGAAAAAGTAATTGTTTCATCGTCTTTCACAAAAGCATACTTTACCAAACTGCTATAAATTACAGATAGCTTCAGAGAAAAGAGAAAAAGGTTTTCTTAAATCTGGCAAACAAAACACTAAAGAACAAATAATGTTTCAAACAAAAAGCTATAAAAATTATAATTATCCTCATCAGTCCATTTAGTTCCCTGTGATTAATTCTTATTCCACTTGATCTTGAATTAGCAGTTCTATGAATTCATCAACTTCATTAATTCTAGAAATTCTTATTCAGTCCAGTGGAATGGTCTCAACAGTGTTCCAGTGATTCTGTCATGGAATATTGTCACCTGTAGCTCATCACAAATGCTTTCACAGTTCGAGTAAATCAATAACTGTCTGTGAATGACAAATGACTTAAAATGGCCATGGTTAAATATCTGCTAAGAGTTCATTTGATAAGGAAATTTAGTTATTTATACACAACATTTTAATGTAGTAATTGAGCAATAAGGGTTTGAACAAATCTCTATGAACTTCATGTAATTTCTTGAATATCCATACATTTATAACCTAAGAAGGTTTAGCATCACTTCCTATTTGGTAATGCCAAATAATACCAAATAATCCTAACTAGTGTTCTACCTCTCTTTGATGTGGTAAGATGTGAATCTTTTGAGGTTTTCCAGGGACCTTCTGAGAAATCTCAAAGTTAGTTTGCGGTCAAAAAGACTCCATTTGGATATTGATTTGGGGAAACTGTACATCATATACATAATGACAAGGGTCAGACTTGATGAAATAGGATCACACCTCACTATAAAACAATATTTAGTTATCTATTTAAAAGAAGGGGTAATAAAATATTTCAGAGATAAATATAGATTGTATGTATTGTATGAACGTTAAAAAAGAAAAAAAAACCCAACTTAGTTCTTTAATGTTGGGAAGGTTAATGTTTTGTTTTGTTTTGTTTTGTTTTGTTTTGTTTTGTTTTAACTAATCAATGGCCTGATAAAGACAATACAAAGGATAGGAAAATATTTTAATATACAAAATCTTGGTTTCTCAGAGAAATTATTTAAAAGTTTACAAAAAACATTTTGTTTTTTATAATTTCTTATCAAGAGGAGATCAATAATCTAAGAAAACCTTATTTTATCATGAAGAGAAACATTCTAGTTTTGCATCAATGTACTTTGATATTTAGGTCCATTTAAAAAAGAAAAAGAACATAAATAAATCTATTCAAGCTTAGAAGCTTAACCACACTAAAATTTCTTTTTTTGCAACTGCCTACAATTTATTTTTTAACCATTCAGTTATTGTCCTATACCTTTTCTTTTTCTCATTCTGAAACAACTAGTCATTCCACTTTGCCTTGATAAAACACATCTTATTTTCCTTGTATACAGAGGAATTTTTTTAATCCTTATTATCCTTATTAGTTTCAATAATATATATTAATTAGAATTTTTAATCAGTGGTCTTTCTTTTCAGTGAAAGGTAGGAAAAATTGTGAACTAATGTATTCCATCATTCTGGAGCAAATTTGTTAATACATCACTTCATAATTTCCAGAGGCATGTGTTTCATAGTAAAATTTATCATATTTATTAACTGATCTGATTATATTTAGCTTCTTTATATTACATAAAAGCAAGATGCCAAAAGTATATAAGCTAACGTGTATGTTCAGCCATTAATGTTTCAGTGTTTTATTTTATTTATAATCTCTATTTTTAATGAATCGTAATCATTTAGCCTAACTTTGTATAGCTTATGGTTTAAAGTTATCAAAAAGATTTTTGAAACTTTTATAGTAGATGTCATAAAACATAATTTGTCACAAAGTTCATTTATAAATTTTTACTCCACTTACATCCATTTGACTTACTTTTTTTTAACAACTATATTTGAATTGCTTATGAAAATTTCATGAGACAAAGCAAAGTTAGCCATCTTATTTTTCTCATTGACAAAGCAGCGAAGTATCAAAATTCACTGAAGCAGAGAACCTAAAAAGTTAAACATATGGTTCTTCCTTCTTTTTTTTTTAACTATTATGCTTGACATGCATCAAGCAATTCATTTTTATTGTACATTTTGTTCTTAGGTTGGATTTATAGTTTTATAATCATAAACATCTAGCAGAGATAACAGACTTGTTTGAATAGTAAACCTAGGTAGAGAAAAGAATTGTATGTTTGCATTATATTTAATGCTGACAACTCTGAAGACATTCCTGTTTTCATTTTATGAGCAATTTAAAAACTAGCTTTATTTGCCAAAGATTATCCTAGATCATGTGAACTTAAGAAAACATTTGGGTTAGTTGCTATATTACTGAGAGTTTTAGAAATACTTAATTTGTATGAGTGCTCATTTATATCTAAGCCAACTTGAGTAGAACTGCTTTTTATAAATTAATTTAGATACACACACACACACACACACACACACAAACACACACATGCATATGGACAGATACAAATGGAAGACTTCTAGCTTTGTTTTAAAATTTTAGCCGTGTGTCAGGTACCTGACATGTGTCAGGTCAGAAATCTAGTGTTATTACTAATAAATTTCCTTCTTTTTCTTAAGTGCAGGACAGTTCTGTCTCCAGTGTCCTGACCTTTTACAATATCTGCAAGCATTTTGAAATGAATATGGGAGGTTTGGAGATTGGTAAGGATATGTAAGCTCTGAATTGCTTCAAGGGCCACATTTTTGGTTTTGTAAAGACTTGATTTATAAGACAAGGCCAGTCGCTTATAATTCTTCAAGTATTGAGTCATTGCCTGAATGATATCAAGGGGCTGACCTACCCATCCATTATCTTAATTACCTCCAACTTACTTCTTTATATCAGGGAGAAACTTTCCAACTAAGATCTAGATTTTTTTAAAAAGATTTTATTTATTTATTCATGAGAGACACAGAGAGAGAGAGAGAGAGAGAGAGAGAGAGGCAGAGACATAGGCAGAGGGAGAAGCAGGCTCCATACAGGGAGCCTGACATGGGACTCCATCCTGGGTCTCCAGGATCACACCCCAAGCCGAAAGCAGCACTAAACCGCTAAGCCACCAGGGCTGCCCAAGACCTAGATTTTGAGCTATGTGTCTTTGGAATGTTTTAATAAATTGTTCTACATAGGCTTCTTTCCCTCTAAATACATAGTTCCTTTTCTCCTAAATGGAGAAAATAGGTTTTATCAGGCTCTGAGTATCAGCCTCCAGTTTGTCCAACTTTTGACCATAGAAGTCTTTTAAAACAATTTAAGTATTTAAACCAGAGTTATATCTATCAAGGAACTTGAAACCAAAATCAGTATGTAACCAGGAATGCAAGAGGCATTCTCAAAGAAGATGCAAAAGATGCAAAAGATGCCAAAGAAGATGCAAAAGATGCCACCCTCTTAAGGTCCAGAGCCACTCTCAAAGATAGCCTGAAGAAAGATAGACAACTTTCTTGAGAATGGGCAACAGCTGGTATGATATTAGCTACAAATGGGGTGCAACCCACACTTCTGTCTGGACATATTTTGGGGGTCTCCAATCTGACAACTGGCCAACTGCACACACATAAACAAACACTTGTGTGCCCTAAGGGATAGAAAGCTAAGCCAAGGACACAAAATCAAAGACAAACAGGAAAATAATAACTGGCCCTTGGGGGGAAGGAATTGATAATCAGTGAGTACCCCCAAACGAAACTTTAATATGAATCACTCTCCAAACAACTAATTTTTAGACAAATGTTTTTCTTCTGCTAATTTGAATTTGAAAAGGAAAAGAGTCTATACAACCAGTCCCCATAGACAGAGACCCAAGAGATTGACATGGTAAGAACACTCACCTTGTGTCAGCTGCTGTCTGAAGTCCAGGATCTCTTAACTGCAGCTTCTGGACTAAGCAGAGTGTCTTCAACTGATGGAATTTTACACCTGGGCACCAGATACCATAGGGGAAAAAATTTCCTTGGCTCTCTTAGGGTCTAAGAAAAATTTTCCTTGACTCTCTTAAGGTCTCTGGCTGGGTCTGAAAATTAAACTGACAAAGACAGATTAAGGAAAAATGCAATGAATTTACTGTTTTACATGAAAGTTTTACATAACATGGGGCCTTCATAAGGAAATGAAGACTTGAATAAACAAGTTGTTGGTTGGATGAAGAGTGGAGAAATAGGACAGGTTAAGGAGTATAAAGTGAGTGTCGCAAACTGGGAAACTTAGATTCTCCTCAGTGTCGTTTTGTCTTCAGAGGTAAGGATGCTCCTTTCTTCCAGGTTCAGGAAAGGCACCTCTCACTTGAGAGTTTTATGACATGCTTTTCCTGATTTTTCTATTTTCTCAAATTCCTCTTCAGCTTAAAATATTTAATATGCCAAGGTGCCATGTTTTCTTGGGGGTAGCATGTCCTAAACACAGCAGCCATAACAAAATATCATGGACTTGGTGGTTTAAACAACAGAAATTTATTTCCTCACAGTTCTAGAGGCTAGAAGTCTGAGATCAAGGTGTAGGCAGGATTGGTTTCTTCTGAAGTCTCTCTCATTGGCTTCTTGCTATGTCTTCATATGGCATTTTTGCTGTATGTGCCTTCCTGGTGTTGCCTTGTGTGTCTTAATCACTTTTTTTTTTTTAATTTAAAAAAAATTTTTTTTCATTTATTTATGATAGTCACAGAGAGAGAATGAGAGAGAGAGAGAGGCAGAGACATAGGCAGAGGGAGAAGCAGGCTCCATGCACCGGGAACCTGACGTGGGATTCGATCCCGGGTCTCCAGGATCACGCCCTGGGCCAAAGGCAGGCGCCAAACCGCTGCGCCACCCAGGGATCCCTTTTTTTTTTTTTTTTTTATAAATTCACTCGTGGTATTGGATTAGGATCTAGCCTAACGACCTCATTTGACTTAATCATCTCTCTTAAAGACCCTATCTCTAAACACAGTCATATTCTGAGGTAAAGAGGGGTTAAGACTTCAGCATGTGATTTTTTGTTTTGTTTTGTTTTTTTTTGAGGGAAGGGGAGAGCAGCAGTTCAACCCATAACATATACTTAACCACATTGTCAGAATTTCTTTCACAGAGATAATTTATATTCTGATTTGCTTTGGGTCCACTTTCCCCCTTGTCCCATTTATATAGGGGTGGAGAATAGAATACTAGTCTCCAAACAATAACTTTTCATTGGTTTATGTGAGATGATCCCATCTCCTCCTCAGCTCACTGTTTTATCCTTTCACTTCTTTTTCTATGTCCTATCTTCCAGTGCAAAGAACTACTTCAGATTTCTCTAGTGATATGTTTCTATTGAGTGTGCCCAACCTCAGGCTCATTTTCTTGCCAATGAAAGCTACTATATTAGAGCTTTCATGTTTATCTCATGGTGACTCCTACATCTACATGGCTGCTGTAGGTCTTACTTATTCAACACTCTTTTACCTAAAAGAATCTCAGTGAAATGATACATTGTTATCAAGGTTCTTCTGCAATCTTTGGAGTAATTTTGAATTCCCTCTCATGGTTGAATTAGATGATATCCTTTCAGCCATAAGACATCAGCCACTCAATGTGGTTGGTTCTATCATCCCAACTTGATAAGAGAGGAAATTGAGGCCCAGGTAGGTTAAGCAAATTGCTATAACTGTACATCTAAAAGGTGATAAAGTTTAATTTATTTTTATTTATTTATATATTTTTAAAGATTATTTATTTATTCATGAGATACAGAGAGAGAGAAGAGAGGCAGAGACACAGGAAGAGGCCATGCAGGGAGCCTGACATGGGACTCAATTCCAGGTCTCCAGGATCAGGCCCTGGGCTGAAGGTGGTGCTAAACTGCTGAGCCACCCGGGCTGCCCTAATTTTTTTTTTTTAACACAGTAGGTCTGACCGCAGAACTTAAGACCTTCCTACTCTTCCTACTCTGTCCAGTGGTAACAGTATCTCTGACATATCCATTCTATATATTTTTTTAAATTTTTATTTATTTATGATAGTCACACACACACACAGAGAGGCAGAGAGGCAGAGACATAGGCAGAGGGAGAAGCAGGCTCCATGCACTGGGAGCCTGACGTGGGATTCGATCCTGGGTCTCCAGGATCGCACCCTGGGCCAAAGGCAGGCGCCAAACCGCTGCACCACCCAGGGATCCCTCCATTCTATATTTTAACTATTTACCCAGTATCTCAGAACTAATGATCTGAGGACATCTTTTCTTTTGTATGCCATATCTAACTAATCCTCAAGTCCTATTCATTTTCCCTTCATACTTTTACTTTGCATCTGCCTACAACAAGTTCTTTTTACTGCCAACATCAAGTCAGGCCTTGTCTGATTTAGAACCTCCTGATTTATCTCTTAGTTGTCCTCTCTCTTCACTAATCGCTTGTGCTTCTAAGGCAACTTTTCATCCTGTGGATCCCTTCTTCCATCACTCCCTTGCCTTCTTGTTACCTAAGGAAGTCTTAGGAACAATTACATCCCCTAAGAATTCATTGTTGAAGCCCTAAGCCCCATTGTGACTATGTCTGGAGATGGAGACTATAAGGAGGTAGTAAAGGCTATATGAAGACATAAGAGTAGAGTCCTAATGTAATATCAACGATCTTACAAGAGGAAAAAGAGACAGACATGATCACACACCAAGGAAAGGTCATGGGAGGCTACATCATGGAGGTGGCAGCCTGTAGGTCAAAGAGAGAATCTTCAGGAGAAACCAAATCCGCCGACAAGGTGTCAACACCTTGCTCTTGGTCTTCCAGCCTCTATAAGTGTGAGAAATACAATTCTATCGTGTAAGCCACCCAGTCTGTGGTGTTTTGTTATGGCAGCCCCAGCCAACTAGCGTAGGAAAAAGTGTGAGTTCCTCATCCAGACACCAACAATTTGATTCTTACTTTCTTTTCACCTCATTCATAAAAGTGCTTCCCATTCCAAAGAAATCTCTCAACACAGTGCTTTCTTCCCCAGGCTTTTGTTTCTTCCTCTCCTGGTTTTACTTATCTAGGTCCTATCTGTCTTTTAGGAATGAAGTATAGTCTCTCTCCTGTGCCCTGACTGTGAACTCCTTGTGGGGACTATGTCTCCAAATGAGTATCTCCTGAATGACCTCATGCAGTGTCTGGCTCAGATGCCTAACAAGTGTCTATTAATTGGGTCATTAATTTATCTAGATTATCATGATCTTTCTGAGATCTGCTCTTTTATTGCAATCTCCTACAAAACAGGGCTGTTTTGTAGAACCCACAATTTTAAAGTAGAATAGACCGGATGATGACAACAGCAAACATTGCCTTTTTAGAAGTGTAGACTGTCATCCAAAGAAAACGTACTCCAAACCTCAAGACTCAGAAACTGTGGAATAGTGAAACAAATTCCTTCCCAATAATGGGCCTTTCTGTCATAATTTTCCATTTTCTAGCTAACATTGGGGTACTAACCCATCACAACAAATAACAGTACACACGTGCATACACACACATACACACACATCTGCCCTTCACAACATGGCGAGAGATGGTCAGCAACAATTTCCTCTGATGTCATATCTACAAGGGCACATGGTACCCAGGCCTTATTTTTAGCTCTGCTGACACTGAAACATTTAGTTTCTGGGGGGAAAAAATGTTTTGGGGAAAGGTGAGAGGATCTTTTCTTCTTCTTTTTCAATTTTAGGGTGAAACTGATAGGAAACTTCTTTCACTCATCTCTCCAGGTTCTGTGATTATCTGCTGTTAAAGACTAGAAATGAAGCTTCTCTTCCATCTTCCTTTTCTGGCTGAAACCTGAAGGCTTGAGAATACCCACCAGCTGGTCTAAGGTACGGGTAGTTAAGGAAGTTGTTTAGAAGCTTGTTAAGTCTTTCCTCAAAGGCAGAGAATAAAATGCCACTTTCCACTCCTCAGCCTTAACAAAGAAACCCAGCCATTAACATAGGAAAGCCTCTTGTTTGCATTTTTTAACAGCTGACATTTGTACCTTTTGGAGGAAAGTGAAGGGCATCTCATTGCTTCCTTGTTTAAATCAGCCTGGAAATAATGGGGATGATAGGGAAGCAGGGCTAATTTCCTTTGTCTCCTATTCAGCAGATAATGGTGGTCTGTGTGGGGTGTTAAAGGCCAGGCAGCAGCAGTGACCTGGAGATGACTTCATTCTTCTGAGGTTTATCAAAGGCTCCTGTCAGTCAAACTCATGCTGGGAGACTGGGGGATGGCCATCTGGTTCCTTGTTCTTCAGAGAGGAGAAAGAAGAGCGAGGAGGTGAAAAATCTCACTGTCAGTTCCGAGCCAGGTAGAAGGGCAATGCACTTGGAGGTGAGTGTAGCAACTCTTATCCACAGATGCAGAAAAGAAATATGTTGGTGTGTGTGTGTGTGTGTGTGTGTGTGAGAGAGAGAGAGAGAGAGACAGACAGACAGACAGACAGAGACAGAGACAAAGGATAGGCAGAGAGATAGAGGCAGACACAAAGAGAGATGACAGCCAGGCCACTGGGAAGAAGAGGAGAGGCAGGGAGGCTGGGATGGAGACTTTAATTTAAACCAGTGTGATCATCTTGAATGGATTTTTAAGTGGAAAGACTGAAGGTCACTCATGCTGCTAACGGCGCAGAGAAGCCTCTGAATTGTGTCCCCGGCTGCGGGGAGGAAGGGAGTAAGTGGCTCACAGCAGGGAGCTGATTTAATTTAAAGCGCAGTGTTTCTGTTCTGAAGGCCGACTTCTCTCATCCTGGCCCCGTTGATTACAAGCACTAACAAGGTATTACAAGACGCTGCCGGGAACTGTTCAGCCCCACCCCTCACCCCGACCCACTTCTGGGCAGCCAGGATTTCCTGGGGCCACACAGCGGGGTCTCCCCCAGGGCAGCCGCTGGGGAAGCCTTCTGTGATCCGGAAGCTCCTGTCCTCCTGGCACCCAGGTTTGGGTCTGTGTTGAAGTGGGAATGCCTACCAGTAGCTGCGATTGCCACGGCCACGGGAGACACGACATTTTTACCCGGGGCTGTTGCAAACATTGAATGAAGCAGGGATGCTTTAACAGTCCAGAGATCCTCCTTAAGGACAGAGGCTGGCCTGCCTGTCTTCCTTCCATTCCCTCCCTCTCTCCTTCCCACCCACCTTCCCTCCCTCCCTCCCTTCCTTCCCTCCCTACCTTCCTTCCCTCCCTCCCTTCCTTCTTTCCTTCCTTCCCTCCTCCCTCCCTCCCTCCCTCCCTCCTTCCTTCCTTCCTTCCTTTCCATTCTGATAAAATACACGCGACAAAATTTTTTTTTTTTGGCCATTTCAACCATTTTTAAGTGTACAGTTAGGTGGCATGAAGTACATTCTCATTGCTCTGCAAGCATCCACCACCATCTGCCTCCAGATCTCTTATCCTCCCAAGCTGAAGCTCTATTTCTATTAATCACTGACTCCCCATTTCCCCTTCTCCCTGGACCTTGGCAAGCACCAGTCTACTTTCTGTCCCAGGGGATTTAATGGCTCTAAGGACCTCATATGAGAAGATGCACACAGTATTTGTCCTTTTGTGATGGGTTTACTGCACTCAGTGGGTGTTCAGGGTTGACCCATGTTGTAGTGTGTGCCAGATTGTCCTTCCTTTTGAACGATATTCCATTGTCTGGATAGACCACGTTTTATCCAATCATCCACCCAGGACAGTTGGGTTGTTTCCGTGAAGACTTTTCTCTTAAATTGAACTGTTCTCACATGACTGTCCTCTCCTTCCAGCTCCTAGCTGCAAATGAAGCCAATGCCCCGCAAATACTTTTTGTTTTGAAGACATTAATAAGGGGGACGAAGAGAGGCTTAGCAGGTCAACCATTCAGCTGCTGCCAACCTATGTCACACCTACTCTGTAGTGTCCTGTCCCGAAAATGGAGCTGTGCTTGTGGTTGGTTTTCTGGCTATTTATAGTGGGAGGGAGCGCTGAGCCAACCAGAGCATGGAGATGGGTGAGGAGGGAATATTCCTGCTCTATAAAAAATAAAATGCTCTTATTATAGAGACTTCCGAAACACACAGAAATGGAAAGACTGATCTGATAAACTTCCCATGAACTGCTCTGCCCATGGAATCCATCATTGACACACGACCAATATTTTTTCATCTGAATCCTTTACACTTCCTCCATCCCAGACTGGTGTTCTTCCCCTAACTTTTTATTTTAAAACGTTCAGATCCACAGAGAAATTTTCAAGAAAAGTGTGATGAGCAGCCATATGTCATTGCCTTCACCTAGAATCACCAACTGTTTGCATTTTGCTTTACATCTATCTATCAACTATCAACATTTTTGTCCTGAACCATTTAAGTTATTTGCATCCATCATGACACTTTATCTGTTAATACTTTAGCATCCACTCAACAACGAAGGCATTCCCCTGCATAACCACAATCCAGTATCAGGACATTTAAATTTTATGCAGCATGATTATCTGATTAAAAAAACAAAATCCGTACTCCTTTTCCCCCAACTGTCTCAATAGATGCCATTATAGCTTTATTTTCCCTGTAGGAGATTCAGTAGGGAAAGACGCATGACATTTTCTTATTTCTCTCTAGTCTCCCTTAGGCTCCTATCCCTTTTTGTCTTTGATGCCAGAAAGACATTAGAGTGAAGGTCGTGTAAATATGTGGCTCAGTCTCTAAGAGGTAAGAAAGATTATGCCTGCTTCTGAATCTGGTGTCATCATGGACTCATAGATGTTTACATTGTTGTTAGCAGTGCCAGGATTTCCTGGGGCCACACAGCGGGGTCTCCCCCAGGGCAGCCGCTGGGGAAGCCTTCTGTGATCCGGAAGCTCCTGTCCTCCTGGCACCCAGGTTTGGGTCTGTGTTGAAGTGGGAATGCCTACCAGTAGCTGCGATTGCCACGGCCACGGGAGACACGACATTTTTACCCGGGGGAAGTCAACAGTGTCTGGAATTGTTTGACAACCAAATGCCTCCTGAGGTATTTTTGAAGAGCAAGAATGATAAGACATTATTACCTAGGTCCAAAAAATTAGTCACACATTGAGAAGCTTTCCTTTCTGCCTTTCTGACTGTTTCTGAACGAAAGACAGGGCTGCCTTTGTCCTTGCAAGGAGCTTATTCTGAGTGTCCATATATTTTTGAATGTCCACTAACCAAATCTTGTAAAGCTTTCAAGAGTCAGGACATCTCTTGTTTACACCCATTGAAACTGATTACCGGGACATCTAGAGTATAAGACACTTAATCGGAAATTGTTTCTGATTTGTTGAATACTTCCCAGAACCTCATAATCTATTTGAGGGCACTTACCTTGTATTGTCAATCTGTTAACGTGTCCAAATTCAAACCAGTGAGAATGCAACACGGTTCCTAGTTATATATATTTTGCAGCGTTACAGCTGGTAACAATTCTGGACCTGACAGGATCCTGTTATGTAAGGGTGTGTTGTTTTTGTACATAATAATATTTATAACTTTTTAGAGTTAGAAACATCATTCTATTAAAATGTTCACTTAAATCTTTCTAAAGGCCAAATGGACATCTTTAAAAACCACCTGAGAAGAGAATAAAAAGTTTAAGTTTGGCTTTCTGAAAGGAAAAATATACATATCAGCTGGAACACAGACTTGCCTATTATAAGGTAATGGACACTGTTACTCTGATCTTTGCCCCCGTAGTTTAATTAATAATGGAAGAGGAATAGCCTATAATACTTTTAAGATGAAACCTGGCATTTTCAAGTTTTATCTACCATGTTTGTGTTGGGTGGTTTTGTGAGAACCAAAAAGAAAAATGTTCTGTTCAAATTTGTTTCACTTAGCTGATGAGAAAGTCTTGCTGAAGCCTGTTGGCTGGAATGTTAAAAACATAAAATAAAATAAAATAAAATAAAATAAAATAAAATAAAATAAAATAAAATAAAATAAACTCCTCCTTTTATTTTTCAATTTCCCCACCATGGGTTGCTTCAATAGACCCCTACCTAATAGCTAGCATTTTAGACAAGGGCCTGATGACTCTTGCCACCATATGGCTTTCAAAGAGACAAGACAGTGTGTCTGTGGGACACTGAGGTCATGAAGTGACTCCTAACCAGGCTGTCAGGAAAAACTCATGTGGCTGGCAGACAAGCCAGGAAAACTCATCTTGCCATGAACTCTCATGAAGCCCCTTCCTGTAGAGGGGCAGATCGAGCACAACAATGGGGGATAAGTGAGACAGAGGGATCAAGAGAATATGAACTGGATTGTTTAAAAACATCATGAACCTAGATGTCTTTCTGTTTTGTTCTTTAAAATTTATTTACTTCAATAAGATTTGCTTAACTAATCCATGAAGTACCTCAAGTGGTTTTATTTCCCATGGGCTTTGAACCGACATTGTTAATCTTACAGTCCTGATGCCTCTTCTTGGAAAAAAAATGGTGCCTTAATCCCACCTTGTATGTCTTGGGAAATCGAAATACTTTTATATAGGTTTCTCTAGCTAACTTCAACATTTTATAGGCTTCTGGGGTTAATTTTAAGATGAATGTAGCAAACATCTTCATGCCTATGTTGGTTTGGTTGAAAGAACTCCAATAGGAAGGAGGTTGGGAAGAGCTGGGTATTTGGCAAATAGAGAATAAAGGGAGGCAGTCAGTTCCCTCCAGAGTTGGAGGGTCGGTCTCTATTGTTACCTCTATGTGTCTGGGATTATTTTATTCCCTGGCAATGCTACAGTGGAATCCTAGAGGCACACTCCCAGGCCTTCATTCCAGGTTAGCTTTTGCCTTACCCTCTCCACCAAAAGAAAACTCCGAGAAATTTATTTCTCCATAACTTATTTCTCTTCTGCAGTCAAAATTTATCTGTTCTAGGTCCCGTTCTTCTCATTCACCAATTACACTGGAAAATAATAGCAGTGAATAATTCTTGAATGAACGGTTTCCAATAAAGTACTGATGGACTAGCAACAGATTGGAAGCCTGCCTATAGCTCCAGAAATGTTAAACTTTAATGGGATTTTATGAGATACAATAGATATAATATTTTATGTCAAAGACATGCGTGGTTTAGCAATGGAAGAATAGGAGGGAAAAAAAAATGTGTGTAAGACAGTCACCCAGACATCAAGGAACTCAAAATAGCACTAAGCAGCTGTCATGCTTTTCTAGCTCCAGTTTGGATCTTAGTGTCCAAAGCCAAGTTCATCATATAGGTGATATGTGTCCAGCTGTGAAGGTTGAAGCCATCACAGTGGAATGCGATGTGGATCATTACCAAGCTCTTCCCAGACATTAGGGACCCTCCAGCTTTATTCCTGAGAGTCCTATCCTACACTACATTGAATACCATGGCTCTTTATCCTAATGGTGGGGATTAGCAGGATAATCAGCATAATTGACCCATTCTGATCCTGGGCATCATGTCTCAAGGGCTCAATATTCTATTATAACTGGTTTTTAGTTGTCATCCAGATAGATCGCATGAGGCTAGGCCAAAGCTGAGCATCTATACATGGCAGCACATGGTTGCAAGGGCAGGCAAATAGAAATGTAAGCTTAACAATAAGTCTAAAATTTCAAGGTAGGGTGGAAAGTTACACTGTACAAAGGCCGCTTCAAGTCCACAATCTAGAGAGGCCAGTAATCTGGCAAAAGAGCCATGGAAGTCTCAGAGGGAAGGTGTGAGAGGTCAGATGCCTTAAAGAAATATAATAGACTCAGTAATTAGGAGACTGGATACAAGGGTAAAATCACTGGGAGACCTAGAGGGGATACAGAAACCCAATTTTGGAGAGCTATAATTACTGAATTTGGGTTGGGACCAGCAAGATAGATTTGATGCAGTTATTCTAGGAAATCTTACCTCCTGCTTTCTTTAAGATTGGTCCTGGAATTTGGAAGTGTATGTGTATGAATGTTTACAGTCAAAAACCTCAGTTGCTACGTTAGAAGCAAAAGAAAATGGATATGACATGGATACATATGATGTCTATTATAGAATCTCAATACATTTATTTGGGGATTAGGATTTTGTGTCCTATGTCCAGCTTTGGAGATAGGGTCTGGCTTTGCAGCACCCCCCTAATGGGCAAGAAATAGACTCTGGGCTATGGGCCCCCTCTAATAACAATGTTTCAGATTTCAAGTCCCTGGCACCTCTTTCTGGACCAGAGGAGTAAGTAAGACTTTTTGGAGCCTAGAAGGAATGGTCTCATCAGATGAATCTGCCTTCTATAATTCAGGGGACAGGTTTGTCAGACCAAGCTTTTCTGTGGGTTGGTCCTGCCTGCCTCATGAGATGTGGGTCCCATGAAGCAGAAAGGATCTAGAGAATCAGCAGTTCCTCTGGTTTCCAAGAAATGTCTCCACCCTTCAGTTGGTTCCGAAAATAACAGTCTGTTTCACTTGAAAAGGGAATGCATGCTGAGTTCTCTTCTCAGCTTATAAATTCTGCTGTATTAACACTGGCAACAGTTTCGTTTTCGCTGTATAAACATGAAGCAGCACAGAACGGGAAGGGGGTTGGAAGGGCCGGCTGCCAGGCCCCAGCAGAGACGCGTGAGGCGCTCTTCGAATGTTGGACGGTGTTCATGCTAACACGAAGGGTGCGTTTCCCAACACCTGTCTCCAGTGGTCAGGTCTTTTTTATTATTATTATGAGTACCTTTGCCACCTAGGTTGGTTTAGTGCAAAGTGAAGTACATGGTTAAATAAATGCTTTCATTGAAAAATGATTGAAAAAGCTCCGAGAAGGCACCTCTTTGCAGAAATGTCCCATGCCTGGCCGCTGGGTCTGAGATTCAATCACAGGTTCGTCTGTTGGGGTTCTGACATAATATTTTATAAGTTCTCTCATCAATCATAAATACCCTATAGATGATATCACGTATTTATTTCACTAATTCTTTTATTGAGCCAGCAACACATATAAATCTTCTGTTATATTCAAGGCACCGTGATCTCACATAAAGTCTCCACTGCCATTACCAGCCATGAAAAAATTCATCAATGATGCCAGTCAACTGGCTTCAGGCAACACAGGGTAACTAAACGTCGGGTGAAGACTCAGGTCCGGGGAAGACCCTCTAGCAAGATCCTGGGCAGCCCGGCTCAGAATGAGGACGATGCTGGGCTGAAGGGAAGGGGTAGGGGCGGCATAAGGCAGGAAAGGATGATAGAGGATGGAAAATGGAAAACAAAACCATCTAACATCTGAGGTTTCTTAGAAGTTTCTCCAGGGCAGTACTTTTCAATCTTTCTAAAGATAGAATGCTACCAGTTATGGTTTTTGCTGCTGGTGACTGGAAATCAACACAAGGAATAGATTGAAAGGTTAGGGAAATCATCACCTGTGTGTGAAGACTGCCAGATGTAAGGGGCACCTGGGTGTCTCATGCTTGAGAGTCTGCCTCTGGCTCAGGATCGAGTTCCACATCGGGCTCCTTGCGGAGAGCCTGTTTCTCCCTCTGCCTGTGACTGCCTCTCTCTGTGTGTCTCTCATGAATAATAAATAAAATCTTTTTTTATATAAATTTTTATTTATTTATGATAGTCACACAGAGAGAGAGAGAGGCAGAGACACAGGCAGAGGGAGAAGCAGGCTCCATGCACCGGGAGCCCGACGTGGGATTCGATCCCGGGTCTCCAGGATCATGCCCTGGGCCAAAGGCAGGCGCTAAACCGCTGTGCCACCCAGGGATCCCCAAATAAATAAAATCTTTAAAAAAAAAAAAAGACTACCAGATATAAGAGTGAGTTCTAGGGTTGATTGATTCGGTTGTTCAATAGTTTCATAAAGGAACCGGTTCTTTCATTTTTTCTATCCTACAAATTCCACTGTTATTTTATCCCACGTGATTCCTCAGTAGTCATGAGATGATTGCATGCATACTGAAGCTTTAGTTCTGCCTTGTTCACAACTGGTGGGAGAAAGAATTCTCTCCTAACATGGGTTAAGCTCCTTCCCTTTGGTCTCAATGAACCACCAGATCCATGTACCTAGAGGGGAATGGCATCCACTGATTGGGTTGTGCCTGGGTCTGTGAACCAATCAGTAAAAGAGACTTTGAGATTATGTGATTGGCTTGAGGACTAATCAGAAACTAAAAAATTCTCATAATTCAGAATGAGGGACTAGTAGAATGATTTAGGAAGTGAACCACAACATCCATACAGCAATTATTGAAGCTGCTGTGATTGAGGTAGGAGTGGAGGGCACAGACAGTTCTCCCCTCTCTTGTGTCTACCTTCATTCCCCTTTACCCTTCAAACACTGCTTTGTACTGCTTAGGAGATTGCTGGATTCCAGTTTGAAACCACTTTTAGAGCAAGGACATCAACCCAAGGAATCATTTTGGTGTGAATCCTGGGTAATTTCCTTCTCCAAGGGCTTAGAAATTCTGAGCTTACATCAAAAGTACCAGATGATTCCTTTAGCTTTCGTCTGTCATATGAACTCTTTCTTATCTGTAGAAGGAGAAGTAACCACAATGGTTAGGTTGTTCCTGGTGAAGAATAATGTTTCCTGGGTGGCTCAGTCAGTTAAGCACCAGACTCTTGATTTTGGCTGAGGTCCCGATCTCAGGTGTTAGGCTCCATGCCAGGCGTAGAACGAGCTTGGGATTCTCTCTCTCCCTCTGCCCCTCCCCCCACTCATGCGCTCTCTCTCTCTCTCTCTCTCTCTCTCTCCCTCTCTAAAGAGATAAAAATTTAAAAAGAATCCAAAGTAGAATTTTATGTATTTCTAACAATAGTCTATCCTTCATGTGCACTATTCAAAGATTTTTACTTTGATTTTTTTTTTTTAAAGTTTAAATTTGCCAAGGAAATTAAAGGAGAAAAACTATTTGCATGTGAATTCTGACATATTTTTTTTAAATGTTTTATTTCTTTGAAACCATATTTTGTAGGTGCAGGCATGGTTTTCAACATCCCAAAGCACATGCATCGGCACCTGCAGGAAGTACCACCAAACCAACAGGAACCATGGAGGCCATCCCAGGAAATTGTGAACTCTGTGTTGATACTGTTGTGGTGAGCTTCACACCTGATGAGCTTCTCTTTTCTACTTTTTGAGAAATCTCTCAGGAACTTTGGTTGACTTCAGTTGACCACTAAGATGAATGAGATAACTTGTTGTCTATTCTAATAGAATAGGTTTTTATTCCCTGCTTGTGTATCCTCTTTGCAGAACCTAGCAGGGCAACGATAGTGTTTGCCCTAGATGGCACATTCCAGGGGGAGAGCTGTCCTGATGGCCTTCTACCTCTTTGCTCTCAAATGTCTTCAATGCCCTTTCCATTGGAACCCTGAGGGGGAACCCTGTACCAACATTTCCCAGACTTCTGGGCCAAGTTGCTTCGAGGTAAGTTCTAAAACAGAAGACACTGGTGGGAGGTTGTAGGATCAGAAGAAGGAGATACCAGATTAATCCCATCTCTCTCTGCTTTGTAAGGTCTCTTTTGTGTCTTACCAGTGGCATCAGCTTCCACTCCTCAGTACCTCCCTTAGAGTTCCCAGCTCCCACAAGACACACCTGCTACAATTCCAGCTCCCTCAGCTGAACTATTTGGATATAAAATTGGATAGACTTGGCTGAATGATTAGATTGATTTCTTTGGAATCATGTTTTAGAAGAGCACTTGTAGATCTCAGCTGTGACCTCCCAATGCACAAGTATTGGTACCTGCCATCAGCATTAAGGCCTCACTGATACCATCTCCTCTCCTATCCCTCTAGCCCTAAGGGTGGTTATGAACTTTCTGTAGTGGCTACTCACCTTCTTAAACCAGTTCCTCCTTCAGCTCTGCTAGCGGCATTGAAAACATTTACCACTGTTACATTCCGCCTTTTGAATTACCTGGCATTGGTCTTATTTTCTTAGTTGGAACCTAACTAATACTGTAGGAAAATATTAATCTTTCTGATAAGAAGGTTGTTTTTTTTAATACACGCACTATGCCACTGCATAGAACTGCAAATGATGATAACATTCTTTGAAAGTGGAGTCATCTCATGCTCAAGTCCTTCTATTTTCCTTTGTCTCTTTTATGAAAATTTAAAATTTCCATCCGCAGATTATATGTTTTGCACTGATGCTTGTTCACATGTTTGAGTGGTAAGCAAGTTCTTAAGGAATTGAAGCTCTAAGTGTGTCCAATAGGCACACAGGCTGTCAATGTGGCAGAAACAATAGTGCATGGAGTCCTTTCTGTCACTTCATTTTCCGTCTTTGCGCCATTGTCTTTCAAATTCATGTTAAGTGGTTTAAGGGCTTTACACTGTCAGTAATGCCACAAGAATCTTTTTAATCCAATTTAAAGTTGATAAAGCTGAATAAAGAAACTATGTCCCAAATTGTCGGCTATCTCCCAGGTTCCTCATCTAAAATACTGGTGAGCATTAAAAGGCATGCATAACTTGCACTTTTTGACCAAAGATCAGTTGGACTTAAAGGGCTGCTGGGAGTGGGTCCTGGTTGAGTAAGTCTGCAGCTTTGGTTGAAAATCCCCAGAGGGGTCTCAAGTCCAATTACATGGAAGCAGAAGCAGACATTTCCTGCAGGACGTGAAATGCTCTGGGGTCAGCCATCTTGAACGCAAAGGTGGGATGGCTGAGTGCTTGTGTGAGTTAATTACCAGTTAAATCATTGGGTGGGATTAGCAGAATATGCATAACTCAGGTGGGTCTTCATTTGCACATAATGACTTTGGTCTTTTCCATGGCAAATGCTGAAGTGTGCTATAAGGAGAAAGAAAAACATCCATAATTACTGTTTTTAATGCAACAGACAGTATAACTAGCTGTAATTTTTTTTGGAGAAGGAGTTCAAGTTTTCCGTTTTTGCTTATAAGAAGGACTCAGGAAAAGCTCACACAACACAATTTTGCATAGTGCTGCTGATTAAAAACAAAAAACAAAATAGCCAAGGTTGGTGGGGTATAGAGAGGATTCTCCACTCTTTACTCAAAAAACAAAGAAAAGAATGAAAGAAAGAGAAAGAAAGAAAGAAAGAAAGAAAGAAAGAAAGAAAGAAAGAAAGAAGAAAGAAAGAAAGAAAGAGAAAGGAAGAAACCTACACAAAGCAAATTAAACAGAAACATAAGCAATCATTCTCTCCTACCCCATACACAGAATAACAGAAAAAAATCTGTATTTTGTTTTTCAAGGTATAGTAGAGAGAATTTTTTTTAAAATATGCTTTCAAATCCTCAGAGACTTTATAATTTATCAAGAAAGACACATTCTTACTAATGAAAGGTTACTGACCTTCATGAATGTGACAGTTCAATTACAGCCCATTCATATGCAGAGCAGCGTTGATAAAGGATTTGGGGAATGTGACTAGCATAGCAAAAAAAGACAAATGTCTAAGAAATTATTATTAGTTTTTAAAAAATTTTTAATTGCGAAGCAAGAATAATAAATAAGATTTGCTCAGGTAGTAGAACCTTTTCTTCTTGTGCTCCAGCAGCCCATTAGATTTGCTTCAATGGATATGCTGGCTCTTTCTTCTCTCTTTTTCCTTCTTAATATTGCTGCCTTTTTAATCCTCTGAACCGCTAAACCTAACAAATCAGCAAGCCCTTGGGGCTCTGAAATGCAGGGTTTCAATTTTTCCCCCTGCTATCCCTTTGACTGGCAGGACAAGCTGGAACGTGTCTTAATGTTATTTTAAGTGTTTGACTACTATTTAGATGCAGAAAGGTGGAGAGTTACAACCCAGAATGTTACATATGCCCAGCCACCCACATGCATGTACTCAAGCCCAAGCTCACGGGAGGCAGGCCCCCTCCAAGGACAGGGCATACCTAAGCCAGATCCTGGCTAGACTTGCTGGAGCCGGCCTTAGCCACACTTGGGTGACACCTGTGAGCTGCTGTTTGCTGAGCTCCTCCAGGTGTGGGAAAGAAAAATCAGATTGCCACTTTGTAAATCAGCAGAGAATGTCCCTCAGCCAGAGATCTCTGGAATATCCCAGATCCAGGTTTTTTTTTTTTTCTTTTTTTTTTTTTTTCCCAGCAACTGCTTGTAAAGAGATTCTCCTCTGACAATAAACTTTTCATTAAAAATAAGACAAAATATAACATTCTTCTTGGGATATAACCAATATAAATATTTTAAATAATTTTGACGTGTACTCATTATTTTCATTTTTAACACTTTACCTTGGAAATTAACATCAGCCAGATACGTGTGTGGAATGGGTTGTTGAATGGTAAATCTGACAGAAAGTTCTAACAGAACATACGTGTCCCCGACACCTATCATGCTGCATGGCACATAGTGATCACTGGACATTTGTTGAGTGAACCCCTTTCCTACGCATTTCTTCCCACTCCTTGGTTTCTGGATAAGCAATATGATCTAATTATAATTATTCCTCTAAGAAATTTATCTACTTTAATCTCTCTTATAGGTTCCTCCATCCTCCACCATTCCAGAGCTAAGTATTTGGCTTCAAATTACTTTCAAATATGTTACATCTTTGAGCATGTGTCTACTACAGAAGACATTTTTTATGTTTTTAGAGAGAGAAAGCATAAGTGGAAGGGAAAGCAGAGGGAGAGAGAGAGAGAGAGAGAATCTCAAGCAGACTCGCTACTGAGTGTGGAGCCCAACTCAGGGGTCAATCTCACAACCTCGAGATCATGACCTGCGCCAAAATTAAGAGTCTAACACTTAACTGACTAAACCACCCAGGTGCCCCCAGAAGGCATTTTTTTTTAAGGGAAAAAATTTTAAAAAGTAAAAATAAGGAGAATGGATATAAGCATCAATTTGATGTGTTCCTAAACCTTAAGAAGCATAAGCCTTTCCTCTTAGACATTCATGTGTGACATTGTACCTTACCAGTAGGAAACTTTCAAACAGACACTTAAAGGCACCCAAGATGGTGTTTCTCTATATCTACTGCTCTTGAGCAATATTCTGGAATGCTTTCTCAGACCTCTTTGTAAATCAATATGTTAAGAGTTTGCACAGAATGTTATTCAAATGAAATAATCTCAAAGCACTATTTTCTTCAATCTGAATATTCCATTTCAAAAAGATTTATTGTGGGACACCTGGGTGGCTCAGTGGCCTGCCTTTGTCTCAGGTTGTGATCCTGGGGTCACAGGGAGCCTGCTTCTCCCTCTGCCTAGGTCTCTGCCTCTCACTGTGTGTCTCTCATGAATAAATAAATACAATCTTAAAAAAAAAAAAGATTTATCGTTTAAATACAATGCTCTGAGAAAGTGATGTACTTTGGGAATATAATAATTTAGACAACTGAGGGTAGCCATTAGATTAGCTATGGCAAATATTTTAATATATGTCTTCCAGTTTTTAGTTCGTCCCATGTATAAATTGACTTTTTAAAAAAAGATTTTATTTATTTGAGAGAGAAAGAGAGATAGTGAGAATGAGAGCACAAGCAGGGTGCATGGGGAGAGAGAAAGGGAAAAACAGGCTCCCTGCTGAATAGGGAGCCCAATATGGGGCTTAATCCCAGGACCTAGAAATCATGACCTGAAGTGAAGGCAGACACTTAACTGACTGAGGCATCCAGGTACCCCTAAATTGACTTATTTTTAATATGAAAGGATAAGATAAAGAATGCTGTATCATACACATGCACACAGAACACACACACACACACACATGCACACATGCACAGAAATACACACACACATACTTTTCTATACTAAGAAATACCTTATATGGCAAGCAAATAAACAATTTGACAGCAAAATCCTTTTAATTATTTTTAAATTTATTTTATTTATTTATTCATGAGCGACACGAGAGAGAGAGAGGCAGAGAGACACAGGCAGAGGGACAGGCAGGCTTCATGCAGGCAGCCCGACGTGGGACTCGATCCCCGGTCTCCAGGATCATGCCCTGGGCTGACGGCAGTGCTAAACCACTGAGCCACCCAGGCTGCCCAGTAAAATCATTTTAAATTAATTTTTTTGCCATTTAATAAACATGATTATGTATACTTTTAATTAAAGTTTGACACTAGCTTTATTTTCTCAAACTTAACTTTTGTTTAGGTGTCTTATTCATTCTTGTGTAACCCGAAGGACATAGCAGTGTGTTAAAAGGTGCTCAAAAGAAATTTCCCTCAATTACTGCTACTCTGTGTTTCAGCCCTAGACACATTCAGAGCTGTGGCATAATTTTTGGAAATTTTTCAGTTCTGACTCAATGATCGGGGAAGGTGAATTCTGAAATTTGAAAACAGAAATCCAAATCAGAGTTGCATGTTTTATACCACTTGATACTGTTCTTGATGTCCTATCTAAATATTTTTTTTTAATATTTTTTTTACTTTGTTAATGTTTTTATGTCACTCAGACCATTATTTAATTATTAACAAACTCTCTTTGTGCAAATACTATGCATTAGACATATATTACGCATTTTATATTTTACGGATAAAAACAGATTTATGCAGATTTGGGGGTCAGGTCTGCCTGACCCCCAAATCTTATCATGTAATCAATTTGCTGCTATATCTGTAAATACAATTAGCAACAAGTAACAGGAAATCTAACCCAAAGTGGCTTAAATAATAAGCACATATTATCTCATGTAACATATGACACTGAGTGGTATGGCTCTAGTGTCTGATCACTAAGTAATTCAAAGTATCATAGATAATTCGGTTTCCTTTCATCTCTTTCATCTTCTACCCTCAGTGGATATGTTAATTCTCCTCATAGTCTAGCTTCAGGTATCTCATTCATATATTTCAAGGTCAAAGGTCAAAATACAATATTAAAAATAGAAAAAAAACCCTGTGTTTTCTTTTGGACATCCTTTAAGAGCTAAGAAATGTTTCTCTGAAGCTCTTCCAGTGATCTTCCTTTCATATTTCATTAGCCAGAGCTGGGTCACTTGGTCCTTTCTAAACAGATCATTGATAAAGGAAATGAAATTACCACAATTGATTTAGATTAATCAAAATTTATTGGAGCTAAGGCTGTCCTTTTTTCAAGGACTTGGCTGCATGGTGGGAAAAAAAAATGTATCTCAAGAAAATTTGGTTTCCTCAGCAAAGATAAGGAATAGCATTGGTAGACAACCAATAAATGCAGTTATGACAGGGCTATCTCATGATCACCAGGGATGAGGAGAGAAAGACAGGGAGATGCTAAAAGGAGGAAGTTGGAGATGAGTGAAAAAAAAGAGAAAAAAAATAGCAATCTTGCGTATAGCAGGTGTTCGATAATTGCCGATGACAGAAAATGAATGAAATACAATTTACAACAAAGTTAATCTGACACATATTTAATGATACGTGTTGTTCCATGACATTTCAGGCCAATAGTTTAGTAGTCCACATAAATAACCGTAATTAGTACTATTTTTTGACAGATCTTTATAGCTTTTAATCTTCTATTGTTAATTAACTAGTTTAAGAACACGCATCAATGTTCAGAGGCTTTTTTTTTTTCCACTCATCTTACAAATAGTTGAACTTTAATCATATACTCCCTGACAAGTACCAGAGTGATGCCCCTGCAGTTGGAGTAGCTCATGTTCCTCCATTCTTTCCTGTTACCTGGCTGTGTCCCCTCACTTCCTAAGAAAAGTTTCCTGCTGCAGATAGAATGCATCTAAGTGTGAGGACACATTGCTGTTTGACCCAATCAGATCTTCAGAAAGCCAGCAGTGAATAACTGGTAGCAGATCTTATCCAGTTTGAGTTAGAAGGGAGGAATCAGAAATCCCAGTTGGAAGTTTCTAAGAGGCTTCCACCATGAATAACAGAATCACTCCTAGACAATAAGTGGCAAACTTGGTTCTTCTTGGGCCAAATCCATTCATAATTAAAGGACCAAAGTGAACCTTAGATGTAGAATGAGAACCTGGGAGTAACTGATAAGGAGTAATATTTCATCCAGCTCCACCTCCAATGATTCCACTTTACAATTTTGCTTTAGGCCAGAACAGTTTAATTCAATTATGAGAAAACATAGAAATTGTATTGGAGGTAATTTCACATATTACTAGGAACATTGATTTAATTAGTTAAATAGCATCCTAGAAATTTAGGTTACTTTCCATGTTTTCATGCTGCCAATAAAGGGCTCTACTCTAGCAATGGGCTCCATCAACTCTTATATAATCTAAACGTGCACTAGTTTCTCAAGAAAAGGGAAAGCGCTCTATGTGATACATTCTTGTTTTCTTTTTGGAGCCCTTGGCCCAAATTTCAAGCATTTTAAAGAAAGCTAAGATCAAATGTGATGATATTATTTCCCATCATCATCGTGATTGTTATTATTATTATAAATTATTCTCTATTGGTGGCATAAGAAGCCCCTCTGATGCAATATCACTAGAATGCAGGGGGAAAAAAAGACAATTTTTGAGGAATGTCCATCCTTTCCATGTTTTTGAGAATGTAGCTTCTAGGTAACCACCAACTTCATGAGAGTTTCCTCTTTCTAGTTAACCTTGGGTTCCTGAATAGGCCTTTTTTTAGGCCATCTGGGATGGAGCTGCTCTGGTGAAGGAGAGTGGTGAAGTGCCCCACTCAAGGAGCTCTTACCACTTGCCCTCTACATGGGATGGTACCCCTTCCTCCCACTCAGTATGCAACTGGGCATTTTACTGTTTTCACTGCTGATCTCAAACCCTTGTCTGCCCAGTGCACTTACCAGAAACAAGGCTTTGGTAAGACCATTAGACAGCATGCCACCTCACTGCTGGGTGATCCATTGCTGGTGCCCATGCATTGGGCTACTAGGGAGGGCCTCCACTCCCATCTCCACCTCTGCCTCCGAGTGGCCATGGGCTTTTTTCCCCCCAGAGATACAGTGAACAGTTTTACTGCTCTGGAACGAAATGTAGTCCCAAGACAACCTGATTCTGCCAGCAATTCCTACCTATCCTCTTGTCCCATTATTTCCTTGGGGGAACCTAGGAAACCAGGAGCCTTGGAATCATAGATTTCTCTTTGTTGCTACGCTCTCACTTTGGCAGGGAGAGTCTGAGATGAGAATTCTAGACTTCCAAGAAAGAGCTAAAAGACACTCATCTACCCTCTTGAGGCCCATGAGCTCATTTGAGCTGTCACAGAGCAGACTTGGAACAATTATTCCAGAGTCACACTTCCCCCAACATCAGAACATATGTGCTTATATGATATGCCATTCTAAATGCCAAGCTTCCAGAAGGAGAGTCATCTCCTTCCTGTCTATCCTCAGCCCTGACCTTCCGAAATCTATGCAGATTGTGAGGACCATTCAGCTAGGATCCTACGTGTCCTGAGCTGTTCTCAAGTACCAGATTTTACATTCATCTACTTTGCTGATGCAAAGGATCTATTATGCACATAAATTTCCCTGGGAAGGCTAAGCCCAAGCACATAATTTCTCCTTTCTTTATGCTTATCTACTCTTCAGAACAGGTGTTATTGCCAAACACAGTTTTAAGGGTGGAAAATCTGAAAGGATGAAATAATCATAACATCTTGGTAAAAAAAAAAAGTGTACAAGAAGGAGAGGGATATATGTTAGTAAATATTTGTTAACTTTCACACATTTACTGATTGTTGTTAGAAATGTTTTGCTTAATCTTATTTGATTGTAATAAAATATGCACTCTAATTGGAGAAGATACGCTTACCATACTCAACCTCAGGGTATGCTTTGCAAAATTAATTATAAACTGGCTAGTGTGACTTGGTGAGACTTGGTCATATTTGCTGAACTTGAGATGGGAAATTTTCTTTTGTTTCTTTTAAGCAAGATTCAGGTGGTTCAATAAATGCCACTTAACTGGGGCAGACTTGATCAGGGAAGTTGCTGAATTGGGAAACCAATTAAGTCTAATGATAATTAGCATGCACTGCTGTTTAATTGGGATAGGTGGTCCATTGAGTTGGTAACACTAGAGGTAATTAAATGATGCTCTTGGAGGATAAGAAATAGAGTCTTCTTGATGCTTAAAGACTGAAGGCAATTTATTTCCTCTCTTGATCATGCTTTTGCTTGTTGAGCAAAAACTCAGTTTCTAAATGATGCCTTCGAAAGTTCTGCTTATTTGAAAGGACCTCTTTGTGTTCATTTATGTATATACACATACACATATATTCTCTCTCTAAATGGACTGTAGAGAAATGAAGAATTATGCAGTTTTTTTCAAATGCAAAGAATGAGACCGAGTAATTTCTTCAAAGTCACGACCATTTGGTGACTGGACACAGATAAGAACATTGTACTTCAGTATTTAACCCTAGTGGTTCAGCGCAGGGGTTCAGAGCAAGGTTCAGAGAGAAAGCAAGGTTCAGAGAGGTTCAGTGTAGCAGTGGGAAGAGCCTACCTGGGAACCCAGGTACTTGCTCTCAGCCCTGCTGCTGCCATGCAGAGATAAGACACTTTGTCTCTCTGGGCTTTAGGTGCCTCTTTCATTAAATAAAGGTGTGGGACTGAATAGTCACTGAGACCCCTTCCAGCTGTAAAAACAAAAGTACCTCAATTCAGTGGCTTTATTTAAAAATTGTTACTGGGGGAAAAAAGTGTTCATTGTTAGTGTGTATAAAGCCTTTCATTATTAAGCCAGGTCACTGGCAAAAAGTAATAATCATCTCTGGCTCTACCTTTAAAAAAATATTATTGTACAAGATGTAGCCGGCTGCTTTTTTGTAAGGTTGGGAGGGGGATGGAGTGAGTATTCATGGAACACTTTTAGTCTGTGCTGTGAATAGAGCATAAATCTAAGGAGAGGTAAAGAAAATGAAAGAGATACTCCTGAGTCTGGATGTCCTAAAAATACATGGAAATGAAATAGCAAAGGAAAGTAGAAGAAAAAGAGATTATTAGGCTCTACAAGAAAGAGAAAAATGGATAAGGCAATGACGGATAAGCTTGGGAACAGCATTTGGGAAGACAGGAAAGGAGAAGTCAGACTCTGCTTGACAGGCGTGTTCCAGTGGCCATGACCAGACAGGCATAGTAGTCATTGGCGTAGTTTACTCTACATTGTTTGGACTTAGACAGGAAATTAAGATTTGGGATCAAAAATGAGTCTCATCCATATTTTTCCTATAAGAGTCAGCATAATACCAATCATCTGGACCAAGATACTCAATCATAATAGAAATGTGAGCATCCAGCCTCCCCTAGCTCTTTTTTTCCTTCCTTTCTTAATTTGTCTCTTTAGGCTCATCATTTGCTCGTTCTTTCAAAGTAATACTGCCATCAATTCTAGATCAGTGATGACTCATGATTATACTCGGAATACTAACTAAATTTGCAGAGTCCTGTACTTTCTTTTGAACTTGCAGACTGCTTTAAATGCCTCATTGATCTGCTAACTGTAAATTCTGTCTAAATATTTATTTTTAAGTCACACTGTGGAGATAAATATCATGGAAAGAGATGTAAACACATAGCTAGACATAGAGATGAAGATATAATTATCTCATACTTGGAAATAAGATAATATGCATCCGAAAATGTGTTTATTTTCAAAGTGTATTTCACTTCACCTACTAGTCATGTCTCAAATTAAAGCTAGTGCAAGGGTATGTTTAGGTTACTTTACTCTCTATTCCTCTTTATGCTAAGTCATCATATGCAAACTTGTAAAAAGTCAGCAAGACACTGCCAACCAGTTTGGGAGAATGCATGTAATTCACTGAAGAATAAATCTGCAAACAAATGGACATAATATTGGCAGTGGACTTCGAGATCAGAAGTCATCGCCTTTGTGGAGGCGATGGTCTTGCATCCAATAGGAAACTGGGGACACTGGCTTCAAGCTGAAGTGATTTGAGACCTAAGCTCCATTGCAGTTTGCTATTTCTACTTCCTCTTTTTATGTTTTGTAAATATAACATCTACTTCTGGTGTTAATTGAGCTTTATTTTACTACTTATGATTTTATTACTTGTGTGGTCCTTGAAGCAAGGTACGTTTAGCGGAGACTTTGTAGACATTTCCTTTCTTAGGAAAAACCCCTCTCCATCTGGAATTAGGGGCCTGAGTATAAGTAAAACGACATCGTCTCCTTCAAGTGTCTTCTTCGCTGTCACTGGGGAAGTGCAGTCAGGCGGACAGGGAACAGAACTTTGGGGCAACTGCATAAACTCTCCAGCCAAGCTCCTTCACCAGGGGGACAGAACAGTTCACTGCAACTCCAGCTTTGATGACCTTTATATTCTGAATGCTTTACCGCTTGATTAAAAATGTGCTCATGCTTAAAGGCAGATTGCCGATGGGGTTTATAATAAGGCACAAACACACAGAGATTTATTAGAGGTATTTTATGTAACCATTTTTCGGGAATATGATTTTGTTTGAGAAGTTACTAGAGGCCAGAATGACAACCACTCTAACTCTCTGGTAAGTTTTCCGAATCAGTTCATGTGGAAATCAAATTGCACCTGAGCAAATATTGAAGGGTGTAGCAAAAGGAAGGAATAGCTTTCATTTTGCAACCACAAATATTACAATAGCTTATGCACATATTTTAGGATAACATTTTTTTCTTATGCGAAATCACTTTGCATGAAATTGCAGGATAAATTTTGGTGGTGTGGATAACTCGACTCATTCTTCCACAATTATACCCGCAGGAGAATTAGTATGTAACTGCTCACAGGAAAATAAATGGGAAACCAGAGCTCATCTTATGTCTTGCCACCTAACAACATCAGCGGGATCATTTTACAACATGGTGGTGGATAGAGAAACACAATCTAGAAATTGATAAAAGCACTCCAAATCTGACTGTAAAAATAGAGGATAATAGTAAAACTTAAGAGCCAATATTTAAAGACATCACAGTAACAGTAGTTGCAGATACAGAGTGTTTAATGTTCTGGGCACAATTCTATAAGCTGTACATGATTTCCATCATGTAATCTTCACAATACTTCTATGGATTAGATACAGTCATTAGCCCATTGCACCATTAAGGAAACTGAGGCACAGAAAGAGGAAGTATCTTATTTAATGCCATGCAGACCTCATGGTATAGTTAGGATCCGAACTGAAGCCCTTTGATTCTGAAGAGCTTCCTCTGAAGCCATACATGACACAAATTCCTTAGATGTACTTTTAGTAGAAACAAAAGGGGCCTCTTGTGACAGTGTTGGTCAAGCTGTCAGTAGAAAATGACCCCAACAAGTCCTCTGTGAGTGGGAAGACCACCTGAATGAACTAGTAACTCTTCCTTTTTGCAAAGAAGACCATAGTGGGTAAAAACATAAACTTTTGGAGCCAGACACATCAGAAATACACACTTGACAAGCTATCTATCTTTATGCTTATTTCCACATCAAGTATCTATTCTTTAGAGTATAATCCCTGAAGTGGAATTTCTGGATCACATGCTAATTCTATGATTAATTTTCCTTTTCTTTTTAGGAACTGTCATTCTATTTTCAACAGCACCTGCACCATTCTCCATTCCCACCAGCAATGCACAAGGGTTTTCAGTTTCTCCATGTCCTCACCAACATTTGTCAGTTATTGTTGGTTTTTCATCATTATTATTTTAATAATAGCCATCCTAAGGAGTATAAAGTGGTATGTCATTATGGGTTTCATTTGCATTACCCTAATGATTAGTGATGTTGAACATGTTTTCTTGTGCTTATTTGGCATTTGTATATCTCCTTTGGAGAAATATTAATTCAAGACCTCTGTTCATTTTTAATTAAGTTGTTTGTTTTTAGTTACTGTTGTCATGGAGTTAGTTGGAGAAGTTCTTTACATTACGATATTAACTCCTTATTAAATGTATGATTCACAAATAATTTCTTCCATTCTGAGTCTCCCTCTTACTATGTTCATAGTGTCCATAAATGCACAATTGTACAATGTGCAAGAAATCATTGCCAAGTCCAATATCACAAAGCTTTTTTCATATATTTGAAGAATTATAGAGTTTAACTCTTACATTTGGTCTTTGATCCATTTTATTATTATTATTATTTTTAACATGGTGTAAAATTAAGGTCCAACTTCATTCTTTTACATGTAGACATCCAGTTTTCCCAAGAACATTTAACTGTCTTTTACCTTTAAAAGAGATACTCTTGTTGAAAATTATTTGATTTTATATATGAGGGTTTGTTTCCAGGCTCTATTCTATTCTATTGGTCTATATGTCTATCTTTATGATATTAACATACTGTTTTAATTACTATAGCTTGAAATTTTGAAATCAGCAAATACGAAAGAACTTCCTCTTCTTTTTCAAGACCATCTTGGCTATGAATCTTAAGATGGCTTTTTCTATGTCCTTGAAAAATAAAGTTTGGATTTGATAGGAATTGCATTGAATCTGAAGACTACCCTGGGTAGTATCAACATCTTAAGCAAATTAAGCCTTCCAACCCATGAACATGGGTTGTCTTTCCATTTATCTGTGCCTTTTAGTTTCTTTCAATGTTACTTCGTTTTCAGTGTACAAGTCTTTTACAATCTTTGTTACAGTTATTCCTGAGCATTTTGTTCTTTTTGATGCTATTATAAATTGCATTGTTTTCTTAATATCTCATTTAATTTTTTTTTTTGTACAAAAAGATGGTTTTGTTAAAGCACATGAACAGGACCTTTCAAATTGTTTATTGTTGTAGCATAGAAATGCCACTAATTTGGGAATAATGATTGTGTACCACAAAACTTTGTTGAATATAGTTATTAATTCTAACAGTTGTATGAAGGGTGCAATGTTTAGAGTTATCTATATTGCCTGTGAGCAGAGATAATTTTGCTCCTTTCTATCTAATTTGAATGCATTTTATTTTATTTTATTTTATTTTATTTTATTTTATTTTATTTTATTTTATTTCTTTCTTGCCTAACTGTTCTGGCTAGGACTTCCAGTATAGTGTTGAATAAAAGTGATTAAAGCAGGCATCTTTGTCTTTTTTCTGATCTTATACAAGAAACTTTCAGTCTTCTGATTGAGTACTATATTAGTTGTGGATTTTTTTATACATTGTTTTTAGTATGTTGAGGTAATTTGCTTCTGTTCCTAGTTTGTTGAGTATTTGTTATGAAATGATGTTAAATTTTGTCAAATGGCTTTTCTTTATCAATGAAGATCATCATGTGTTTTTTGTCATTCACTCTGTTAATGTGATGTGTTAAGTTTGTAAATTATTTTTCATATGTTGAACCATCCTTGCATTCTGGAAATAAATCCCACTTGGTCAGCATATAATCCTTTTAATATGTGGTTGAATTTGGTTTGCTAGTATTTGTTGAGGGTTTTTTTTATTAATATTCATAGGAGATGTTGATCTATAGTTTTCGTTGCTTGTAATATCATTGTTTGGCTTTGGTATCAGGGTAATGCTGACCTCATAAAGTGAGTAAGGAAATGTTTGCTCCTTTTCAGTTTCTTGGAAGGATTGGTATTATTTCTTTAAATGTCTAGAAAAATTCATCAGTGAAGCTATCTTAAATTGAGCTTTTCTATCTTGGAAGGTTTTGATTACTGATTCAATCTCTTGAATGTATGATTTTTTTTTAAATACAATTGTTCACAGCACTCTCTTACAATCCTTTCTTACTTCTGTACATAGGCAATAATGTCCCCTTTTTATTTCTGATTTTGAGCTTTGTCTCTTTTTTTCTTAGTATAGTTGAAGTTTTGTCAATTTTGTTTATCTTTTTGAAAAACTACTTCTTGGTGTTGTCGATTTTCTCTATTATTGGTTTGTTTGTTTGTTTTTTTAAATGCCAGGGCCATACTCCCAGGTGTTCTCCTTTAATTCAGGGTGAGATAGAGTTCAGATATCAGTATTTTCTAAAATCTTAGGTGATATTATTGTGCAAACATATGAGAATCACTGGTATAAAAAAATCCTTGATTCCAGGGGTATTTAATGGCATTTTCCTAAATCAACATATATGTTTATAACAGGGAGGTTCTTGTACAAGATAATGGAAAATAATGCTATTATATAGAATTGGTCAATAAAAATGGTAAGTCAGAATCTTAATGCTGGGTCCTTCTTTTTCTTTTTAGTGATATTGTCCTCTCACAATGAATGACTACTTGTTATTTACATTATGACTACATAGTTAGCAAATATTCATAATAGATTAGGTTTTGTACTGAATAAATGAATTAAACAGTTAATCCCTGCACTTAAAAAAACTGACAAGAGGCAAGAGAACCAAATACATATCAAGGTTAATTTAGAAAACTTTCAGGGATCCTTGGGTGGCTCAATGGTTTAGTGCCTGCCTTTGGCCCCGGGCATGATCCTGGAGTCCCAGGATCAAGTCCCACGTCAGGCTCCCTGCGTCAAGCCTGCTTCTCCCTCTGCCTGTGTCTCTGCCTCTTCTCTCTGTGTCTGTCATGAATAAATAAATAAAATCTTAAAAAAATTAGAAAACTTTCATCCCTAATAGTCCCAAGTTCATTTTCCAAGTTCACTTCCTATTTCATCCTTATTCCTAGAACTACCAAGATAAAACTTTCCAAGAAATTTCAATTTTTGTATTTCATCTAATCTAAGATTTTAAGAGCCATATCAATTTTAAGATGTAGTAATTTAAAATATTTTAATAAAATCTCCCCAAATGACATCACCAATAAAGATTATAACTCAATTATAAAATGCACCCTAATTTGAGAAATATTAACATCTGAAAAATAAGCATCTTTGGATCAATGAAATATGCATTTTTCCCTCTTTACCTAAGTGGAAGTATAAATTGATGAAGGCAAAATAACATAATGTATCTCAAGGCCAGATATATTTAATTCATGGATTTTTTGCTGGTATGGGTCATTTATGCCAAAGGATGCTTGCATGTATATGGCTAATCAAAAGCTGACTGTGTTTCAACTTATCTAGGAGAGTTGACTTAAGTTACAAGAGCTGAAGGCACACAAGAGATAAGTCCTTGATGTCTCTCCCAGTGCTGTGGATATGAACTCAATACAGCTTTATGGCTGAAAAGTTTACCAGCTGAACTAAGACATGTGATTTTCTTATAAGGGACAATCAAAGTGTGTGTTCCTCTGGATATTTGCTCTTGCTGAGCAGTATTTGTATTGTCCAGATTGAGATGAAGATAGTTCATTTCAGTCTAAGACTCCCCCTCACTTATGCTGAGAAAGCAGACAATAATATAGCATTTTGGTTAGATGAAATGGTAAGACCACTAATCTGGATCTACTCCCAAGCCAGTGGTCCTACAGAACAAAATGCAGTGTGAAGGCTTCTCCCACATTATGTAGGAATTTGGGTCACTGGAGGGAATTCAGAATTTAAAAACCTCATGAGGAAATCCAGAAGATCAGGAGTACCTGCTGTCCAAACAGATAGAAATAGTCTGCCAAGTTATGTGGCAGGGTTTTAAGATAAGAGCTCAAGTCAAGAGAGTATGCAGAAAATAAGGAAACCTTGACTCATTTGATTCTCCCCTTCACACATTTCTCTTGGAAAATATATATTTTATGAAGATTTTTAAAGTTTCTTCATATATATGCCACCTTACTTCATTTTTTCTCCTTTGAAAATATAAAAGTCTCCTTTAAACAGAATTTTCTTTGTCAACTCTAAAATAGACAAAGGATTAAGTTAAAGAAACAGCCAACTGCTTTTTTAATAGTTAGGAGTGGGAGAAAGACTAAGCTAAAAAAATTCCTGCTTTAGGCATATTTAGCTGCTTTTGCTCTAGGTTGCTACTTCATTATTTTATTACCTTCTCTTGGGCTGTGGCACCAGCTTAGTGCCCTCCACTCATGATCTTCAAATTTTAAGAGAAGGCAGCAGTGACTCAAGTGTACTCTATTTAAAGTCCTCTTAAATTATCCACCTCCCACTATCTTCCAAACATAGACATACAAATTCATAGTTTCACATGCAGCCATTTAGTTTTGCTTTTCAGTTTTGGAATGTGATCCTTTCCCAATTCCCATTGATGTGACCGTAAAACTGTATGAAAACGGGTCATAGTAGCTGAAACTAAAAACAACCAATTTTCTCTAGAGGTTTTTCTGGAAAGAAAAAGATTCTCCATTACGATCCAGATGAATAAGAATAAGAAATCATTTTCTGTGCAGACTTCCAAAAAGGGAACCGTAAATAAATTGCCAAAATGATTTTCAGAAAGAACATCGTTAGAGGCATCATGCTCCTTGATTTCAAATTGTCTTACAAAACTATAGTAATCAAAATAGTATGGTATTGGCATGAAAACAGACATATAGATGAATAGAACAGAATAAAGAGCCCAGAAATAAATCCACAATTTACATGGTTGATTAATTTACAACAAAGGAGCCAAGAATACAGTATCTGCGATAAATGGTATTGGGGATACTGGACAATTACATGCAAAAAATAAAATAAAACTGGATCATATACTATACATAAAAATTAATTCAAAATGGACTGAAGACTTGAATATGAGACCTGAAACTATAGAAGAAGACAGGTGGTAATCTTCTTGACATAGGTCTTGAAGATGATTTCTTTGATTTGACCAAAAGCAAAGATGACAAGAGCCAAAACAAACAAGTGGAACTACATCAAATTAAAAAGCTTCTGCATGGCAAAGGAAACCATCGCAAAATAAAAAGGCAATCTCCAAATTGGAAGAAAATGTTAGCAAATCATGTATCTGATAAGAGGTTAACATCCAAAATATATGAAGAACTCATATTACTCAATAACAAAACAAAACAAAAAAATTAATTTAAAAATGGGCAGAAGATCTGAACAGACATTTCTCCAAAGAAGTCATCCAGATGGCCCACACACATATGAAAAGATGCTCAACATCACTCATTCATCACCAAATCAAAACCACAATGAGATATCATCTCCCACCTGTTAGAATAACTGTTATCAAAAAGACTAGAAATAACAAGTGTTGGTGAGGATGTTGTAAGGATGTGTGCTGTTGGTGGGAATGTGCAGCCACTATGGGAAAGAGTATAGAGGTCCCTCAAAAAATTAAAAATTGAATTATCATTGTAACCTAGCAATTCCACTTCTAGGTATTTATCTGAAGAAAATAAAAAAAAACACTAACTTGAAAAGATGTATGCTTTCTCATAGATATATATATATATATATATATAATTGAAATCTTGTCATTCATGCTATTGATGGACCTGGAGAATATTACACAAAGTGAAATAAGCAGACAGAGAAAGACAGACACTATATTATCTTTTTTATACGTAGAATCTAAAAACCAAAAAACAAAAAAACCAAGCTCATAAAAATACAACATTAAGGGGTGGTTGCCAGAGACAAGTGGGGGAGGACAAAAGGGTGAAGTGAATATTAAATATTTAAAAAATAACTAAAAAAATAAAAGTATTCAGCAAAATAGTTTTCAAAAACCCAATTCTAGAGGGGTATCAACCCTGTGTCAACTTCTTAAGCCCTGCTGTTCACTGATCACATTCTCAGCAGAATTTAAAAGAATTTAAAAGCAGAATTCTGCTTCCTGCCAGAATTTGCTACACATCTGCTACTCTGTAAGACTAGACCTCCAGGATCCTGGGTTCCAGGCCAGAGTCCTATTTCTCAGTGAAGGTTCTGTTTAGTCCAGCAAGAAGAGCCTGTGTTTGCTCACCTGCGCATCAGATGTACTGGATGCACTTTAAATATCTGACTCTAGAAGCAAAGTGCTTTCCTTTGGGCTCCCCCATCACCAAACTGTTTACTTTGGATTTTTCTGATGATCCTCCATTCATCACCTTTTTAATCGCTTCAACAAAAATGATTTATGACATTAGAAAAATACATGTCTCAGAGTTATTTCACTTGGGTGAAGAAGCTGAGGCATTCACACCCTACCTCATGCCAATCATCAGTCATTGGTTGAGAGCTTCTTTCTGGGGTTGTTGATTCCCCAAAACTTCTAGACTACTGCACAGGCAAGGCAAGAGTAGCTTTCTGTGGAGTGAAAAAATTTATTCAGGCACAGAAACATAGACCCTGGCAGTTGGAAAGTGGAACATGCTGGAAATACATGGTGCAAGGGATATGCAGCATCGATAGCAAATGCTACACTTATTACTGTATCATTCATATGTCATTTCAAGGTATGTAAAGATTTAGATTACATTGCACGATTCTTGACATAGTTACTAGAAGTATATTCTAGCCATCAATGCCATGAACTATAAGTTAAAATGCAAGAAGGAAGAAATAGCAGTAAACACTTAGAAATATATATAAATACCAGTAAACGTGGTGACAAATTTAAATTCAAAAGACAAAGTGATTCCTTAAAGAAAACATTTAATATTAAACAAATTGATTCAGGGCAGCCCTGGTGGCTCAACGGTTTAGCGTCGCCTTCAGCCCAGGGCCTGATCCTGGAGACCGGGGATCGAGTCCCACGTTGGGCTGCCTGCATGGAGCCTACTTCTCCTTCTGCCTGTGTCTCTGCCTCTCTCTCTCTCCTCTCTGTGTTTCTAATGAATAAATAAATAAAATCTTAAAACAACAACAACAACAACAACAAATTGATTGAATAGCATCCACATTCCTGGTTGTTATCAGCAAGCTACACTGACCACGATCAGAAAGGGGAAGGTAGAGATGAATCAAAGTAAAATTATATTACATTTCTTTTTTGCATAAAATGGAATTTAGAAATCACAACATATTTCAAATTTAAGTGCAAAATAATTGTAAACATAAAAGCAAAAAAATTTCTAGGTCATATTTAAATAAAGACCAAAGTAAACGCTGCTCTCTTACTCACAAATCAATTCTAAGTAGCCCTTTTATTGAAATGCTAGTGGAGAGCATTATGGAGTCCAAAGGCAGGAATGCAGTGAGACCCCCAAAACAGGTGAAATCTGGAGTGTTAAATCCCTTCCGGACTCACACCTGTCCTACCTTCTCCATGATGGCTTCATCTCTATTTCTGCACACTGATATTCCCTCTTTCCCTGGCCGCATTTCACAGAGTATGACCAGCTAAATCTCCTGATTTCAATGGTACATGTCCAAACCTTTGAAGAGAGATTTCTCTTTTCCACTGGCTTTTTACTTTGTTTTGCCTCAACATCTTTCCTGTCTGCTTAGCTATATTTCATTCCTTGCCAGCTTATCATTCCATTTTCATAAGCCAGAAGAATTCATCTCAGTCTTTGATAACATATATAGAGTCAGTCATTCTCTTCTGAACTTCCCTTTTAAGGGTCATTCTATTTCAACTAGAAAAACAGGAAAAAAAAAGTGCTTGTCTGTCTTCCTTCCTCCCTCTCTCCCTCCTCCCTCTCTCCCTCTCTCCCTTCTTCATTCCCTCCCTCTTTCTCCCATATCTTTCTTCCTCTCCTTCCTTCCCAAGGCTTTCAACTGATTATTCACTTTTGAATTTAACTTTCAAAAATTTACACATTGCAATTTTATTTGGCTTTACACTCATTCTAGGTCAATTCATAGAACATGATTGGGGTCACTAGGCTTAATGAATTTGGCCAGATACCGCATCATACAAACTTGCAGCAATGATGCAGTGGGAAAGACAAGATGCAGGGAGTCAGAACATCTCTGATCAAGTCTGAAGCTTTCCAGGGTATAGCTTGTTCAAGTCACTTAATTTTACCAAGCATCGATTTTCTTTTCTTCTAAAAGATGAGAAAATGAAGCTGGAGATCTTGAAAGTTCTTTTTGGCATGGAAATGCTTTGACTCCAGGAAGACAGCCCATGTCCATGATCAAGTTACAGCAGTCTGACCTGCCCTGAGTTCTGAACCCCAAATCAGCTATACTGTTTACCCCTTTTTTTAGTTTCGATATCAGAATTTGATTTGCTATGTCTACAAGTGGCACTTTGGTAAAATATGGATAAAGTTGCCCCTGCAGCTAATGTGTGGAGTGGTAGGTGTGAAATAGCTACATGGTAAAACGTTAAAACATGAAGCTTCTATAACCAGGAAAGTTTCTACAACGAGAGGGCTCCTTCCCAACCCAAGAATGATGCTTACATTAAGAAGGACCAGTTAGAAGATATTTTAATTCATTTGCAGCTACTTTAGTGATTACAAAGATTATTCTTGGTGCTCACTTTTATCTAGTGAGCTTGCAATTTGTTTAACTAGGAGCAGAGGAAATTTTCAAAAAGTGGTTCATACGTTTTTGTGAGGTTGTGGCTCTGTAGTGGAATCACCATTATAAAGGTTTTTTGTTTTTGTTTTTGTTTTTTTTTTCCTTCTCTCTGTTTAGGTGGTGTTTAAATGACGGAGCTGTCCAGCTAAGCTTCCTGAGTGTATTTCTCTCTTCTTGTCACAGAAGTGTAATTTGATCGGCATTCAAAAAGAGGATCTTTTCTCCCCTTTCAAAATTGTGTGGGTTGAAAAATTCACCATGCTGTCAAGCTTTTCATGACTAATAAATGTTACCTGTATCAAGTCTTCTAATTATCTCCAAGATTTTGGATTTTCAAGCCAGCAATTTCATTATTTCACCATCTGCCAAAGAGTGTATTTGGCAGGGTTCAGTAGACAAATAGGCGATGTGGATGAAAACTTGACTAATTAAATACTAAACCTAAGTATAAAAATGATACTGTGGAGTTTTGCTTACGCCATACTGAGACTGCATTTGTACGGCTAGATCCATGGTGAATTAAATGCTTCCCATGCCTTGCTTACTGACCATGTCACTTAACACCAACGGAAATTAAAAAGGAAAGGGGGAGTATGACAGTTCATGTTCAATTTCTTCAGAGAGTAGTTTATTATTTAAATGACTCGTGCTTTCAGGTTATTAAAAATGATAAATTAGCAAAGAAAGCTAAAAACATAAATAAATTTTAAAAACCGTTTTATATAAAACCAGAAATAATGTCTGCATTGAGACCTAGGGTGCTTTTAAGGATCCTTATAAATTCTTCTCTATTCATCGCACAAGGAAATGTAGGCAAATGAATCTTAGACGTCCTGAGTAGTTTAGTACCTCATAGACGGGGGAGACTGCCTCCAAACAGAAATGCGGCACGCATGCTCTTTTATCTAAAAGAGACACTGAAGCAGCTCGAATCTGTCTATGCCATGAAGGTGCCAGATACCCCTTTAATGGAGAATTGATACAATAGCATGTCCTGTGCATCGTTCTGGAAAGGCTGGCGCTCAGTGCTGGTATACCTGGTCACAGGTGCTTCTGCAGTGCTCCACCCTTGGAACCTGGATTTGAACTCCAACTTTGCCATTTACCATCAAGCCATGAGGAAGTTATTTGTTCTCTCCTGTGTGCCTCAGATTCTGCTTCTGTAAAAAGGGATGATAATAATAGTACCTACTCCAGTAGATTGACTTAAGGAATCCATGAGTTAATCTACGTGAGGCACATAAAACAATGTCTGTACATAGTAAGCCTCCATAAACTGTTACCAACATATAAAACATTATTTATATCATTTCATATAGAAATTCTATTGAGAAAAAATGTCTTTTAAAAAAGAGATTTTATTTATTTATTTGAGAGAAAGTGAGAGCATGCACAAGCCAAGGGGAGGGGTTGAGGCAGAGGGAGAAGCAAACTCCCCACTGAGCAGGGATCCCCACATGGGGCTTGATCCCAGGACCCCGGGGATCATGACCTGAGCTGAAGACAGATGCTTAACCAACTGAACCACTCAGGCAGCCCAAGAAAAACTTCTTAAATACAAACAGCTATAAAAGCAGAAAGACAAACACTGCAACCTTTATGACAGAGGCAATTATAATGACCACATATGAGAGAATAAAGAAAAAATAAGCAAATGATCATATATTATGATCATGTTATAGAATATTAAATGAAATGTGTAAAGATTTATGTAGCATGTGAATTATAATAGTATTAAGCAACTGAAACATATTGCAAAATTTATGGAAATCTGATTTCAGTCGTTTAAATCCATAAGCAAGAAGGAATGAAATATAAACTGATGTTAAGAGACAGAGATGATCAGATTTATAGGTGAGTTTTTTGGTTCACATTTTTGCTCTTGCTTTCTATAACAAATACAACAAAACAAAAGGTATCAACATTAGTTTTAAAGTAAGTTATTAGCATGAATAAATTAGGGCAAGGTTGACATGGGAAGTCATTATAAAATATGAAGACCAAAAGGAATCTTAAATGTCATCTAGTCCAACATCTGTCTTTACTGAGGAGACATTCAAAGCCCAGAAAGGTGAAGTGACTTGTCCAGTGTGCGTACAGGTTTTAAATCTCTGTGGTGGTCTAACTTGTTAAAATGATGTGTTGGGAAGTTTTCGCTGTGATGCTTTCTTATTGGATATAGGATTAAGAAAACGAAGAAACGATCCTGTAGAAATATCAGACATTCTCTTCTTTGGCACTATGTGATAACACACAACTATGTCTTTGTAGGAACAGATCATTATGACTTGGACTATAGAGCAGCATTGATATTTCAGAGAGATAGACTGTAACCTGTTTTTTTTTAAGATTTTATTTATTTATTCATGAGAGGCACAGAGAGAGGCAGAGACATAGGCAGAGGGAGAAGCAGGCTCCCTATAGGGACCCTGATGTGGGACTCAGTCCCAGGACCCTGGGATCACGCCCTGAGCTGAAGGCAGATGCTCAACCACTGAGCCACCAAGGTGCCCTGACTGTAACCTGCTTAAAGCAAACAGACGGAACATTTTTAGTGAGGTGACTACCCTGACCTAGTAGCATTTTGGTGTTAGTGTGGGTAGTTGTTTTTTTCTTGTTGTTGTCTTTGTTTGTTTGTTTTTTAGTGCAGGTAGTTAACACTGTACAAACCTTAGCAGCTGACAGCGAGTAGCAATTGAAGTTGGAGCCATAGACCAATTAAGCAGGGTCCTGTGAGGTGACATGTCAGAAGGAAATAGTAATATCATGTACTTGAGTTTATACACTTATTCTAACAGGTGTTGATTATCAACCTTTTTGTGTGGTCTTGTTCAAGGACAGCACTGAGTACATGTGCCTTGCCCGTACTTGTATCATTGCCCGAATTCCTCTCCCAGTTAAGTTTAGTTTATCTTACTGTACACATTTTTTTCTTTATAAGTCACCACAATTCATTTCTAGACTCTCATGAGGTATAAATGAACTATTTTGGTACTGGAGTTGCCACCTTATGCTGCGGCCTTAATTCCTGCCATTTTATTTTGTTTTCTGTTTCTTAAGCTTTCTTCTTATGCCACTTCATATTTACCACTGGATAAATGGCACATTTACCCCTACTTATCTTGGACTCACACATTCTCTATTCCTCTCATTTATGAAGACTCAAGTGCATACTTCTAAAAAGCTAAGCTGCATCTCTATATTTCCAGGCAGGTCATCGTGTTCTCACTTTCTATTGGTGCCCTGATCACCATCACCAGGTTCCAGTCAAGTTCATATTTTCTAGAGTTTCAATACCTGATTATAGGAATTAACCCAATTTTTATAAATAGCGGCTTATTTGGACCAAAACATAAACCTTAGTAAGGCCATCCCCTCCCTGTTCTCTCTTGTTTTCTCTTCCTCCATTTATTTTTCCTATTCCTGAAAAATGACTTCTAAGAATGCTTTCAAAGATGATATTCTTGGAACTACCTGAGACTCACCGTGCCTGAGAGTATCTTGGATCCTTTCGTGCATTAGATGCAGATTCAGTTGTCTATGAAGTTATTCGTTTCATTTCTTTGGGACTCTCAGAATAAAATTTTATTATCTTCTCAAGCCAATGTTGCTGTTAAGGTATCTAATGTCCATCCAATTTTTACTGCTTTGGGAAAGATCTGATTTTTCTCCTTAGAAACTTTTATAATATTTCTTTGTCTTCAATGTTACTGAAACCACCTAGAGTTCTTATCTCCTTAGGTAATCTGAGCCTGATTAATCTGAAATATTACAACATCATTTACTATTTGCAAAATCCCCATTATCGGCTCAAATGCTTCCTCTTCTTTTTCTGGAACTTCTAGAATGTTTTCTGAATATTTACTGAATGTTTTCTGTTTCCTTCTATTTTTGTTACCATTTCACCATTTGCTCACCGTTTATTCTTTCCTGATGCCCTTCGGGAATGTTCTTTGAGCTAACCTCCTGCTCCCTAAGTAGCTCATTAGCCTGTCCTTAGAGATGATTTCACTAATTGTATCTCTTATACAAGATATGTCCAATTAATTTTTCTTCTTGGCTGCTTGTTTCTACTTCATGTTTCCAGTATCTTCCTCCACCCATACATATTTTAAATTCTTATTTTTTGTATTCCATTAGGTCTACTTCTTTTTCTACAGCTTCTTATACTTACCACTTACTTTAATATTCTCTTAAATCCTGATTTCCCCAGAAACCTAAATTTTATCCTCTCTTCATTATCACCTACAAAGGCTAGTAATGTCTACTTTAGACGAATTGATGAAAACATAGGCCTTCGCTTGTACTTACCTCAGTGAGGCTAAAGGGAAGGAGCATTATAGGACAGAACTTCTACTCTACATTCCTTCCTTCTTTGTCTCCCCAGGCATCTCTTGACTGTAGAGAGAAGCACCCAGTGCCTCTGGCCCAAGCTATGTTTTAATTCAAGTGTAGCTGCCATCTGAGAATATTGTCTGCTTTAGGGAGTGGGAAGAAAATGGTTTAGACATGCTGACATTTATTACTGTTGGCTGCCCAGTGGAGCTAAGGAGAAAACAATGAGAAAAAAGCACCCCTAGAAAATTGTCCCTAGGTCAGGCCACGAGTGTGCACCCTGGAGCTCTCCCACTGGCAGCTGCTCCCCACGTTTTGGGACATGCTCACCTCTAACTCCCCTCAAGGTATTTACTGAAACCTTTTGTTAGTTGCTGTGGTACCTCCAGATTTGAGTTGAAGGGAGGAAGCCAGAAGCCTGGACTTGTTGTTTGCATATAAATGTATATCATTTATACATACGTAAACTAGAAATATGTTGACTTACTTCTTAGTCAGATCAGAAATCTTTAATTTGATTTCAGAGATACATGGTAATTTTGAATGAACAAAAATGATTATGAACATGATAAGAAATTAACATAGCAGTAAAAATTTTAGACAAATTCTGTAGAAAATTAACCAGATATAAAATATAGATATATAGGGGCACCTGGGTGGCTCAGTCGGTTAAGCATCTGCCTCAGCTCAGGTCATTATCCCAGGGTCCTGGGATTGAGCCCCACATTAGGCTCCCTGCTTGACCGGGAGCCTCTCTTCTGTCCCTCTGCCTCTCCCTCTGCTTGTGTTCTCTCTCGAGCTCTCTTTCTCTTTCTCGAATGAATAAATAAAATCTTAAAAAATATATAGATATATAGAATCTCCCCAATATAACAGTAATATATTAATATGGAACACATATTAAAATTATACCCGACAGGGAGACAAGACTTCATCTTTTTTAGGCACTTATGGCATATTTTACTGTATATAGCTCTTTTAAAAATCTCCAGAGGAAACCACAATAAATTTTGGAAGGTAAAGTTTTAACCAATCATATTTTCATATAGAATCATGGCAAAAATAATTCTGGAACAATGACAAAAGGTTAAACAGCCACCACCACCAACAGAAATGTCCAGCTTCTCAGAAAAATTAAAACTTATCTGCTAAATACCACTGAGTACAAATTATAAATTAAAATGTTGATTATATACCAAGGTGGGCCAGAGTGTAGGAAAATGGGCATAAATATATACTATTGTTGTGTGAACTGATAGAGCCTTTTGTGGAGTGCAATGTGAGAGTACTTATCAAAATTAAGCATGTACAGGGATGCCTGGATGGCTCAGTGGTTGAGCATCTGCCTTTGGCCCAGGTCCTGATCCCAGAATCTGGGATCGGGTCCCGCATCAGGTTCCTTGCAGGGAGACTGCTTCTCCCTCTGCCTGTGTATCTGCCTCTCTCTCTCTTTCTGTGTCTCTCATGAATAAATAAATAAAATCCTAAAAAAAACTATTAGACATGTACATACTCCTGGGCCTAGGAAACCCACTCCCTGGAATCTATTGTAGGGAAGTATTTACCATGAAGGCAACAGTTTGAGCACAAGAATTGTTACAGCCTTTTTAATGTAATGTATTTTGTGTGAATAAAATAATATTTGAAAGAATAAGGAGATTCTTAACAGTTGGCACTTTGAAAAATTGGTTTGAGGTAAGGAAGACAAGAGAATTTATTTTTAGGTATATATTTCGGTACCACTTGAAATTTTATCATTGTTAACAAGGAATAAAATAAAGGTATAGTGTTTTTGATTTTAGACTATTTAGGAAATAATCATAATATGATTTAAAAATATAATTATGGTATGTAGCCAAATATCTAGTCAAGAACCCTAAATGCCAACATTATACTAGAAGAATGAAAATATGTAAACAAAGTATTCAATAATAGAAATCAAATATTCACAACAAAGCAACCCTAAGAAAAAATAATCATATATATTTAATATATTAAATATTTAATAAAAATATTAAAAATGAAAGTTAACAATTAATGATTTAACAAATACACCCACACATTGGTTCTTTGAAAAATTTGATAAAATGGAAAACAATTTGGGAAGACTAGAGAAAATGTAAATACTCAAGATTAGAAATTTAAAGAAAAACAGATATAATTAAAGAGAGAAAATATATGGTAATATTTTTTATACCTTTAGGCTACCTTTTTTGTGTGTTTTGATGAAATTCATGGCTTTTGAGAAAAAAGAATAAATTCACAAAATTCATCCCTTTTCCTAAACAATGATAAACCTACATAAACCAGAAGCCAAGATATATTAAAGATTCCAGGGCCTGATGATATTATAGAAAAGATATTTCAAAATTCTAAGGACCAGATAGTTCATAAAGTAAATGAAACACAAAACAAATGGAAAACCTTAAAATCCTTTTATGATTATTATTATAACCACTGATCAAACACATACTGTGCAAATGTGTATTTGAAAAATTTGGAAGAAAAATTTTAGGTCAAATCCAAGTATCCTTATGCCTGAGGAAGATATATTCTGAGAATATAAGGAGGACTTAATATTATAATGTTTCTTAATAAAATAAAGCATGTTCGTAAGCTAAAATATATTTTCTAGATCAAGGCAAACACTTGCCCTCTTGGAAAACAAACAAACAAAAACCTTTAGAAACAAAACAAGTCATTTGTTGCAGAACTACATCAGTTCCCAATAAAAATTCTCAGTACACTAGAAATAAAATGGTACTTTCTTAATATTATAATGAGTATCTCAACCAACAGCTGCATCATTCCTCAGAGGAACACTAGAGCTCCTGTAAAGAATACATTACAGTAATGAATAATAGAATCATACCCACTCTGGCAGCTGGTGAATTCCTACTCAAGAAATGCTTCTTCTTTCCTCTGCTAATAGAACCTCAGTATGATTCAGGCACCAAGTTGTCATGTACTCTGTAAGATGCTGGGTTCTTCTCCAGTTCCAGAGCCCAAACTTTGGAAGCCTGAGCCAATCCTGGTAATATTCTGTTTGCCTGGGTGAAGACTGACCTAAAATAGAGCAAATGATAACATTCTAAAAACGAAATAGGAGATAACTCTTGTGGGGCTTCTGGGGAAATGGGTGAAATTGAGGCATGAAAGTCACCGTATTCTGTTTTTTTTTTTTTTTTTTTTTTTTTTTTTTTGTATTCTGGTTTTAGTATGTTTTGGTGGGAGGATTCAAAACCTGATATGAAGGCATCCTTTTTGCAACCAGGAGTGGCCAACTTCCTGAAGATGGCAGAGAGGAAAGATGGAAAGAATCTGGACTTTTTTTTTTTTTTTAATTTTTAGAGAGATGGAGAGAGGATCTCAAGTTGCTACAGGCTTAGTGAGGAGCCCAATGTGAGGTTCCATCTCATGACCCTGAGACCATGATCTGAGCCAAAATCAAGAGTTATATGCTTAACTGACTGAGCCATGCAGGTGTCCCAGAATCTGGACTTTTTAATGATGTTGCAGAGATACAATAACCAGCCTTGGGTTATTTGACATGAAATAATTAATCTTATTTATTGTGTAAGCCACTTTTACGTGGGATTTCTAGTATGTAGGGCTAAAGCCATTGATATACCATGTTTACCAAAATTATTAACAAATTAAATAAAACTGGTAAAATAGACAAAAAAAAACTATCTGAGATTTTGACAGAAAATCTTTAACTTTAGAAAAGGAAGGAAAGCATGTTTATTATTTGCCAATAGTATTACTGTCTTCTTGGAAAACCCAGGTGGTATCTGGTGGGCACCCCTGAGACTGTCCCTTTATGGGGCCAGTGTGTTCATTCATTGAACGCTACGTTTGTAATGAGACTTTTGTTTAAGCACCAGATCATTCTTTAACAAGCCTTTAATTTTAGATGTAAACCTGACCAATGAATCTTGATCATAATAGAACGATTCGAATTTAGAAGCCAATGCTATGTTTGGAACTTAAGAGTAAAATTGAATTATAGCTCAATTTTCACAAAGTGAAAAACTGCAACCACAATGCAGAACAAGAAACAGAATGTCACCAGCACCTCAGAAACCATCACAATAATTTATCTCTCTACTGCTGATGAGCATTTGAGTTAGATGAAGTTTTTTTATTTATTTTGAAATAATTTTTACAAAAAGTGCCCATGTACCTTTCACCCAGCGTCCCCAGGTGTTAACGTTTTACATAACCATAGTACACTCTTCAAAATGACATCAATGTTGGTAGTATACTGTTAACTCATTAGATTCTATTCACATTTTACCAGCTTTTTGATAATGTTCTTTTTCTGTTCTAATATCCAATTCAGAATTCCTCATTGCATTTAGTCATCAGGTCTCCTTAGACTCCTCAAATTTGTGATAATCCCCCAGTCTTCCCTTGTCTTTCATGACTTTGACATGTGTTCCAAGTCCTCAAATATTTTGTAGAATGTCCATCAATATTAGTTTCTCATGCTGCGGTTGAGACTGTATTTTGGGAGAGAAAACCACAGAGGTGATATGCCTCCTCAGTGCATCATGTCAGGAAGTACACAATGTCACTCTGTCTTATTCCTGGTGATGTTGACCTTGATCACTGAGTCAAGGTGGTGTTTGCCAGGTCTCTTCACTATAAAGTTGTTACTTCCCTATTATAATTAGTAAGTATCTTGTGTGGAGGGACTTTGGAACTATGCAAATATCCTGTTTTTCCTTAAATATCACTCACTATTTTTAGCATCATCAGATGATCATGCCTGTGGCAACTATTATTATTACAGCACTATTGGTGCTCTAGTGGTGATATCCCATTTTTTTAAAGCATTTGCTTTTTATTTTTAATTATTTTTAATTTTTTTATTTATATGTATAGTCACAGAGAGAGAGAGAGAGAGGTAGAGACACAGGCAGAGGGAGAAGCAGGCTCCATGCCCCGGGAGCCCGACGTGGGATTCGATCCCGAGTCTCCAGGATCGCGCCCTGGGCCAAAGGCAGGCGCTAAACTGCTGTGCCACCCAGGGATCCCTGATTTCCCATTTTTATCATTTCTTCTACATGTATTGATTGGAATTTTTCTATATATATTTTATATCAATATGGGCACATAGATATTTATTTTATTATTTAACTTACAGTCTAATGCTAATGTTATTATTCAAGTTGTTCCAGCTTTGAACAATTGGCCATGGGGAGTTCATTCAGATTTACTTCTATGTCCTTTCAATGTGTCCCCAACTTTTCCTTCTTTCTTTTTGGTACCATACAATCTTCCAGGCTCAACTTGTGCTTTGTCTGTTCCATCCCTGGAACCAACCAATTATCAAAGGAAACTTGGTTTCTTTTATTGGATACTGGTGCTAGGGGTATCTAGGCACTAGGGGGTGCTTATTGCTACTGGAGTGTCAGTGTTTCCAGGCCTTCTTACCAGACAGGAGTAGAAAATACATCATGTGTATTAATTTATATATACTCATGAATCTATATCTATATCTATCTATATCTATATCTATCTATTTATCTATCTATATAATCTATCATGTATCCCTCACCATCTACCTAATCATAAATTTATCCTAATACTTCTGATTCCGGTCCAGCACCACTAAGTTTGTCCCAGGATTTCCTCTTTATTTGTAACATACAAATATATTTGCTGAATGTGTGACAAATTTACCAACTATAGCAAAATGTTTGCCTTTAGTTTTCCTCGTTTTTAATTGATCGTTTTTTTATTGATTTAAGATTCTCTTGTCAGGTAAATGATTTGCAAGTATTTTTTCCCACTCTGTGGATAATTTTCTGAATTTCATCTTCTCTGTGCTTCCCATTATCACTTGTGCTTTATCTGTTATATCTAAGAAGTCTTTGTCTAATCCAAGGTTGCAAGTATTGCCTCTCTGTTTTAAGAGTTTTATAGCTTTTGTTCTTGCATTTAGTTTTATAATTTACTTTGAGTTAATGTTCATGTATGTTAAAAGCAAAGCATTCAAGTTCATTCTTCAACAGGTAGCTATCCAGTTAGTTCCAGTATCATTTATTAAAGGAACTATTCTTCCCTTCATTTAATGGTCTTGGCAACCTTGTTAAAAAATAAATACACCATAAGTGTGAGGATTTATTTCTGGACTTGTGATTCTGTTCAATTGGTTGATATATTTATCCTTATGAAGGTAGCACACTGTCTTGATTATATAGTTTTGTAGTAAGTTTTGAAGTTGGAATAATGTTTTTTTAAATATACATAATTCTGTATTTCAATATGAATTTTAGGATCAACTTATAAATTTTTGCTGAAAAGTCACTACCAATATTCTCCACCAGAGTGATACATTTTGTTACAATCAATAAACCCACACTGACACATTATCTTCACCTGAAGTCCATTGTTTAAATTCTGGCTTACACTTGGTTTTGCACACTCACTGATCAGGTTTGGACAAATGTAGAATGACATATATTCATCATTCTGCTATCATACAGAGTATTTTCACTGATGTAAAAATCTATGTTCTATCTGTTTATCCATCCCTACTTCCCCAACCTCTGATAACCACCAATATTTTTATTGTCTCCATAGTTTTGCCTTTTCCAGAATGTTATAAAGTTGGAATCCTACAGTATGTAGCCTTTTCAGGTTGGCTTCTTTCACTTAGTACTATGCATTTAAGATTCCTTCCTGTCTTCTCATGGCTTGATAGCTCATTTCTTTTTAGCACTGAATAATATTCTACTGTATATTTATCCATTCACCTACTGAAGAACGTCTTAATTGCTTCCAAGTTTGGTCAATTATGAACAAAACTGCTATAAACATCCTTGTGCAGATTTCAGTGTGGACATGTTTTCAACTCCTTCAGATAAATACAAAGGAGTGTGATTTCTGGATCTCATGGTAAGAGTATGTTTAGTTTTATAAAAAATTTCCAAACTGTCTCTCAAAGTGTACCATTTTGCATTCCCATCAGCATGAATGAGACTTTCTGTTGTTCCACATGATTTTCAGCATTTGGTGTTGTTAGTATTTCAGATTTTGGCTGTTCTAATAGGTATGTAAGTGGTATTTCATTGCTGTTTCAATCTGCATTTTCCTGATGACATATGAGGTAGAACATCTTTTCTTTGCTTATTTTCCATCTGTATATTCTCCTTGGTGAGGTAACAGTTCTGATCTTTTGCCCATTTTTAAGTTTTTTTTTCTTACTATAGAGTTTAAAAAAGAACTATTTATATATTTTAGGTAACAGTTCCTAATCAGATTTGTATTTTCCAAAAATTTTCTCCAGACTTCTGTTTATCTTAAAAATGTTCTTAACAGATCAGAAGGTTTTAATGTTAATAAAGTCCAATTTATTATTTTTTATTTCATGGGTCTTGCTCTTAGCATTGTATTTAAAATATCATCGCTAGACCCAAGATCACCTAAATTTTCTACTATTTACCTTCTAGGAGTTTTATAGTTTTTTATAGCATTTTGTATTTAGGTCTGTGATATATTTTGAGTTAATTTTTGTGAGGTATATAAGATCTGTATCTAGGTTCATTTATTTTTCTTTGCATGTGGATATCCAGTTGTTCCAGCACTATTTGTTGAAAAGACTCTTTTCTTCATTGTATTGCCTTTGCTTTTTTGTGGGTCTATTTCTGGGCTCTCTATTCTGTTCCTATGATCCATTTTTCTATTCTTGCACCAATACCACATTATCTTTATTACTGTAGCTTTATAGTGACCCTTGAAGTCAAATAGTATCAATTCTCCAACTTTGTTCTTTTTTTCAATATTGTATTGGCTATTCTGGATCTTTTCCTTCTCTATATAAACTTTGGAATCAATTTTTTGATATTGTTATTTGTTTTGTTATTCACAAGATAACCTGGAGGGATTCTGGTTGGTATTGTATTGAATGTACAGTTTAAGTTGGGAAGAACTGACATCTTACCAATATTGAGTCTCTACCTAGGAACACGGACTATCTTTCTATTTCTTTCTTTCCTTTCTGATTTCTTTTATCATGGTTTTATAGTCTTCCTCCTATATACCTTATACATATTTTGATAGATTTATACCTAATATTTCCTTTTAAAGGTGTTCATGTAAATGACATAGCATTTTTAAATTTCAAATTCCGTTTGTTCATTGTTATTTATACAGGGAAAGCAGTTGGTTTTAGATTAATTTTGTATCATGCAACCTTGTTATAATGGAATATTCCAGTTCTCTTCTTGATTTTTTTTTTCAGATTTTCTACAGAGATGATCATCTCACCTGTGGACAAGACAGTTGTAGTTCTTCTTTCCCAATCTGTGTAGTTTTCATTTCCTTCTCTTATTACATTAGCTAGAAATTCTGGTACAATATTAAAAAGGAGTAGTGAGAAAAGTTTAATGAGGTTTTATTTTTTGAAACTGACAGTTTACCATTTATTCCAACAAACACTGTTGGGGGTGATTATTATGGCCAGATATGCACCACAATGATGAGTAAATTGCACTCCCTGTGGAAAGCTAGGGCTTCCCTTTTTGGATGACTAAGGACCTGTGCTCACACTTTTTTATTTCTATTTTTATTTAATTTGAGTTTAATTAACATATGCTATATTATTACTTTCAGAGGTAGAATTTAGTGATTCATCAATTGTGTATAATACCCAGTGCTCATCACATCATGTGCCCTCCTTAATGCCCAACACCCAGTTACCCTCCCCCCATCTCCTCGCCAGCAACCCTCAGTTTATTTCCTAAAGTTAAGAGTCACTTATGGTTTGCTTCCCTCTCCATTTTTATCTTATTTTACTTTTCTTCCCTTCCCCTACGTTCATTTGTTTTGTTTCTTAAATTCCACATATGAGTGAAATCATATGGCATTTGTCTTTTTCTGACTGACTTATTTCACTTAGCATAGTACACCTAGCTCTATCCATGTTGTTGCAAATGGCAAGATTTCTATCTTTTTAATGGCTGAGTAATATCCCATTGTATATCTATACCACATCTTCATCATCCATTCATCTGTCAATGAACATCTGGGCTCTTTCCATATTTTTATTATTGTGGACATAGCTACTTATAGACATTGGGGTTGACATGGTCCCTTCAAATCAATGTTTGTATCCTTAGGATAAATATGGAGTAGTGCAAGTGATGGGTTGTAAGGTAGTTCTACAATTTTTTTGAGGAACCTCCGTACTGTTTTCCAGCATGGCTGCACCAGCTTAGATTCCCACCAACAGTCTAAGAGGGTTCCCCCTTCTCTGCATCCTTGCCAACTGTCATTTCCTGATTGGTTAAATTTAGCCATCCTGACCAGTGTGAGATGGTAGGTATCTCATTGTGGTTTTGGTTAGTATTTCCCTTACGCTGAGTGATGTTGAATATTTTTTTCATGTGTCTGTTGGCCATTTGTATGTCTTCTTGGGGAAATATCTGTTCATGTCCTCTGCCCATTTCTTGACTGGATTGTTTGTTTTTTGGGTATTGAGTTTGATAAATTCTTTTTTTTTTTTTGAAGATTTTATTTATGTATTCATGAGAGACACAGAGAGAGAGAGAGGCAGAGACATAGGCAGAGGGAGAAACAGGTTCCCTGACATAAGCCTGATGCAGGACTCAATTCCTGGACCCCAGGATCATGACCTGAGCCAAAGGCAGATTCTCAACCACCGAGCCACCCAGGTATCCCTGATAAGTTCTTTATAGATCTTGGATACTGGTCCTTTTATCTGATATGTCATTTGCAAATATATTCTCCCATTCTGTAGGTTGCCTTTTAATTTTGTTGACCATTTCCTTTGCTGCGCAGAAGCTTTTTACCATGATGAAATCCCAATAGTTCATTTTTGCTATGTTTCCCTTGCCTTTGGAGACATGTCTAGCAAGTAGTTGCTGGACCCAGGTCAAAGAGGTTGCTGCCTGTGTTCTCCTTTAGGATTTTGATGGGTTCCTATCTCAAATTTAAGTCTTTCATCTATTTGGTTTTTGTATGGTTTAAAAAAAGTGGTCCAGTTTCATTCTTCTGCATGTGGCTGTCCAATTTTCCCAACACCATTGTTAAAGAGACTGTCTTTTTTCCACTGGATATTCTTTCCTGCTTTGTTGAAGATTAGTTGACCATAAAGTGAGGGTCCATTTCTGGATTCTCTATTCTATTCCATGGATCTATGTGTCTGTTTTTGTTCTAGTACTATACTATGTTGATGATTATAGTTTTGTAATACAGAGTGAAGCCCGGAACCGTGATGCCTCCAGCTTTGTTTTTTTTCTTGCTAGACATGTGTGCTTTTTACTTCTCCATTATCTATTTAGCTACTCTTACTAATACTATTGAATTCCTCAGGGAAATGAATTTCATCAGTGTAATCAACATCTCAGCTCACATCTGGGCCACCTCTGAATGTGGAAGGCCCAAGCCAGATTACAAATATGCTGTCAACAACCCATGATATTTTCTTTTATTTTTTAAAGATTTATTTATTTATTTATTTATTTATTTATTTATTTATTTATTTTAGGGAGAGAGAGAGCAATTGAGGGGCGAAGGGAGAAGGAGAGAGAGAATGCTAAACAGACTCTGCTCTCAGCGTGGAGCCTGATGTGGAGCTCAATCTCAGGACCCTGAGATTATGACCTGGACTGAGATAAAAAGTCAGCCATGTAACTGACTGAGCCACTCAGGAGCCCTGAGTTGATATTTTCATTGTAGAAAGAATGCATTGAAATTTTCATGAAGTCCTCAAGTTTCACCCAAAGATGTGGAAAGTTGGAAATAAAGTGGGCATTGGTTTTCTACAAACAGCTTGTCAATCGTTGTTAGATTTCTTTACGTGTAGGGTTTCTCAGTTTGTGTGTATTTTTCTATTCACAAATATCTCCAAGTTCTTGCTCTTCCTTTTTCATTTAACAAATAATACCTATCCCTCTCTTACATTCTTTGAGGATAACTTTTTCTAGCTATTGTGTTTACTTTTGAAAGTTATATTCTTCCTCAGGAGTACCTGTGTGGCTTAGTCAGTTAAGTATCAGACTCTTAATCTCAGTTCAGCTCTTGATCTCAGGGTTGTGAGTTCAGTCTCACACTGAGGTCCACACTGGGAATGGAATCCAGTAAAGAAAGAAAAGAAAAGAAGAAAAGAAAAGAAAAAAGGTTTATCCTTCTTCTGTGTGAAATTGGCACATTACTCCAAAAAAGTTATGGGGATGTGTAACAGTTAACCATTGACATACTTAATGGAAAATATAATTTATTTTGAGATATATGCATACACACATATATATCCACATACTCCACCCCCCACACATACATCTGATTAATGTCTATTCTCATTGAATTGCTGTGAAAAATTATGTAAACTAATGCTTTCCAAAGTCTTTTTATATATCTTTAGTTTTATGTATGGCCATTGTAGCTCTCCCTTTAAAAATATGTATTTTAAAGGTGATATACATAATTACGCATAAGACAGAAATTATTTTTATGTTATTTTTCAATAATTGCTAATAGTTGAGGCAGGAGTAAGAAAAAAATTACACTATAACTAGCATTTTCATATCTTCAAAAGAATGACAAAGGAGCTTATGCACCTTGTTTTGAAAAGCTTATGGTAACACAAGCATGAAACCTGGAGAGGCAGGGATTCAGAGGCACGGACTGCAGCATAGTTCGACAGTGAATACAGTCTTCTCTCCACCAGTGATTAATTTTCAGATGATCTGATCACCAGCCAGAGCAGGAAGAGATTCTGAGGGTGCCTTATAGGGAAGAAATATCAGGCTTTGAGTTCTAGGCACCCGAATGTTTGCCTCTTTCAGGTACTTTGCTTATTCGGTGATACCATTTTGTGAGGGATTTTGTTTAGTTTTCTATCAGTATTTCCCCTCACACTTCAGTAAAATGTAAAATAAACTTACTGGCTGCCAAAACCAAGCTTATAAGTAAACGATGATGGAGAGACAAAAGGCAGAGGGCTGCACCAGAGGGCGGGAAGAGGAATGTGGGTTCAGCCTTCCCCAGGTCTTTCTATGATTCTCCTTGAAATAACTAGTTAAAATAGATGAAAATATTCAGAAGGAAAAAAATCATTTTTAAAAGATTATAAAGCAAAGAGACCAGCAAAAAGTATCTGACAAAATGTTCTGAAGCCACTTCCCTGCTCTTGCTCTCCAAGCTATCTTGGCTTGGTTTCAGGTTCCTGGGTATGGCTCAAAGGCACCTCTGTCTTTTGGAATCTTGTCTGTGCCAAGAACCCTTGGTCCAGAATGCCTCTGGGAGCCTGGTTTGGTTCTGGGGAACTGGCATAGGCTCTGGTGACTACAGAGAGGAAAAATATTTTTTTATTCCAAAACTTTTTTCCTCCCCCTCAATTAGTTCTATCTCTTTCCATTTTCTTCACAGTTTGACATATCCTGAAGTAGGTGAAAAGCAACCAGTAACACAGAATGGTAGTGAGAAAGAATTTTCCAAATTTCTTAGACCAAAAAATTAAAGGAAGAACATGCGTTAGCTTTACTAAAGCTTCCAATGACTCCTTCTGATCTCTGTTCCCATATAACCCCTTCAGTCATTGCTCCTGTCAACACACAATTTTCTTTTCATCTGAACTCTTATGATTTTTATGATCTCCATCATTTAGGCTGATTCTTTAGATTTTTTACTCCAGGATTATCCTTGGAGATTTCAGGTTTTCACCGTCTCATCATCGCATTGTATTTGCTTCTCAGAGTTTACACTCCATCTGTTGAAAAGTAGGCATAAGTGCCCCTGTCTTGCTTAACTCTTCCAAAGCATAGCATTATAGAATTCTTGCATAAACATGGCTAAGAAAGTCATCATGGTCCTTCTTTCCCTCCTGGAAATCATATAATAGCAACAGATGACCAACAAAAACCTCTAGAAACTCTAATTTTATCAAACACAGAAGGCAGTTATTTTAAAAAAAATGGGATTTTGGAACTATAAGCAATTGCCAGAACTCTCTTGGGAGACAGTAAATCTATGAAATACCAAGAGTGAGAAGGAGCCCAACAGCAGCAGACCTCAGAGGGTAGTAATGTAATTGTAGTGACTGGAAGTGAGGGGCTCATCTGGAGTTTAAAATTATAACCTTTCTTTTTTTTTTTTTTTTTTTTTTTAAATCGGGTGGAAGTGAAGTCAACAAGCTATTGATAGAACCTCACCTTGGGTAGTGAAAATTCAAACATCACTCTGGCTGCAGCTTCCACTTTCTCTCACCAAATGTCTATAGATACTGATCCAAGAATATCCAGCTTTTTCAATGACAGGGAATGTGAAAAGAACCAGACCAACAACCATACAAAAATCTTTTTTTTCCATACAAAATTCTTACATGAAAACACAGGCAAAGAATAGTATCTTACCCCACAAGGAACTCTTATAGAAAAACGGTGACATAGTGAATATTTGCCCTCAAAATTTTCCAGTAAATAAAAAATTAATTAATTAATTAAACAGTATCTGTTAAAAATTTAGATCACTAGTCAGCAATACTAAAACTCAGAGAAATATGGGAATTGAAGTTGGAGGAGATAAAAATTATCCTGGTAGAACTCAGGAAGAATTAGAAGAAAAACTAAATTCAGCATAGAGCTAGAGATGAAAATTACCAGGATACACTGTGGAAAATATAGTAAAGGAAATAGATAATAGAAATGAGACATATAAATGAAATGTGTTAGAATTAGCAGAATAAACAGTGTTAAAGGTCAGAAATAAAATGATCAATGTAGAAAGCAGGCAAACATAAAAAGCCAATATTACGTATCATTAGAATCCCTGAAGTAAGAAACAAAAACAACAGAATGGGAATATCTTATTTGTAAAGAAATAATTAAAGAAAATTTCTCCAAAATGAATCTTCCTTGAGTTCTTATGCCAGGAAGACAATGAACATTGAGCAGTGAAACAAGAGGAAAAGCACCAGAACTATGCTTATAATGCTGTTGGGATTTCAAGATTGAAACAAGAGGATCATTTGAGTGCTCAAGCAAAAAGATTAATCTCCAAATGAGACAAGATATAATGATCAGGTTGTTTGCATATTTCTCTCTCTTTTTTTTAGAGAGAAAGAGAGAGTGTGAATGAGGGGAGGGGCGGAGGGAGAGGGGCTGAGCAGGTTCCACACCCAGCCAAAGGGCTCGACCTCATGACCCTGAGATCATGACCTGAACTGAAACCAAGGGTTGGCCACTCAAATGACTGAGCCACCCAAGTACACCTGTCTGCGTATTTCTCTACAGCAATATACAAAGTCAGAAGTCAGTAGAGAACATATAAAATATATTAAAAAAAAGAAAAGACGAGGCATAAATTTCTTATCCAGATACATTTACCTTCAAGAATAAGATTTTAAGGGTATAAAACCTAAGCTTCTTTTAAGGAAACTACCAGTAGATCATCTTCAGCTAAGGAAGAGTGGGAACTATGTCAACAAAACTGGTGGTCAGCATTGAATTTATTTACTCATAGGATTGTGGATAAAACAAATGTGGGTAGAATGTGGATATGTATACCCACATTCAATCTATCTTCACTGACAATGTAAATATTAGATGCTAAAGAAATTGGAGAAGTGAAAGAAATTGGATACATTTCTGAGTTGACTCCTCTGTGATAACTCAGGGTCAAAGCTTGACAATAAATGTTAATAACTCACATAAGGAAAATAGAGGTTTTCTTAATAGCACAAAGTAAAACAACAAATATGAGAATATTGATAAAGAAAATAAGATGAAGGAAAGAAGGTACAGGAAAAAATACAGGAAATATTCTACTATTGTTCATATTAGGTAACTACTAAATATTGCATAAAGAAATATATATCTACTTTATCCATTCACCTGTTGATGGATATTTGGTCTCTTTTCATATATTAGCTTTGTGGACATTGCTGCTATTAACAAAGGTGTAATAAACACACACACACACACACACACACACACACACCGCTGGAATATTACTCAGCGATTATAAAGAATGAAATCTTGACATTTTCAGTAATGTGGAGGGAACTAGAGGTTTTTTTTTTAAGATTATTTATTTATTTATTTATTCACGAGAGACAGAGGGAGAGAGAGGCAGCAACACAGGCAGAGGGAGAAGCAGGCTTCATGCTGGGAGCCTGACATGGGACTCGATCCCGGGTCTCCAGGATCAGGCCCTGGGCTGAAGTCAGCACTAAACCGCTGAGCCACCAGGGCTGCCAGAACTAGAGGGTTTTATGCCCAGTGAAACAAGTTAGTCAAAGAAAGACAAATACCATATGATTTCACACATACGTGGAATTTAAGAAACAAAACAGATGACCATGGGGAAGGGAAGGAAAAATAAGATAAAAACAGAGGAAGGTAAACCATAAGAGACTCTTGACTACAGGAAACAAACTGAGGGCTGCTGGAGGGGAGAAGATGGGGGGAATGGGGTAACTGGGTGATGGGCATTAAGGAGGGCACATGATGTGATGAACACTGGGTGTTATATACAACTGATGAATCACTAAATTCTACCTTTGAAGGTAATAATACACTATATGTCAACTAAATTGAATTTAAATAAGAGGGAACAATATATATACTAAAGACATATCATCCTGAAAGGTGTGAGGTGTTATCTCATTGTGGTTTTGATTTGCATTTCCCGATTAGTGATGTTGAGCATCTTTTCATGTGTCTGTTGGCCATCTGTATGTCTTCTTTGAAAAAATATCTATTCAGGTCTTCAGCCCATTTTTAAATCAGATTATTTGTTTTTTGGTATTGAGTTGTATACGTTCTTTATATATTTTGGACATTAAGATAAAGTAGAGACCAGCAAACCACAGCTTATGAGCAAAATCTAGTCCATTGCCCGTTTTTATATGGCCTACAAAATCAGAATGGTTTTTCCTTTATTTCTAATGGTTAAAAAAATCAAAAGGAAGTTAATAGTTCATGATATGTGAAAAATGTGAGAAATTCAAAATTCAGTATCCATAAAAGAGTTTTATTTGTACACAGACATTCTCATCTATCTACATATTATCTTTGGCTACTCTTGTGTTATAATGGAAAAGCTGATTAATTGTGACAGAGACTCCATGGTCTGTATTTTCCAATTGCAGCAAATTAGAAAAATCATAGATCTTTTTTTGTATATTTTTTTATTGGAGTTCAATTTGCCAACATATAGTATAACACCCAGTGCTCATCCCGACAAGAAAAATGATAGATCTAATATGTTAAGACAAAAATCTGTTTTGTTTTGTTTTAAATGGTTTTATTTATTTATTTGAAAGAGAGAGGGTGTGTGTGAGTGAGGGGGTATACACGAGTGAGCAGGTGAAAAGGGACATGCAGACTCCCCGCTAAGCTGAACAGGGAACCTGGAGTGGGGTAAGATCCTACAGCCCTCAGATCATGAGTTGAGCTGAAATCAAGAGTTGGTTGCTCAACTGATTGTGCCTTCCAGGTACCTCCAATATCTGTTGGTTTTTTAAAAAATATATTTTATTTATTTATTCATGAGAGACACAGAGAGAGACAGGTAGAGACACAGGCAGAGGGAGAAGCAGTCTCCCTGCAGGGAGCCTGATATGGAACTTGATCCCAGAACCCCTGGACCAAGCATGCTGAAGGCAGGCACTGAACCACTGAGCCACTCAAGCATCCCTGGTTTGTTTGTTTGTTTGTTTTTAAAGATAACAAATCATTAGCTAACTTATTCAGAAAAAAAAATGAGAAAAACTATAATTAAAAACAAACAATGAAACACAACTGAACAGAAAAAGAACTAGCTATACAGGAACTGAAGAAATTTAAGATTTATGAATAGACTAAATTTTAAAACTTGCATGAAATTGATTTTTTCAGAAAAATGTGATTTATACAAAATAGCATCAAGAAACATAAGAAATCTAGAATCATTTCAATAGAAGCAATGGATACAATTATCAGAAGTTTATTTCCAGCAAAGCAGCAGGTTTAGACACTTTCATAACGGAATTTAAACAGCAGATAACACCAATGTTATTTAAACTGTTCTAGAGAATGGTAGACAAAAGAAAACCTTCCAATTCATTTTGGAAAGAAAGAATGCAATTGATAGTGAAATCTGATAAAGATGTTGCATGCACAAATAAAACTATAGATTAATCTCTGTTTAAATACTGATGGAACTGAGCTAAGGAACATGGTAGTGAATACAATCCAAAAGCATATGAAGAATAATTCTTTTGACAGGGGAATGTATTCTGGAAGTCCAAGAATGGTTCATTATTAAGAAATATGTTAAAATATAGCTTATAATGTCGGGGAAAAATTATCATTTCCATACATACCGAAAAGTCATTTGATAAAATACAATAGCCATTCTTCACAAACTCATTAAGTTAAATCAGGATGGATGGACACCTTTTAAAGCCGTAAACATATATTCTTCTCAATCCAGAAGTCAGCATTATGCTCAGTGGAGATATACTAAGAGGTATTCCTACTAATATCAAGATCAAGACAAAAATGCTGTCACCTCCATTATCCCACAAAGTATGGGCATTACTAGCCAATAAAATCAGACAAGATAAAGGAAAATAAGAAGCATAAACATTGTAAAAATATAACAATGTGAAGATAATACGATGGTACATTTGAAAATCAATTAAAACACCAAAGAGTGAGAGAACTCAGGGAAGTTAGAGGATATAAATATTAATAAATGGAAAGTAATCAATGTATTATGTACAAAAAAACAAGCAGTTAGAACACATAATAGGAAAACCATTTCAAACAGCAAAAATAAGCAAACGAATATTTCTAGAAATAAACAATAAAAGTACACAAATCCATATGAAGAAAAATTAAAACTCTTCTCAAATGTGAAGGCAAATATGGACCTTTCAATGAATGGTGTTAGTATAAACCATCTGGGGAAAATTTTCAAATCCATTGGTATTGCGTACTCAACATCAGGATCAATTTCTTTTTTTTTTTTTTAAGATTTTGTTTATTTATTCATGAGAGACACACACACACAGAGAGAGGCAGAGACACAGGCAGAGGGAGAAGCAGGATCCTGCAGGGAACCCCATGTGGGGCTCAATCCCAGGACTCCGGGATCACGCCCTGAGCCAAAGGCAGACGCTCAACCGCTGAGCCACCCAGGCGTCCCAGGATCAATTTCACATGGAATCTTTTTTTTCACGTTAAAGAAATGAAGTCCTAAAAGTTACTGGGGGGGTGGGGGGGGAGGGCAGAATTCATTTGTCAACCCAATGTGGAAAAGTCCTTTCTAACTAACAACTCCCAATCCAAACTGTAAAAGACAGCATAAGAAAATAGAAAAGAAACTTCTGTAAGCAAATGTAGACAAGACAAAACAAAGCAAACACCATGAATAAAGTCAAGATACAGATAGAAATCCGAAAAGAGTTGCAATTCATATCACTTAGGCACAGAGATTTTTTTCTCAATATTTAGCTTCATCACATCAATAATAAAAGTTGAGTAGAAAAAAGAGAGGAATGATTTAAATAGTTTACATGCACAAAGCTTACAAACACCTTTGAACGTATAACATATGATCACCTTCACTCATACTAAAGTAAAACTGCACAGATATACCACCTTTTTGATCTATAGGGTTAACTCAAATGCCAAAGCTTATGGCTCTTCACTAGAGAAGCTGAGTGGGAAATAGGCGCTCTCACCTATTGTTGATGGAAATGTGTTGTCCCAGAGCTTCCCAGCCTCTGTGCTGGAAGGAGCTGACCTCCTCAGGTCTCTGGCATCATATACACTGGATATATCATCCAGTATATCAGTATCTGTAATAGCAAAATATTGGAAAGAATCCAAATGTCCATAAAGTGTTTACCAGGGATCAGATAGATTATGGTCATCCAAGCAAGGGGCCACTAGGCAGTGACATTAAAAAAACAGAAAGAGAGAGGGAGGGAGAAAGAAAAATTATAGGCTAATATAGAAAGATCTCCAAGTATATTATTAATCAAGAAATGGAGATACAGAGCAGTATATAGTATGCTAGCTTTTGTCTAAGAACAGACAGAATTAATATATATTCATATTTGTTGGCATGTGCATTAAGAAAATCTGGAAGGATACATAGCAGACAGTGCTTTCCTGGAGTAGGTGATGTGAATTGAGAAGAAGTGAATGGGGATCAGAGTTAGAGCAAGACATTTCACCATATGTATTTCTGTATTTTTAAGCAGTTTTTGATTTTTTGAACCATTAACTATATTACAGTATCAAACTATTAAAATGGAAACCATTCAGCAGCACCTATTTCCAAAACAAGGACTTAGGACAAGCAATAGAATCGGTGAAAACAACCATGACATCAACTTTCAGACATAAAGGGATGTATATTGAATCCCTCAGGGCATGTCCTGGTCAGGAGGGGGCAAACGTCCCCCTAAACAACTTTCCCCAAGCCACTAGTAATGGTGCACTCTGGTCTGATGTTTTAAGTAGAAAAGAGACTAGGCCCTTTTCTGAGCTATTTGCCTTCCACTCAAACAGGTTCAAAGCAGCCTCATATTGATAGTATTTTTTTTAACAAAAGCTAGAATTAATACTTTTGGATAGAAAGTTGAGTCAAATCATTATTCTAAGGCAATAGGGAGGTATGGAGATCCCAGACTTTAGGGGAGCCTATTGGGTAGAAGTACAGATTCTGTGTTTAGAAATGTTCCTACAGGGACACCTGGGTGTCTCAGTGGTTGGGTGTCTGCCTTCGGCTCAGGACATAGTTCCAGGGTCCTGGGATCGAGTCCTGCATCAAGCTTCTCACAAGGAACCTGCTTCTCTCTTTGCCTATGTCTCTTCCTCTTGATCTGTGTCTCTCGTGAATAAATAAATGAAATCTTAAGAAAAAGATAAAGAAATGTTCCTACACTGCCATAAAATCAAGATCAGTAAGAAAAAGAGAGAGAGACCTTAATCTTACCTACCTCAGAGCACACCTAAGATTTAGCACATATAGAGCATAGGGGAGCATGTGTACCACTTAGAAATTGTTCCTTAAGTGTTAGCTACCCTTTGTGTTATGGAAGTCTTGTTATGGTCAATAATGTCCCCCTCCCCCGACCAAAGCCCACAAACACCTGGGAGCTCTACTGTACATTTCTTCTTCTCTCTCTACTGTGCCTAGAAAAGTGCAAGGTAGGACCTATTGCGTTTGAACTTAAGTTGGAGAACAACCACCAAACTAGTTTTTTGATCTTTTAGTTATTTTTCAAAGTTCAACTAAATGTAAGGCTTAGCATGACAGGCTGTCTCCTGGTTTTATTTTATTTTTTTAAAGATTTTACTTATTTGAGACAGAGAGAGAGAAAGAGCTCAAGCACAAGCAGTGGGGAGGGGCAGGGGGAGAAGCAGACTCCCCACTGAGCAGGGAGCCCGATGCGAGACTCGATCCAGGACCCTGAGATCAGGACCTGAGCCAAAGACGGATGCTTAACCAACCGAACCATCCAGGCGCCTCTGTCTCCTGGTTTTAAATTAGGACAATGCAGGGACTGAAAACAAATGCCTTGGAGTCAGATGACTAGACACCATGTCCGAGCTCTATCAACCACTTACATCCCCATGTTTCAGATTCTTGTCCCAATCAGCTTAAATGCAGGCTCATAAGGGTGTCGTGAGAATAACGAGATGCTGCTTGCATGGTGCTGTGCAGGAAAAAAAAATAGCAGGTGCCAAGGATACAGGTGCTATTATTTTTCTTTTAATATGTCATCATGACCCACATCAGGCACATCTAGCACACAATAAATAAGAGAATGGAAAAAAAAGTCTGAATCCAAAGGCAAATTCCTCCCATTAACGCATAATATTTACTTTGAAGGAAGGCAGAGGTTAATTCTTGGGGCAAAAGTCCATCAGATTGGTAACATTTTCTAACTTCCGAGGTTCATTTTACTCCCTTGAAACTCTATGATACTTCAATTGTGTTTTATGCCTTAGATCTTGGCTCTTGGAGGAATGCTCCTTTTATAAATAGCACAAGGTCACATGTTACCAAAGTCTGACAATTCACAGGGGATATTTTTGTGAGGGGCTGCAGCTGTCTCAGATTCTACTGATGTAAGTTCTGCTTCTTTTCTTTGCCCCAATACCATTAAATGTTCATTTAGAAAATTTAGTTTACTGTCATAATAATTCAAATTGAGCTCAGAAGTGTGGCCGCCTTGCTCACTGCTCCTCTTGCTGTTCTGCAAACCTTCTGGTGAAAGGCCTTTATACAATTTGCCAAGAGGCAGGTATTCTTGAGCTGCCTCCCTGCCATCTGAGTTCAGTCCACGATGATAACTTCTTTGAGTGTCATTAGATGGAATTCTGTCTAAGCCGCATCTCTGGAGTCCTGGCTATCTGATTATGGGCTTCTGAGGTATTCGATGCCACTTTTTTTTTTCAGCCTCAATCTGTTCCAAGACTACTGTGATGAAATGTTATCTCAAGTGAACGTAAAATTAAATAATCTACTGTATAATGCAAGCCTTGGATTATTAAATGTACCATAGTGGATAGACCATCTGTCATGATATAAACTGTTTTGATCAAAAATATATATGTCTGGGAGTTTAGAGAAAATTTCATAACATAGTAAAAGATTTGTATCCCAGTGACAGAGACGTCTAGTATATAGATAAGTATCGTTAGAAATAGGCATATGCACATCTATCACTAGAAATATATGTATATGTGTGTTCAGGTCTCATTTTCACCAGTTGTGTGATAGGAATAATGACATCTCATCATGTAGGTATTACACACTTCTTTATGGTGTAAAGATTGAATGAGAACTCTAGCTAAAATCTTCATTTCAGAGTCTCAGAAAGTAAGAAAACTATATTAAGTGTTTTCAGAGCCTGGGTACACCGTTTTGCATGCTTAGCACCTTTAAAGTTCTGCTTCTTGGCTTGTGGCAAAAATAATGGCCCAAGACAGACTAGCAGAACTAATTGGTTAAATGAAGCAATATTAACCTGAGTGACATCAGGAATCTTGGAGTGAAAAGCAGCTTAAATATTATTTTGTCAGCTGAATGCCTTTTATATAAATAAATTATAACTTGGGTTTCTTGACTCAACACCCTGTCCTTTGTTTCACTTTTTTAAAGACTCTGTTGGCAAGATTACATCTGACAGAGTTATAATGGGGACATAGCAAGGCATGTATTGTGGTGTATAGAAGTTTGCCTCTTATTTAAATAATATAACACTGAGTAGAATTGGTTTAGTAACACACATAAACCCTCAAAGTGGATTGTTTTTATTTTAACCTTATGCTCAACTAGGATTCTTCTAAACCCAAAGTTGCTACCATTTTACTACAAACACCCATTCTATAGCAGATATTGTATATCCCTTGAAAGGAAAGACTATGATTTATTCATCTTTGTTATTCTATCAATGCCTATGCAATACTTTCCATATACAAGACTCCTAATAAATGTTTGATAGACATGTTAATGATATCTTTAGAAAAATCTATCTAGATAACTCATATAATTAAAGGAATATCCTATTTGGTGTCATAGCATCCTTGCAGATCTCTGTTGTTTAAGAAAGCATGAGATTCATCAAATAATTGGAGTTTGCTGTTTTTCTGTATGGCTTTGATATAGATAATTCCCATAAGGAATACATAGAAAGATGAATTTAATTAATGTTTCTTTTTAGGTTAGTTTTTTTGGAAGACTTTGTCAATGGTTAAGCATCAAATACAAATGCTAGATGGCTCTTTCCTCCCCAATATTTTTGCTATTGATCTTAGATTCTAAGTGATACATGTTCATTAGGATGTTATACTATAAAATTCAATTTTCATTTACTAGCACCTAAACACCTACAAAAATATCTTTAAAAAAACAGTGATACTAAGTGTTGACAAAGATGCAGAGCAACTGGAATTCTCAGATGTTGCTGGTTGTGATACAAAAAGATCAAACTACTTTGGGAAATGGTATGACAGTTTCTCATAAAGTTCAATAATATGTACTTACTATATGGCCAAAAAAACCATTTTTAAATATCCAAGAGAAATGGAAATAAGTGTTACAGAAAATCCTGTATGTGAATGTTCAGACTTATTAAAAAATATGGAAGCTATACAAATGTCCCTCAAATGGTGGTATCTCTACAGTAGAATAGTATGTGGCAATAAAAAAAGAATAAATACACATAATAACAACTTGCATAAATCTTAAAGGCTTTATGCTAAAAATAAAAATCAAATTCAAATGTACTATATGGGCAGCCTGGGTGGCTCAGTGGTTTGGTGCCGTCTTCTGCCCAGGGTGTGGTCCTGGGGACCTGGGATCGAGTCCCGTGTTGGGCTCCCTGCGTGGAGCCTGCTTCTCCCTTTGCCTGTGTCTCTGCCTCTCTCTCTCTCACGCTCTCTATCTCTCTCTGTCTCTCATGAATAAATAAATAAAACCTTTAAAAATTAAAAAAAAAAAACAAATGTACTATATGATTCCCTTTATATGACATTCAGCAAAAAGCAAAACTAGAGAGACTGGAAATTCATCAGTGGTTGAATTAGTTTGGCCAGAGACATTTGCTGGGGTAGTGGGGCATAAGGGGGACAGGGATTTGAGCAAGGAATGACCACAAAGGGACCTAAGAGGAGAAATTTTCATCATGATAGAAATATTTATATACTTCTTGACTATGGTAGTGGTTACATGACATTTGTCAAAACCCACAGAATATTTCTCTTAAAAAAGGTGAATTTTACTCTATGTAAATCCTACCTGATGAAACAAAAAGAAAGATATCAACATATTTGCTATTTAAAATATATGGTAAATCTTACTTTGAATTTAATTCTAGAAGGAAAATTGAAGGAAGACAGAAAGAAAGCAGAAATTCTGCTTTATTATTCCATGCAGCAGATAGATTTATCATTTTCTAAAAGATAATTTTAAGAATAAGAAAGTAATCTACGAAAAACTGAGAAACAAGTATCATTATTGTTTTTGGTTATGTTTTTACTGGACACCTTGCAGACTGACTCCCAGCAGTGAAAGATGAGAATACTAAGGCTCGTGCCACTTTCTTCATTTGCCTCCTCTTCCTCCTCCTGATTTTGTTAATTATTTGTTTCATATTTTCAAATTTTCTTTTGTTTTCATTCTATTTTATAACAATAAGCTGCAAGATTTTTAGAGTTAATTCAGTATTAAAGAGGATTCTATACACACACTCTCTAAATCTTATCTTCCTCAATTCTTTATTTTCAGTAATTTCACCCCTCGTTTAAATTTTGTCCTCATATGAATGGGTTTGGCTCTGTTTTTAAGTTACTATGAGCACTGGACTGGGTTCTGTAGTGGTAATTCCTGAATTTCTGTCACATTCTTGAATGCAGCCTTTTGCCTTTAGATTTGAATTGCATCATTCTGGGGCTTCATTTTCTTTGTCACAGTTTCTTTTTTTTTTTTTTTTTTTTTTTTTGGCTGCTTTATTTATTTATTTTTTTTATTGATGTTCAATTTACTAACATACAGAATAACACCCATCATCCAGAACTTTGTTGAAAAATATCTAACTCTCGTCACTGAACATGGCTGAAGAGAAATCTGTTCTTTCTACTTGGAGGTCACTCATTTTTTCTGTCAGGGTTACAGAGGAATTGTTTCTTTTTCCTTGAAGTCCAATACAGTAAGAGGTGTCTTGACTTATAGTGTGCCTTTTTAATTTGCAAACTTAGAAATTTTTTCCAAAAGAAGACTTCTCGTACTTTTGAATGCATTTTCCTCTCAATTTGCTGAGTTCTAAAAATCATGGATGCTTAACTACTATACTTAGGATCATTCTTCTCTGTCTTCCATTTCTATTAGCTTTTCTCTGTTGCCTTCTTTTCTACATTTTTTTTTCATGAGCCTTCACTGTACTTACCTCAGACATTTCTCTTTGTAATTGACAATTATGTAGGTTGTGGTTCTTGCTGTTTCTAATTTATTTGTTAGTTCTTGAATGATATTATTTTTGTCCCTCATTTGTTTTTGTAGGCCTGGAATCTCTTTCCCTTTCCATGCTGTATATATTAAGTTTGTCTTCTTGGGAAGATTTTTTTATGGAACAAAATAGTATATGGAATTATGTAATGTGAGTAAATCTTCTGAGGTAATTTATCTAATGCCAGAGTTCATGCCATCTACTGGGAGGTGTGACCCATTCCCACGAGAAGGATATTCTCAGCATCTAGATATCTCCCTTAGATGGACATAAGGCCCTGGAGCCTTGACATCTTTCTTGCAGTCCCTTTGAACCCTTCCCACTTCATTTCTATCTCCTCAGCAGCTGTTGCTACCACTTCCTAGGAAGAGAAGGGAAGTCACAAATAAGAATATCTTCTCAGAATAAATCTTTCAGACTCGAGATTACTGGTGACAATGCTCAGATTGAGCTGATTCATCAGTACAATGTTTGCAGGTGAATATAGCAATTACTGGTGTTAAGCTCTTTTGCATTGTGCCTCTATGCCAAGTTCCTCCATTTGTTTCCTTGGTTTTTGCTCCTTGACATTTATGACATTAAGTCATCCTTTCATAATGGGTCAATGTGAGGGATTCCTGCAGTACTGCTTTTAGAACACCATCATTGCACTGGATCCTGCTCCCTAATCTAGTGAAGCTTGACTCTTCGAAAGACAAAAACAAAATCAAATGAACAGTCATTTCAAGTGCAAACGATGAGCTTTAATTACAAAATATCTTTCCTCACCAAGTCTCTGGCCCCAACACGAGAAATTGCCCTAAAAAAAAAAAAATCTGCTCATTCACTCCAGTACATAAAGTGAATGTGTGGTAGAGGGAACTATTAAAAAATGATTTCTGGTGAAATTTAGAATGGCACTCTGAAAAATATGCTTTATTGTTGCTGATTCTTATAAATGTCTGGGGACAATGAGCACACCACAAGTAGGTCTTTAATCTAGGAGGTTGTCTGCACCTTAGCTCAGCTCACTACATAAACACATTAGCCAGACGCTTTCTCAGATATTCTCTGCTTTTGCTGTTTTGACATGACCACTGACAAAGTGCTTCTGGCTTCCAGTGTTGGGCTAAAACTTATACTGCTAAACCTTCTTGCAGCTGTATTTCTCCATAGTTGTGATGCAATGTACTTTGAGAGGCCATATAAATACAGTCTTGTCACAGATTTGGAGGTTACTAGTTGATTTGCATAAGGATCCCATGAGAGGTGCTGAGCCTTGAAGATTAATCTTGTAGAAAACTTGAGAACCCTGAAGATTACATTGGAAGCTGTTGGTCTAGTGTTGCACAGTGTCAGTACTCCGTCTATACTCCATAATTGATTAATTTTCCTTCTGAAACCTTACAAAGGCCTATGGCAAAAACAAATAACAGGATCATTTCCCTTAACCTCACCCTAGTGTGCTTTTCTATTAAGTTTAGAGAAATGAAAACAAACCAATTTATTATTCTTGGAATGAAAAATTCACATTTTTGTTTGATTTTGCTTCTGTGACAAACCAAATTTAAGAGGGTACTTATAATCATATACAAAACCTGAAATGGATTTTTCAGAGAGAATTACTTTGCTCCTGTCATTATCATTCCCGTCCAAAACAGACTAACAAAATAAAAATTTCAAATAATTGGTTGAAGTTCTTCCTGGTTTTTAAAGATGAAAGAGGAGTTCATTATCATATCTAGAAAGTGTTCTTAAAATCAACTTGACTTTGTCCAACTTTCTCCTAAGGTAATGGATTTCCAGAGTTGCAGATAGGACCGCTTCGTGTGTGGCAAGCAGCTGCCCATGGAGATGTTGGTGTTAACAAAATGGGTTTATAGCAATAGTTTCTCCTGTCCTTCAGCCTTCTGGCCCCTTCATAACCACCTGATGCTCCTCTACTGGAATTACAAAGAGCAATTGTTGTGGTCAGCAAGATAAGTATTGCGATTTTTTTTGGCCGACCTCATAATGTTAACCAAGTTGAAGCTGGATGGAAGTGAGAGAAGAGAAAATAAGAAAAGAATTGCTTCTTCAAGGTCATGTTATGTAGCCCTTATCTAAGTTATAGGCTGTATCCACCTGCTTCCTTGGGAAAATTATACCTAATCTCTTTGCATTGTGCTTAGGTCTGCAAACTGTCAGAGAATGGAGATGCATCTTTCAACTAGAAAAAAAAAAATGTAGAGGACAGCTTTTCTTCCCACTAAACAGGAAAGGTCCAAGCATGCCCCAGTCCCTCCCTAGTTTGCTGTGTTCACTGGAATTGTGGGCCATTCGCAGCATCTGGGTTGAGGTAACATAAGAGGGCTGGGCCTGCCTATAAACCTTGTTGAGGAATGGTGGGGGGAGCTGTTACTGCTATAAAAAGAGAAAGAATCTTTCTCATTCACTTCAGAACTGCAAGATAGAAGAAAAAAAATCTTTCACAAGACAACAGACTAAATACAAAAAAAATTGCAATTATCTTTTATTCATTCATATTCCATTTAATAAGAGAAAGATTATACACCGCTGTGCTTGGTACCCTTTAAAACATTGAAAAATAAATCAAACAAATTAGGTACTTTGGAATTTTACAGCTGATGCCAAGGACATGCCATAGGGATTGCTTATGAATTCAGAACTTTTTTTTCTAAGATATATTGTATTAAAAACATTTTGAAATGATTTGAAGCAATACAATATAGTAAAAATAAATGTAGAAAGAGAAATTAAAACAACTGGGCAGGGGCTTTGTATGGATGGAGAAAAAAAAATCTATGGAAAGCTTGGCCCTGTCACATTTCAAATGTGGTATCAGGGCTTTATTTAAAAAAAAAAAAAAAAAACTTCAAATAGGGTCAAATCTGCTAAAGCCCATGGATGGCCTTGTTGTACAGTGTGGGGAGAGTCTTTGTCACATACTTCTCAGTCTGAGAATTCATTATACAGAATCAACCACTTTTTCCCAGGCAATGTCCATACTCTGGCAATTCTAATGTCAGTCTCTGGTACTAAAGCCCATGGCAAATGCTCCTTGGACTTAGCTCAATGTGAAGGCAACATTTGCACCCCTGTGTAATTTTGTCTGTCTCTCCAGATATCTAGAGTCACAATTATTCATTTGTGTGCTTATTGTCACTGGGGGACATTTGCATATATATTTTAACCCACACATTTATCAGTTGCCTTTTGTATTTTCTGCTTTCAGAGCTTTAGTATCTAAATGTATTTATTAGTTAACACGTTTTTGTGCTCTTCTAATGCAAAACCCAACATACATAAATTGGAAGTACTCTATGATGCTGAAATACTCCTATGCTTTGCAAGAACAAGCAGATTCTATTCAGTGTAATTTTAGTGGAAAGAGTACTTTAGTTATTCTCTAAAATTTAAGAAAAATGTTAACCCATACATGTTACTCTCGGGAATTCTCTTTATCAGATAGCTGATTATTCAAAATCTATAATTTCTTAACTCTTTTGGTAGCAGGATTCATTTTACACCAATGTGATATCTACTTATTTAAGTATTTATGTCTTAGTTATTTATGTCATCCCACAAACAATATCATGATAGTTGAAAAGTATTTCTGTTCTGTAAGGACAGAGCACAAGGGCTCTTGCTGTTAATATAAGTAGGGACAGTGGGGTTGTAGGAAGGTCACCAACAGAAAAATAGTGAGGAAGAGAAGGGACTCATTGAGAGAAAGGAGAACCCAGCATCGTGGTGGGACACTGAATCCAGGATGATGAGGAAGATGGAGAACATTTCCTAGAGGCAAGAATGTGAGATTGGCCAAGGATTATAAAGGACGAGTAGCTTTCTTGATTGTTCTGTAATGTAACAGCAGTATGTAGCCTTAGGCCATCAGGATTATCTGCTGTACACTTATCTGGAAATTGAAAGCACCACGGCTTTTCCCATGATAAGGTAGAGTGTTGAAAGGAAGAGCATCTTTAGGAAATCAAGTGTGGAGACTGAGCACAGAAGCAGGATATAAAGCCAGGTAATTGGGAGAAATATCACTCCCCAAGAAATCCTCAGCAATAGTAGATGAGGTGCTGGGTATTCTACATGGTATAGGAGTGTAAGCCAATACTCAAGGTTGTAAAATATTTAAAAGCCTTTAGAAAACCCCCAAAATGCAGGTTACATCAAATTATCTCAACAGCCTTAGTAAAATTCTATTTGGGGAAAATACAAAAGCCTATCAAGGCAGGGAGAAATTGATTACAACTTAAGTAAAACCTCAATGCCCATATCATACTAATCTGAATACAAGGCAAGGTGGGTAGGAGGGCACAAAATCCAGGAACTCTGTGGAAAAGAAGGCTGAAGTCAGCATCAAAACAAAAGGAGAAGTTATTGGAGAGGCTTCTGGGACCCATTTCTTCTATAAATGTCATTGTGTGTTCATTCTAACTTGAAGATGCAAGAGAAGTGTACCTTCCCACCATTATAATTCTGCCAAAACTTAAAGCACTACTTACTTGGGAGTATGAGATAGTGGTTTTATAATGAAATTATGTTTATACGAGCAAATTGCAATGTTATAACTTCTGGCCCTCCCATGTGTGACAGACACAAGTTACTTAACACTCTGAGCTTCATTTTTGTCAACTGCAAAACAGTATACTAACAGGCAATTCAAACAAATGTTACAGGATTAAATGTGAAAAGTACCTAATCCAGAACCTGGTTGAACAGTAATACACTTTAATTCCCTTCTTCTCTCCAAGAGTCATCACAAAGTTTTCTAAAGAGGAGGGTAGTTTAAAGTTCATAGTCCAGGTGGGAAATGGTTTGCTGGGCCATTGACCATGACTCACAGGGTATTAGTTATCACAGCAGGGACCAGGATGCCAGGGCTAAAGGAGATATGGGAGATATGAAAATAGTAATAAAGTCAGCATGTCCTAGAATATGGCTTGACTTTGGGGCTTTGAAGTCAAGAAAGGTCCCCAAGACTGACCAGTCTCTTGAGAAGCTGCAATGCCTGAAAAGTGCATTTCATTAGAGCCAACTTCAAAAAGAAGCTCCAAATGGTTAATCAATGGAAGCAATACACTTGAATAGGTTTTGAGTCCTTATCAGCACCAAATTGTATCACTACCTTAGGTAACCATCAATATCTCAATAATTTTCATTAAGTCTTCAGAATTACTTTCCCAAATCAACTGCTTCTGTTCCCTCAGTTCTGCTTCATGTCATGCTCCCCTCCTTTAGGCCTTCTAACCTTCTACCTGTCTTGATCTATGAGCTTTTGAGTTAGATTTTGGCTCTATCCTTGAGACTCACATAGCTTTGGTAAGCCCCAATGTCCTGGCCAATGCTATATGATTTCTAAAGGACCAGATGGCAACAATATGCTGGTAAGTGCCTTAAAAAGTAACAGTGTTAGCCAAATAGAAGCCACTTGAAATGGAGAGTTTTGAGGGTAAGTGGTAAATGAGTTTCTTCCCACAGAAAGAAAGACCTGTTTCTTATTCACCATCTTCCTCTTTAGCTTTGATTCTCCTTGCTGCTCCCAACTTACATAAATTTATCCATCGTTAGCTTTGGATTAGTCCACAAGGCCTTGCTAGGAAATGCACATTGATTTCTCCTCCGTATTTCAGTACATCACTAGGATGGATTGGCAGCCGATTGAAGGCATTACTTCTCTGTACAATGATCAGCACACTACAGTCAGGTGTCATCTTCCTTCTCAAACTCTTGTAACAAGGGAGAGACTAGACAGGACTGGTTTCTAATGGATCCCAAACATGGATACAGGAAAGTATTTGGCCACTTTAAAGGAAGGACCTTAGAAGCCAATGATAACTCTTCATACATTTATTATTAGAAAATAAACTGGGAAGTGTCCTGGATAACATCAGAGCACCAAGATCTTGAATGCACATTGCTCTCCGAAAAAGTGGGAGAACATTATGATGTGCTCATAAAAATAAATGTATTAAATTTATAAGCAGTCCCTAAAATAACTACTTCTGTTAGTTAAGCCCATATATCTTGGGCAAATGCACCATGGCTTCTTTCAGGAATTGTATGACCCATGGACAACAGCATCTGGTGTGTAATAGGTCCTTTATAATTTTTGATAAAGTAGTATGTTAATAAAAAAATGTTTGTATAACTTGGGTCAGTGGTTTCTCATTTCTTGTATTTCATTCAAAATAGTATTATACTTATTAACTGAGAAAATTTATATGCTTTTACAGATATCCACATATCTTATCTAACAGTTGGAAAAAGCACTGGCCTACTGTCAGAGAAAAACCTGACTTAAAATCTGGCTGCTAACAAACTGTAAGATTTCAATGTCTTTATCTCTAAATTGAAAGATTTGGCTTGAATATTCTATTTTCTATATGCCATGTAATCTTATACAAATACATACAAATAAACATATCCTGGCTGTTAGTTAAGGGAAAATCTTGGAGTCTGCAGATGGTATGGGCCAAGTTTTAGGTATGATTCAAGTTCATGACAATCTCTTTAATGCAGAAGAATCTTGGAGCTAATTATATAAAGTGCTATCAGGCTCTTGTTTAAATCCTGATGGGGGCCTTGTATTCAATCTTCAACCGTTCCCAATGAACCTTCTATGTCCTGTTACCCGGGCCACAAGGCAAACCTTACACCTCCCACTGCTCAGAGATTTCCTAAATTACAGAGAACTGGAGTGTGGTTTTGCAGAGATAAGGAAATAAAGAGGAGCTGAAGTTTCCCCAAAGAGAAGCAGTGGCTGCTGGGGTGAAGATGATCCGATTAAGGGAAGAGAAATAAGAGAAAGAAGCAGCCACAGCAGGGTGTCTGCTTATGGGATTGGAGAGTGCCCAAATTGAGGGCTCAAACTCTTTAGGAAATCCCATAACCCTATCTCATCTTCCTCTCCTCCCTTCCCAATCTAATCTCAACCCAAAGAATGAGGAGCGATTTTGTTTGGCAAACTGGTGAGGGATCTTTGGGATGCAGTGGGCAGAAGGTACTGCAACCTGAAATCACATGGTGGTAGCAGCAGTGGGATGGGGTGGGGGCAGCATGTCACAGAAATGTGCTAAATCCCTCTGTGCCACTTCCTGTGTGAGAGACTTACGTACCTTGTCACCTTAGTCTTTTTCAACGTTGTTGTTTTCCTAAGTATTAAATATTTTCAAACACACAGAAAATAATATAACATCACTCTACTCCCCATCCACATTTGAACATGTGACTATTAATGCTAATATTTTGAGATTGTTAAAGATCTTTTTTGAGATGTAGAAATAAAATATTACACACTCAGTCGAAATGCTAGCCTTTCACACATCCAATTACATTTCCTCTCTCTATTCTTACCATTGACCTGAAGAAACAGGGGAGTTGCCTGCCTGCCCTGCCAGAAGCACAGCACCTGAGTGGTGAGTCAATGGTGGCCTAAGGGTGGCCAGGGAGAAAGGTGCCAGGCCAAGGAAGCTACAGGTGAGATATTCAGGGTGCGGAGTTTCTGAAGAATCCATAACTGTGCCCTGGGAAAGAAAGGGCATCGACTGTGCACCTGCCAGACCCAGCCAGCACCAGTGTCCAGATTATAGTTCTACCAGAAAAGCCAGGCCATTCCTGTACTTATTCTCCTCCCTCCCTTTCTCCAAGAGTCTGCGGGTCTTTTAAATTAAGTCTGTATCACTGATTCAGTCGTGGTCCCAACAGGAAACAGATGGCACTCTCCAAACAGTATAATTTGAGAAGGGTTTATTTACAACAGGACTGTTTACAAAGATGTGGGTAGAGGGAACCGCAAGGGACAGCAAAGTAATCCAGAGCTGATAGCAGCTGGGTAGTTAACCTGCAGGCCCAAAGAGATGAGAGCAGGGAGCACCTACTGGAACCCAGAAGCCCAGAGAGTGAAGCAGAGTCCGGTCCTTTGAGAGGAGCAGTAAACTGTTGTGGGACAGGGCTAGCCTACCTCTTGGGCTAAATGCCAGGAGAACAAATCCCCTAACATCAATTTCCAAACTCAGTCTGATCCCCTGCTGTGGCTCCACTATGAAGCCAGAGGGCACTGGGACTCATTTACATAAATCTATACAGGTCAGCCATAAATTTACATGTCAATAGTATTTTACCAGCATTACAGAGTTTTGCTATGTGGTATTTCATCATTTAGTACTAAATACTTTGCAAGTTCTATTAGCGCTTCTTTGACCCAAAGATTATTCACCCGTGAATTTCCAAAATTTTCAAATTTGTGAATTTATAGCTATTTTTTATAATCCAATGCCAATTTTCCTGCTTTAAAATCAGAATGCATGGCCTCATATAATTTTTTTTGTTATTTTGATTGTGACTTAAGAGATGTTCACTACATGGCGGATAAGATTGTGTAGTCTCTAATTGCTGATTACAGAGCTCAATGTAAGTCCACTAGATCTAGCTTGTCATTTTTTATTCAAATCTTATGTGTTCTGAATTTATGTTTCTCTAAGAATTTCAAAGTTTTATTTGTGACTTTGGTCCACATTTTTAACTTTTCATTTTTCAGTTTTTTATTGCAGTTCTGTCTGCAATATATTTATATTTATATAATAGATCATTATGGAACAAAAATGAGGCTGTCCGTGCCAAAAGAATTTAGCATTGCTATGTAAACCTTGCAAACATTTCCTTCTTTCATTATAATAATTGCCTTTGTCCTTAATAAGTTTTACCTGGAATTCTCTTTAATCTGCTATTAATGTGGCTAAACAAGCTTTATTTTAATGGTATTTTCTCAGATATCTTTTTCATCCTTTAACTTCCGAACCTTTTGTGTGCTTACATTTTAAGTTTGTCAAAAACAGCAGGTAGCTGGGTTCAATTCTATATTATGATCACTGACAAAAAAAAATAAGCAATTTAAGTCTATTTACTTTTATTGAGATTACTAATACACTTGGAACCTTTTGTTTCCTGCAACTATGTTTTTTTCTTTGCTATAGTATTCTCCTTTCCTGACTTAACTGCACTGATAGAAACTTAATTCTTTCCTTCCTTCATTCCTTTTTTATCTTTTTGTACTGGGTTAGAATTTATACATTTATTCATTTTATTTCTATTTTCTTATGGCATTCTTAATTCAACCATGTTGAGAGTTAAACAATTTCTCTACTATAGCCCCACAAAACTAAGGACATTAAGTGCTTTAAACTGCATTTTCGATTTTGTTGTTACAATTTTGTGTTTTACTTCTACCTTGTTCACAAACCCCACTAAAACCATTTATTTGAATTATTATGGCTGTTCAGAACCCATGCTTCCTTAGTTTTATTCATCAGTTTCTTTGCTCTCTGAGCTACGTGATCACTTTTGATTCTTGAACTTTTGCTTCCTCCTTTGGGTTGGATTCCTCTCCTGCTGATACTCATTCTTCTAGAGTTTTTATGGCAAGGGTTAGTGGATAGTAAATTCTCCCAATAATTTTTTTTTCTAAAAGGCCACATCTCCTTTCTCCAGCATAGGCATTATAACCCTTTTAGCTAGCCGTTTGGTATATATTCTCATAACCTTAATATTAGCAAAGCTAGAAATTCTGGCTTTGACTTCCTTATTTATTTTAACCACATGAGGATTTCCTTCCTTTTATTTTGAGCATCATTTTGTTATAGCCCCTATTTCTGAGGGTTTGAAGGACAAGGCAAATCCACATTTCAGTTCAGGCAACTGTGATGCTTGTTCTTAATATAGTTGACAATTTTGTGATGTAGGAATGCTTTTCATTTTTCTTATAAGCCCTCATGGAGCATCTACAACATGCAACGTTCTAAATCCTGGGAATACAGAGGTGTCTTGGGTATAGTCCATGATCAAAGTGACATGCAAATCATCACTGCAGTTAAAGGGGAGAATTTCTGAAACAGAGACATGAATAAAATGAAACAGGAGCACAGAGAGAAAATCTGGCTTTCCATTTTTTCTTAGGGAGGGGAGAATTGAACTTCAAAGTCCTGATAAGGACTTGCCCAATTTCAAACAGGTATTAAAGATACAGCTGGGATGCACATTCCACATGAAATCTTATGTTGTTGAAAGCAACAATAGCAGCTGTATCCTCAATGTAAGCAGTGGGCATTGGCTCAGAGTTCTGGTTACATATCAGATTTAGGATGAATAAGCACTTATTAATTAAATACTCTTCCAAGGATGTAACACCCTTCATCCCCACCCCCATTTGAAAGAAAAACAAAAAGCCTTCCACCTAAGTCTAAGCTTTCTCCTGCTACTGCTTACCCAGCACTGAAGACAGAGCTCAGGGACTAAGTGAAAGGGGTTGTAAACCAGAAATTGCTGTTCCAGAAAGTGTGAGGTCATAGGAAAGAGCAGAAAAGGAGCCTTAGTATGCTGAGAATTTAATTCTAGAGTAGAGGCTTGATAGGATTTTATACTCAGTGGGAGGGAAGGAGATAATATGTGGGACAGTTTATAGCCTCACTAAACAAGGACTTCACGTTGGAAACATCTAGGGAATGGCAGCCAAACCTCCTGCTGTTCCCTCCTATTGATGAGCAGAGAGACTTTTCAGAGAGCTCACCTTCATTTCCTGCCCAGTTGGCAGCCTTTGAATTTTTCAATAAGTTTTACGTTAAATAAAGTTGTGGAGTTTTTTTTTTCCTCTTTAAATGCCAGTTTTGTCATGTGATTAGTGCGTGTTTTTGATCTTTAAAATGCTCTGAGAGGCATTAATTGTTTCATCTGATATTAATTTGAACTGAAAAACAGAAAAGAAGGGGCGGGCAGATTTGCTACACTGATGATGTTTTGTAGCTAATTTGATTTATTAGGTAGGAAGAAATGTCAGGGAAATCTTAAGGATTCACGTTAGCAATGATGTCTGCTGCCTCCTATTAACCCACCGCCATTTTCTTGTCAGAACGTAATATGAGAGTTGAGAAAACTCTGCTTCAGAGCCTCCAACTGATTGTGTAGCCTGTCCATCTTGGCTGAAGAGTTCAACCTCAGGTGACTGTCCACTGGTACTCTGTCTCTTGGGGTCCTGAAAGAATTTCAGTTTTCTAAATGTCTTTAATTTCTCACTATTAAAATGCAATTCTTTATCAGCTAATAATTCAGGAGTTGACAGCTATGAGGCAATAACAACATGGATCAGAGAAAGGAGTTTTTCCAGAAGGGCAACATGACACGACGAAAAATGAAATGGGAGGATTGTTTTTTAATAATACATGTACTAAGTTGAATATACATCTCAGCCCTCATCTTTCTCCTTTAATTTATATATTAAAGCACTCACTGGACACTATTCACTAGTACACATATACCACCAACTCAGTATGTCCAGAATTGAATCTGCTATCTTGTTGCTCTTCCCTCCTCCATCTACCTTTTCTTCCTATATTCCTTAAATGAGTGTCGGTGATACCATTTAACCAATCCCCCCAAACTTAAAAACCTGGGCTAAATTTGATTCCTATGTTGTCCTTTCCAAATCTAGCAGTGTAATATTGTGATTGTATTATCTATTGGGCACCTCTTATGTGGTAGGCTCTTAGTAGGTGATATATATACCATCTTGTTTAACGCTAAGTCCAGGCCTCTGCTCAACCTGTTACTATTACATCTTTCCGATGAGAAAGTTGAGGCTCTGAAATGTTAAGTAGCATGCTCATGTCACATGGGCAACAGTCTCAGAGTCATAATGCATTACTTTCAGTTTCCTGAACATGCTTCAAGTGGTTGCCTACAACTGTTCTCCACTTCTTTGACTATTTCTCACCTTTCT